>NW_009260133.1:1328901-1351277 GCF_000687185.1 Egretta garzetta
CAGGGATGGGGACTCCACCACTTCCCTGGGCAGCCCGTTCCAGTGCTTGACAATCCTTTTGGTGAAAAAATTTTTCCTAATGTGCAACCTAAACCTGCCCTGGCACAACTTGAGGCCATTTCCCCTCGTCCTGTTGCCCGTTACCTGGGAGAAGAGACCAACACCCCCCTCACTACAGCCTCCTTTCAGGCAGTTGTAGAGGGCGATAAGGTCTCCCCACAGCCTCCTCTTCTCCAGGCTAAACAACCCCAGAAGATGATATTGATTTAGAATATATTGAACCTTTGTCAGGAGTAACATTTTCCTGGTGTGTACAGCCTTGGTGGCAGTGTGACGAGGCTGCCGTGCCTGAGCTGTGCTTGGGATACCTTAGGTTTTTTGTGGAGCATGTTGCATCCCACCCAGTCCTCCCATCGGTCACGTCTGAGCTGGGGCTCTTGGGAGCGCCGGATCCGGCTGCCTCTATGCTACACACTCAAGCAAGCCATGATCTGATCCCTCAGCAGGGCAGTCGTGTAGTTGCTGTGATAAGCACTGAAGCATGCCAGGGGATTTTGGGGAGGCATGCGTTAGCTGAGAGTTTACCTGGCTGGCTGGTAGCCCAGGTTACCCAAGCCCCTCTGCCCTGAGCAGCCAGCTGGGGCCTTCATGCGCAGGTCCCTGGGGGATGGGCCATAGGCACAAATTGCTAAAATTAAGATGATGGAAGCCTGAGAGTGCCTGGAAATTGGTACCCTACTCTAGCAAACGGAGACATTATCAGGTGACAAAAGCTCTCTCGCCAAATGCTGCTGTATCATTCTCTCACTTTAAAATATCAGGGGAAGCAAAATTTACACTTATTCCAGTACATAAAGGAAAATTCCACTAATCCAGACTTCTATATTGCAAAACTTTTCACACAGTCAAATTACTTATTTACTTGTACAGAACGTGTCACAAATCTGTTAAGTAAGAGCCATCCAGGGCGTGTTTTCTTGTTTGAATGCTGAGTTTGGGCTCTGCTTTGAACAGTATAGTTTGAAAAACCCAGAAATGACCAGATATATCAAATAATTGTATCAATATTATTTCAGATTCTATATTATTTATGCATAAAATGTATATGTATGTTTATATATCTTACATATATATGTGTTTAGACAGACTCTATATAATTGATTTAGACCATATTCCAAACCGTTGCCATATTGGTCTTGTTTCAATAAATGCAATGCAATATATACCAAGGACCTGGTTTCTTGTATATTAAACTACCAAAATATATGCTTGACTTCACACATTCAGCAGACCCGCTGCTGCACACAGAACATGAAATAAAGTACGTGCAGCACCAAGCCTTAATTTGTTAAGTCAAAAGCTCATATGACTTAGTCCAGAGTGTTCCTTTGTGGAGCTTTCCCATTTTTCATTAAAGACGATGTTCTGTGCTATAAATGCAACTGCTCCAAAAACAGAAGAAAAAAAGAAAGGGAAAAAAAAAAGAAAAAAAAAAAGAGGAAACCAGAGTAAAAATGAAACAAAATATTCCTCAAAATTAAAACCAGGATGATATTCTTATGCAGGCTGTGAATATTTTGGACTGGTGAGTGTGTGTATATATACGTATAAAAAAACCACACGGACAACTAAATGCTAGTGCAAAACATGCATACATAGTGCTATGTCTGCCAGAAAGGAGTTTTGTTAATGTGTGAATTTGTGAACTGTTATACAATTAGATATTTTTAGATATTTTGAAAAATATGTAGGTGGTTCACTGGGGGTACTGAAGGGCATAGGAAAATATCTACCCCTATCATCTCTGCATTTAGGCTGATCAGCAATTAAGTTTTTCACATGGTCAAATTCGGAAAATGGTTGGAAAATGTAAAAAGCCTAATAAAAGCTAGTAGGAAAACTTTCAACCACAGAGACGCACCCTGGGATGCGATTCTATGCCTGCAGTGCTTTGGTGCTGTAGTCGTAAGCACAGGTTTGTCTGCTGAAAGGCCACATCATAACCTGCCATGCATTTATACCTGCAAAAGCAGGTTTTTTCCCAACCTCTTCCATGTTCACAACTGAGTTCTAAGAATAAGACCTGTGCATGGAGAGAAGACAGCGTTTAGTGGGGAGGAAGGAGAACTTGCGACAAAGGAGCACGACCAGCGAGAGGCCAGGCACTGAAGCTTTTGACGGCGCGAATGTAGGAGTGCGAGACCGTGAGCTGAAGGCCAGCACGTTTTCTTTCATTGGAAATCATGCAGTGAAGGCAGTAATCCTTCCCGTCATTTATATCTCTGCTTCCCTTGGACTGTAGACTTTCCCTGTGATCAGGACAGGCAGAAAACATGAAATCAGCTAATTAGCCTTTCAGCTGGAAGCGTTTTAATCTGCTGATAAAAATCAGCAATTGGGAAAGGCGGAATGAAGCAGCTGTAATGCTTAATGGTTTTGGGTTGGGTTTTTTTGGTGGGGTATATAATTAAATCTCACTTGGGTATATCTTACTGGTAAAATATTATTTGTGGAATTCAATCAATGTGTTACATGTCTTTCAAGGATTCTGGTGCTCTTTGCAAACTGTTTCCCTAACAATGACGAATTACTGATCTATCACTCTGTGTTAGTTGGCCCCGTGCTCTTACGCAGCGTGGACAGACGAGGCATGTAATTTCATTCCTACTTGCTTTGCACACTTTTCCTTGGCCTGCTGGCAAAAGCCCTCTGGTGCCAGGTCTCACATTCCAGCTGTTGTGCATTTATCTTACTATCGGACAAATACTTTATCATCCCATAACTTTTTTTTGGAATGGGGCTGCAGGGCAGGCAATATTTGTGGGAAAATCTGTGGACTCTGGCTGCGCCTTCAGATACACTGCGGGACGAAGTGGTTTGTCTCCCCGCCAGTTTGGAAGGTCATGCACAGACAGGATTTTGGCTAAAGACCACCAATGACATTTCGCTGAGCCCAGTTCCTGTGCATCCCTATCAGACACAGCAGCATCCTACACTCAGGGATGCGGGTGCTCCTCACCCGGCGATGCTTTGCTGTTTGCAGTACGAACGTGCTCCCTACGCCGCCACCGCTGCCCACAGCCTCACGCCTGCCGCCGCGCTTGCCTGCTGACAGCTACCTGCATTTATTTCCTCACCCATTTCCCCCTTTTCCAGTGAAACCTGAAACCAGGTGAAAACTTGCTCAGTGTCTGATTTCACTTCCAAATTGAAATTCAGAGCCAAAAGAAGCCCTGGGTCTTGCAAGGTTCACCAGCCTTTTGTCAGCCCAGGACTCAGACACATATCAATGTAGGCCAATTTAAGGCAGTATGTGGAAACCATGTAATTCAAAGTCTTTCCTCATTGCTTTTGTCCACACTTGCCTTCAAAAAAATTTCATTTACTTTGTGTCTTTCACCTTCCTCTTTTGTGCGTCCTTTATCTGATAAAATATATTGATTGAGTTATTGCACCAAGGGCTTGACACCTCTTAGGTACAGGATAAATGCCCATTTTTTAACAGGTGCCATAGTGATATAAGTTAAAATGTGTGACAAAAAATTCACACAATTCATAACCGTGTCCAAGACAAACCACTCGCTGAACTGAGAAGTCTTGCTTGGGTGAAAATAAACAGGTATGTCCAATTAGGTACCAAGTCTGTACACTGGGATTATTTTTGGTTATTTAAAAAAAAAATAATTTATTTTTGTAAAAAGGAGGAATACTGAGTGGTAGTTTGCTTTGGATAATTCTGCTAAGCAGCTGGACTTTGAGGAGATTATGTAAGTTGAACTAATTGCCAAACTTCTGATGTTTGTTCCTTGCTAGCCATAATTTAATTCTATATTAAAGTTCCTGGCTTTCACCCCTAGTTCTGCATGATCCGTGCTTTGTGTAGGGCCAGGGATAGTGAGTAAACAGTAACTATGGTAATCCTGAAAGTCATCTGTTCCTATGCCAGCCGTTCGACCCATCCAACTCCTAGGTGCATATTAGAGCTGCCTTCAGGCTGTTCTAGCTTATACCAGCTTGACTCCCACAGGAATATCCACACAGCTGGGAGGAACGAGGCTGTCATTACCACACAGGTTTTATTTATTGTTTCAGGGTAGTATTTATGCCAGCCGTATTTCACATTTATTTTGAAATCAAAGGTTTTCTCAAGTGGTAATTTCATAAAGAAACCAGACAGTTAAAAACACGGGAGCTACAAAACTTGTTAGAGCCCAGGATGCTGAAGGTATCCAATTCTGTGCATAAGCTGCATTAATGGTAGCAATGGGAAAAGTGGGAAAAGTACCCATGTGATAAGGCACCAGCTGTGAACAGTTCAGCGGGCTACAAAAATGCTCCTACTGTCGCAACTGCTGGTGGAGTGACCCGGGGGTGGGGCGAAAGTCCTGGTAAGAAATCTGAACAAAAATGCAAGCACAGGCCCAGCCACAGAGGCGTATTTTATCACTATTTAAGACTGTGACATTTTCCAGCGTATCAAAATGAGTCTCCTACGCTGTTCCGGCAAGATCTACTGTGAAAGCTCAACATCTGATCAGCTTCAGGAGGTCCCATCTGGTGCCTGTGGCGGGAGTGGAAGTATGAGAGCAGAGTTAAGTCACTGTATCAAATCTGAGGAAAGTTTTTGATAGGAGAAAATAACTATATTCTTGATTCCCGTTGCTATTCTGACAGAAACGAATGCTTCGGTCACAGCTGGGGCTCTGCCTCTTCCTTTGCCTGGCCCTTGGGAGGGTCGCAGGCAAGTCCTGAAGGAGCGTCCTGACATCTATGGGGTAATTTAGCCTAATGGACTTAGGGGATGGACGCGGCGGGGGCAGAACGATGGGCTGCGTTTGTGGTTCTCGGTCCCGGCTAGCCCTCCGTCCTGCTCCACGTCGTCTGTGCTGTCCTTAGCATTGAGCGAGGCTGCTGCCTTTCACTCACGCTCACTGTTGTTAGCGGAGCCCCGGGGTTGCTTCCTCTCCCTCTCCCCACCCTTCCAGCAGCCCACTTCTGTGAGGAAGGCAGGTGGGGCTCCAAGTGCAGAGCTGAACTGGTAACTCATTAATAATGCTGGGGCAGCTTAGGTGGCAAATTTTTTGAATGGACTAACTTAATATTGTGGTCTACTTTGAGATCCATGGAGAGAAAGAGAGCTTAAGGTGTTGCCATTACTCCTGAGAAAGCGTGGAGTTATGAATGGAGATTTAGTTATGGACAATTTGCCAGTTGCTGTTTGCAGCGGGAGATTGGTTCTCCCTTCCCCAGGTAGATAACCCAAGACTGGCATGAGAGCAATGACGCACCGACACAGAGCGTGCAGCAAAGAGCAGCACACCATGTCTCTGCAGCGCAAACCCATGAAATCTGCTGGCTCCTCCTTGACCATCTGAATGGAGACCCCAGGGCCGGTGGACATGGGCAGCATGCATCTGGCAATGGGGTAACTGTCAGCCTCGCCGAGAGCTGCATGTCTGCTCTGGACTGCTGAAGCTCTCGCAGATGAGGAGGTATAACGATGAGAAGGCAGCAGGGTCTTCCTTCAGTCCCTTCCCATATGCTGCAGTGGTGACACAGGACCTCACCAGTTAATTGACCTGCTCACTGGTTTTAGCACAAGCACCTCTTGTACATCTTCAGATTTACAGCTCTTCAGAGACAGCCTCCTGCTTTCACAAGAGAGAAGTATCTGGACCAGATTTCACTGCCAGACAGCCTTTACAATGCCCCTGTACCACTCCTCCAAGCACATCCTGCCAAAGGGAAAACTGAAACTGAGCCTCTGGTCCCATCCATCCTGCTGATCCCTTAAAGGATACAGTGACCTCCCTTTCCACCTGGTAAAAGCCCATATTCCACTTGGTGGCCTCATACTCTTACCTCCCTCATTTGCAGCCCTTCTATGAAACCATGAAATATCAGGCTGTGGTGTTCTCAGGCGCCAAGGACACAAACTCCTGTGCTAAAGAAAAACCGTCCCAGCCTTTGGTTCTGCCAACAGTTTTCACAACTGCATTCAAGCTGACCTCTGCTGAGGTAAGATGCCGAGACCAGCACTGACACCTCAGGTACAGCAGCTGGAGACCAAACCGAGCCATTCTGGGTACCACAGCTGGGACTCATTAGTCTCCCACTGCGATAAGCCCCGCAAGGCAAAGGGAAAAGTCCTCCAAGCTAGACACGCTGCGGAGGGAAGGAGCCAAAAACTTCGCAGTGACCTCACTCCTCACCTGGGACTGAGGCGGAGCCACACACGTTTCCTTGGCAAGGCAGCCACCAGTGCAAGCAGAGCACTGGGAGTGCTCTCTAGATGGGTGCATCTCCTAGAAAAAGCCTTTCTCTTCTCATAACTCAGGCAGTGATCTTTCCATCACCGCGACGACACCTCTCTGACGAGGCCCATCATTTGTGCTCGTTGCCTGACCTACCTGTCCCTCCTGTAGGCTCTCACCCTATACTGGACTTTTGACACTGGCTTTGCCCAGCTGACACGCTGGGACTCTTCTGGTGTGGCGTCACCATGGCCCTGCTGGAGGCTTTGGGACCTGCTATGCAGACAGCAAGGACTGGGTTTCAGCCACTGAATACAAAGAAAGAGTTGCTCTTCCCCACAGAGTTCCTGGCCGGACTCACGATATGAAAATAGCAATGGGGTTATCTGCATGTTAAGCAATGCTAGCATCATGTCTTGTCACCTAGGGTCTCCTTGCCCTAACTGGATGTAGCAGAAATCTCAGCATGGATACAAGACAGCTTAAAGGACTAATGGGTAGGATGTCCCATACAGACACGCAGGGCTGTGGGATAAGATTTTCACTATCCCGAAGAAATTCTATAATCTGCAAAAAAATCCTGCCTCTCCTACAACCAGTGGGTTACTAGAATTTGAAACTCTGTTTGAAAGGATCCTTGCAAGAAATCAAAAAGAGATCCTGGGGGGGCCTGTCTGTGTTTTGACTATTTTCCCCTTAGCTTAATTTGAAATCATTCATTCCACAGAAAAAAAGAAAACCAACCAACATTTGGGAAAAATGGCAGTAAAGGAGAGTGTACCAAACTTCCCCCTCTCTCTGATGAGAAGTCACGTTCATTGCCTCATTACAGCTTGCCTTTATTTTCTAATCACCCTGTACTACTCACCAGAAACTTGTTTGCCATTAATTTTTAACTGGAGCATTAAAACACCAGACTAGGTCTACAGAAAGAATCCTTGCAGTGGATCATATAGCGTGTCCCCACCGGCTTCGGTGGATCGGGTACCTCACCTCTGAGTTTCTCAGCAGGCTCTGTCAGAGCACCGGCTCCTTTGCCTGGCTGCCTCAGCCTGGTGCCCCTCTCCCGTGCCTGCAGGGAGCAAATCTGGGTGAAGCACCAGCAGGTGGGTGAAGGACCAGGTTTGGACAAAGAGCAGTGTGATTGCTGACTCCCTCCCCCTCCCAGAAACCCCTTACTCTTGCAATCCAGAAAAACTATTTCTTACCACTCATCTTTAATGCCGTCTGAGCTAAGAGGTACTCAAAAAAGACAGACTGCTGATTTGCCCTGTAATCTCAGTGGCACTTTGAGCTCTTGTAGCCACCGTGGATCTCCTGTCTATGTTTTACCTCATGATTTATCTATTGCCTCCGTTTTTCAGAGCCCTCAAAATCTGGGTGAGGCACCCAGACAACCACGAATGCTGGCAGGACCCCTCGAGAGATGATGTGTGCAGTGCTGGAGGACCCTGCTGGCAAAATCCTCCGCTCTCAAACTGACCCGCAGGAACTGCAATAAGCCACTGTGTGGTTCACATTAACACTAATAAATAGGAATTCATCTCAGTAGCCGATGCTAGTAGGTAATAGCACTCCCTGAAACAACAATGAGCTTGAACCCAAACTATTTATTTACCAATAAATTGATGAACTTGTTCACTAATGATCTAAATTACTCCATCTCATATTTTGACCCAAACATGTCAGTAAGGTGTCCCTGCTTCATATTTATGCGTGCAATGGATTTGCTTTTCATGCACCTGCTCTTAGAATCATAGAATCACTTTGGCTGGAAAAGACCTTTAAGATCATCGAGTCCAACCTTTAACCTAACCTTACTGCTGTGTTTCACTGATGAGCAGAGGCAAAGCTTTTCTCTCCTGAACAGTTATTGAATTACATTTATTTTCTCATGCTTTTTACTTATCTCTCTGGAAAAGATCTCAGGTTCCCAGGCTTAATGCCCGAGCGATCCATGGAGCCCCATTTCCTGCGCATTTCAGTGCTCCAGGTAACAAAAGTCATCTCTTCCTGGTCTCTGAAGTGGAAAAGCTAACTGGTCCCTTCAGAAAGAAACCCCCTTTTGTTCCTACTTTATTACTTATGACTAATGATGTCATGAAAGGTTTGCCGCTGCGTCTCTCTTGCTAATGCTGCTGCTGGGGTGTATCACAGTGTGCACGCCCGGGCTTTTTGCTATGCTCCCAAGCAAACGTGCTCTTCACGGCATCGCTTTGGGCTGCGCAGCACACGCCACGTTCCAGGCAAAATCCTCATTGCTTTGGTGGGACTGTGTGTCCTCAGCACTCCAGATGACCCTTCCCTGCTCAGGGAGGATCCCCCCGACAACCTCAAGGGTGGGTTTTAGGAAGCAAAGGGTGCAGCTACCATCTCTGCATCTGCCTAGGGCGAGAGGTATCTCCAATTCACCGCTGTCTGGAATTGCTTGTTATTAATTCCTGTAAATTGTCTTATTTGTCTGAGGGCTGCCCAGATGAACAGCAGACGCTTGAGAACTCTAAATAGGAGTCAGCCACAGAGTTCAGAGATTAATCTGTCCCTTTGGGGTGCTGAGCAGCCAGCAATCCAAACAGCTTGTTGTAAGGGGCTTAACAATGCAGAACAGCTGATTTCAGATTCATCCATTGAAAACATACATTCATGTTGTTGGATGTTGGAATAATGCTAAATCACTTTAATCTAAACCACATTTGAATACGACTCCTACAGTTTAAAGGGCACTGAATTAATCTTGTGAGTAACGGAGCTGCCTTGTAAAACGCACTTGTGTGATGTTGTAAGAAACTTATAAGAAACTTGACTGTAAAGGGGGCAGCTCTTTGAACTTGTAAACCCTCGCTGTTTAGAAATATATGGCTGTTTGAACACGAGTCTAAACGCAGCAGAACTTGAACAAACTGTTCCTCTGCTTTCCCATATTTTAATGTGCTCATCAGTGAATATTTATGTACGCAGCCTGTAGTAAGCGCAGTCGTCATTTCTCAGCTGTCTCCAATTGGCAGATCGATGAAAAATTTGGTGTGCTCCCACTCAATTGAAAAAAAGTAACTAACAGGCTGCTAGGTCATTTTCTCTCAATGTTAATCCATCATTATCACCTGAAGTGCATTACTTTGAAGACTGAAGAAGGTCCATATTTCAATTTAAATGATGCCTAACAGGTATAAGCTTGACATTTTCAGTTCCCACTAAGGCTTAAAGAGCTGACAACATTTTATTTTGCTGAGAATATATCTTTTCCTCCTCAAGGATTTCTATACAAAGAGCTAGCAGTAGGCACGCCTTTATGCTAACCAGAGACAAGTCTAGTTAGTTATTCAGAAATGCCTTCCTTTTGTAGGGCTTTAAATTATAATTGTGTTTGAAAGAAGTTTTTCCCTTTTTTTGCTGTTAATTCATGTTGGTGGCTTTGTTTTGTTGTTGGTGGCTTTGTTTTGTTGTTGTTTTGTTTTGTTTTGTTTTGTTTTTTCCTGCTTGTAGTCAAAGTCTTCATGATCTCAGAAAAGAAGAATGATGCTGGTAGGTAAGATACCTGCTTTATTTGGGAAGGAAATACAGTAATCTCTTTTTGCAGCAGCCAGCCAGGCTTCAGCCTGGATCTGTCATCTAGCAGTGGTAATGGAAGGCACGGTCTGGGTGGAATGGCTCTATGGAAATCCTTTTGGAGATGTAACATGGGTTCTTCAAACTTGCTGTGGACCAAGTCCTGCTTTGTGTGGACACCAGGACTGCCCACAGACAGAAGGACAGGGGCATTGCTGGTACCCTACACCCAGGCGTTTGGAGAGGGATCCCGCTTTACCAGGGTATGTTCAGCCCTTCCTTGCCTTTCCCCCAAGGCACATGTATGCACAAATGCATGCCAGGCGTAATGCAGTTGCCAGAGGTTGAGAATGTTGGGTTCAGTCAGGTCTCAAGAACCCACAGATGTTTCAAATCAAAATGTTACCTTAATAGGAATAATGAGGTGTTTGAGAGAATATTTTGGTCTGTGCCATTTGAATGGGAAAAATTATCTTTACGCTGGGCATTCTGTTCATCTCAGCATCTTCAGCTCAAGCCCCTTCCCATAAGTTATCCAGAGGAGAAAGCTGGTGATTTTTTTTTCTACGGCAACGATGGATATAACTTACTATCTTAAAACTGTCCAGATACACAGTAAGGTATTCTGACCAAATGTGGAGCGGTCTATTTCCAGTGCTGCTGGGCCGGGGTGCAAGCACCGGTCATGGTAGGTACCCCACAGCACCAAGCAGCAGGTGCAGAGCTGCCCATGGTAGGAAGCAATTTGGGGAGATGTACTTCCACGTGCACTTTATTTCACCCTGGGCACAGCAAAAGCATGTCTTGCAGCAACCAGATGGACTCCAGTCTGGATCTGTCATGTAGGGAAGATGGTGGCTCCTCTTCCGACGAAGGAAGGAGCTGCAGCTGTTGGAGACCTGCTGCCTAAAAGGTCATGGGAGAAGGCAGAAAGCATTTTTACACAGCATCCCACTCTTCCTGGGAGAGTTCTTGGAGCCTGGGCCACAGCTTTTGCTGGATGTAATCCACTCCCTGTTTAACTTTGAGGATTTTTTTTTTTCCTCCTCGCTCTACCATTCTTTAAAGAATCTATCTCATGCTGAGCGGTTTTGCATAGTTAATTATTAACTACACATAATTTCAAAAAAGTGCTTTGAAATAATTTCCTTTTGTTTATTTTATGGGGGGAAAAAGGAAAAAAAACCTTTTCCTCCCAATTACAGTGTTTCCTTTACAAACATATTTTGCATGAGATTGTTGTTTTATGGGAAATTACACAGCTCATTAACTTCTGGAATAATTGGTATCCAGTGGTGTAATCAAATCACAGGCTATAAATAAAAGGAATTTTAAGGTACAAAATCTTCATTGAGCCTGTCTCCCAAAACATCCAATTTTTGGATGCATCTTGCCAGCTCAGCAAAATCTAATTTACCTGGTTTGCTTGAAATATTTACCCATCAAAATGACCTATTTGTCTGGTTAGCAGTATATTAAATGTTTTTAAACATACTGTATTAATATCACATGAACACACCAACCTTTTAAAGGTTATTCTCAGAAGGGACTAATGAAGACACACACACAACAATAACATTTATAAACAGAAGGGCTGAAAGGAGACAGAGCAAGAATACGAGTTTTTGAACCTGGAACTTTGTATAACTTTTTTAAAAGTTACTGCTGTACATTTTCCTGTCTTCCACAAGCTTTAAAACACCACTAATCCCATTCTATTTTTTTTTTCTACCCATCTAGATTTATACTGCATTCCTCAGTGTGGTAGCTTAGTCTTACTATCTCAAAGCATTATATCTATTCAGATATATCATCATTAGGTGATAGGTGGCTTATAAAAATAAAATTCAGTAAGATGAATTTGTAGCTATATATTTAATGGTCTGATCCATGTGAGATATTATGAATTTATTTCCACTGCCTGTGCTGGCGGTGCACATCAGCTAAAGAGCTGACAATAAGTAAAGACCATTTAAATAGAAATATGGGGGGGTGAGAGAGACATATAAATATATGTAAACACTGAGGGATGTAGATATGTAGAAATTCAGATGACGCCCTTTGAAGAAAACTGTTTCAGAGGAGACTGTGGGCTCCCTCAGAGGATGAAGTAGAGGGCCTAGTAAAAAGGGCCAAGCTTAGGCTTGAAAACCAGTATTTTGTATACAAGGAAAACCATGGATTAATCATATGTAGGTGTATGTATAAACACATATGCACGTATATCTTTCAAGCAAAATACATCTTTACTTCCTTGCACTGAAGGGAGAAGACCCAGCCAGGCAGGTAACATTAGCCAGACTTGTATTAATGCCCCAAGTGTCTGCAAAGTGAAAATCTACCAAGTCTTCATGAGTGTAAACTGGGTGCTCTAATTTCTGTCTCCCTCAGCCTCCTTGCCAGAAAGGACAGAGTCCCTCTTTTGTGGTGTTAGATCTGAGACTCTCAGCGGCAGCATCCATAGATAGATCATTTCTATTCTTCCCACGTTTTAAAATCCACACTCCAAAACCCTCGTGCGTTGTCCATTTCCATCTGTTGTTTGCGACTGAATGAAACGAAGGACTGTGAATAACAGTAATGTAGAAAGCAGCAGGCGAATGTAACCTACAGCAATGCTGGGTGGGGAGCAGCATCTCTGACTGGACTTGGCCTGTGTTTATATGGGCTGCTATTAATAATAAGCAAGAGTCTCTATTCCTTTGCCATATGATAGGCATCATGTTCGGTGTAGAGTTCCAAGATTTGGATCTGTCGTTGGAAACTTCTGAAACAACACATACGTGACCAGATCTGAACCATCTGAACTGTTAGAAAAGCAACTTTGCTCTGCAAAGTCCACTACGGAGCCAGGTGCTGCTGCCGTGAGAGCAGCACTTACAGGCTCTCCGGAGGAAAAAGGTCACACTGGGCCAGGGTGGCTTTCAGTGCTCAGCTTTCCTTCGGTGATATCATTAGACATGCAGAATATTTAAACAGGGTTTACGACAACTGGCAAATCAACTGCCTTGAAATCATATGTATAACAAGGGAACTAAGGAGAAGCTAAAAATATAATCCCTAATTTAAAGCATCTGACATGTTTTCTGGACAGTAGTTTGCTATTACCCAGATGTGTGCTCACAGAGCTGGCTATGCAAATCAAAAACATCCATCATACTGAAACGAGTTTAATTATGAAAGTTTTGCTTTTCTAGTCAAGCTTTAATTTCAGTTATTCCTCATTTCACACTCCTTAGCCTCTCCTTTTAAATTACATTCTGCTGCACGTCCATCATGCTAAAACTGTTGGAATCATGAACGCAAAAGAGTACAAAGCTGATTCCTAAGGATGGAGATGAAAATCTTCAAACCCCTATGTTTCCAATGGAATGCATTCCTTAATCATTGCAATATTTTTAATTTGTGAGTTTATCAAAACAATGAGAATTAATGAGTGTGAGTACAGCGGTGCCTATGTTGCCAGATCCCGAGGACACTTAAGACCTACCGCCAGCTCAGCCCAGGGTACAGCTGGGACAGAATGTTTCTATAAGCCTTAGTGTCTCTCTTTGGTAATGCAATGCCAAAACTTCCGTGAGGTGAGCACTGGGATTCAGTAACCCATGCACGAATGCCCACCAACCTAGAAGAAGTCAATGTCAAGATTATCTTTTCACACGATAAACTCTAGCTTGTGCTAACCTGTTGCCCTGGTCGAGGTCTCAGCCAGCCACGCCTGTGCTGCTGAGAGGTTTGGGGTCAAACTCCTGCCCTGCAGGAGCATGGTGCAGACCAGGTCAGGTCCCCATGGCTCAGAGCTGCCCTTCCACAGCAGGGCTGCCTGGACAAACACCCCTGTCCCTGAGCCAATGCAAGGTGCCTTCAGATGAGCCCTCGCCAAGCAGGGCATGGGGCACAGGGCAAGGCTGTCCTTCCCCAGCCACCCCGGTACCTCGCTCCTCTCTGGGAAGGCACCTGCCTGTGTTAGGAGGCTTTGCTGCAGTCTGAAATAGTCCCGGTGGGCTACCCATGATTTAAAACTCAGGACCAGCATCGTGCTGGCTTTCTACAACACGGGAGTAGTAAAAGTAGATAATTCCAGGATGTCTACTTAAATTTTTTCCATTGCATAGATGAGATTGATACAACATATATTTAGCTGTGGTCATGCTCATCTGATACCATTAAAGGATTGAATTCATCCACAGAAAACCTTAAAGACTGTTGCGTTTGGCTGAAATCTGTATTCCTGTGATAGAAAAGTGCCTTAATGGTACCTTCATCCTTTAAACAAATGACAATTACACCACCAACATTCTCTTTTAAAATAGCAGTATCGCTGCAAGGGAGGACAACCTCAGCATGGAGGTGACAGTGGCCACGTTGTCCTGTAAAAAGAAAAGAGTGAAATATCATTTGCTTGGTCCCCTCCCAAGTCTAGGAGGTCTTACTCAAGATTTTGAAGCTTTGGCAAAGAACTCAGCGAAGGCCATTTCTTTTAATGTAAACCAACTGTGTTAGGAGAGAGAATAATCTTTTTTTATAGAGATCTACCAGATAATATACTATTAGAAAAAAACATGCAGGTTTTCAGATTCTCTTCAGAATTACGCTGTTGATGAGTTTTTCTACATTTTTTTTGCAACTGTGACCTATTAGGAGCACACCTCTTCTCAGGTGACCCTCATCATCACTGTCTGCCAGGAGCTTGCTATCTTTAGTGCTGTAGGGGAAATAGGAAGCAGCTGGATTTAACAGATCTGAATTTATACACCCACTGCAGAGTCCTCAAGGAGCTGGGATTTACCCTAGTAAAGTCAGAAGATGAGTGGTCATTGCCCTGGTTAGTTAGGGTAAGTATTTGCAGCAGTGTCTGATTTCTTGTTTTTCTGGCCTTGAGGAACTGAGTTTGTTGATAGTAAGAGTTTATATAAATTTTTTTTTCTTCTTAAATTTTATAATAATAAAGGGTCTTAATTATAATTAGTGCTTTCAGAAACATATAGCCTCACATAAGCTAGAAGATGCTTCTGAACCTTTGTGGGTACCTTTGACTGTATTGGTGGTCCTCACCTGTAGTTTAAGAATACAGAGGGGTAAAGGATTAAGCAATGAAGTTAAAGTTCTTTTAATAACTGATGACCTTGCAGTTCAGTAGATGACCTTTCTTACGATACAAGGGTAAGCAGGTGTGAATGGAGTGAAGCAGGAGACCACAGAATCTCATAAATATTACACAACTTTCTTTTTCCGAGTGCCTAGGGAAATGTATTTAGTGGGTGCTGATACAGGAACTGCTGGGTAGTCCACAACATAGAGTAGTGATGTTTCTATCTTTATTTTTCAGTCCTAAAAATTCAAACTTAGCTTATTATTTCTAAGTCTTGCTCTGGCAGTAACCATTCTGCCTGTGAGGTTTCATATTTGCTAAGGCAACTTTTTTTTTTCTTCCCTGTTTTTATTTAATATTCAAGTAAGCCTATTTTAACATTGCATTTTATTTTTCGTTTTGTGAAAATATAACTAAAGTAGGATGGACACAGATTTCCATTCTCAAAAGCCACCCAAGAGTATTTCTTTCACAGCAATCTGAGGCAAAAATCTTGGTTTTGTAATGAAAATATGGTTACTACCCCAGTGGGTTTGAAGGGTGCAGCTATCCTGATAGGCTTCAGGGTAAAATGGATTCTTAACAGTCACTCCAATTGATTCCTATAAATAGTTAATTGGAGTTCAAGGCAGCTTTAAAATACTGTGAAGTGTCATTTTTTACTGTGAAAACTACTTCTGAATGAGAACCTGTTTCCTTCAGGACAGTAAAGGGGAGACTTCAGTCTGCTTTCCCCCTGGACTCCTTATTTGTAATGTAACTATTTTAATTAACTTTTAATTTTATTTTTTCCTTTTGTTTAGAGCTAGCCACTGTAACTTAATATAGTTTGGTTTTATTACTACTGCTAAACTTCCCCTGCCTGATAATAACTGGACAGGTGGTTAGCCTCCATTTTATTAGCAGTTAAACCATTTAGCACATCACCACTAGTTTTGCATTAGCACCAACCCTGGGATCATTATATGGTCTATCAGCAGAGAAACCTAATGCATTATGCCCCAGCAGGGTTCACCTCGGGCTGAATTCTGTCTGGTTTTTACTCTTGGTATGGATGCAAAAAGTCAGCAGCCTTGCAAGAGGCATGGTTATGGTAGACAGCTCGTCTTTGGATTATCTCTGTATGCTTACAGGGAACCCAGTTAGTGAAAAGTGCTGAACTGATACCAAACCAGAGTCCTCCATCCACCCCATGAATGTGCAGATGCAGCCTGGGTGTCTGATACGCAGCCCTTGCTGGGACGGTGTTTCCCATCCCAGGCTGGTTTAGGGGAGGAGGGGGGAAAAAAAAGAAAAAATAATAATTAAAAAAAAAAGACAAGAAAATGCTCATGTTCTCGTAATCGCTCACCCCCACACGTGCCCATGAAGCTTCCAGCAGTTACTGCTAACCTCGGAGATGGTGTTTGTCATGTAGATACGCAGCCATTAGAAATATGAGAACCATCTGGTTCCTTTTTCCTCAGAGAGCAAACAGCTATCTGCCAAGGTGGGCTGAAGTCAGATGGATTATTTCAAGATAAAAGGCTTGTTTTCTTTCTGTAGTTTCTCTCAGCCACCCGAAATAACTGCATCTATTTATTTCTTTCCCCTGATGTTACTAAGTATAGCTATATGAAGGTCCCCCTTTTAGCCCTCTTTTCTAGCTGCTTGCCCTTTGCACCCCCTCCCTTCTCTTTCACGTTTCCATTTAATTCCAGCTCAGTATTTTCCTCTGAGTAAAGCAATGAAATAGCTGTGTAGTCAAAATCTATAGTAAAGATTAATATTGATCCGTGAACTGAATTTTAAAAAATATTTTGCATATTTCTTTAGGAATGGCTGGGGTTTTCAAAAAGAGCGCTGTATCCCAAAAGGAAAAAAAAGGCCTAATTTTGAAAGACTGCTGTTTTCTCATAGGCTTCTACCCCTTTTTTTAAGAGGGGTATTCTAAGAAATGAGACAACTGTTCAGGACAGTCCACTTTTTAAAGAAGATGACTATGCCTAATAACATATGCAAATGTTGCCAGACTCATCAGTTTGACTGGATTCCCCCCCCCCCCCACGGGAAGCTTTGAAACTTGCGGAATTCCTTTTGATCCCAAAAGTTGGGGCTGAATCCGTCCCTCCTGAGGCTCTTTCAGCCCCTGCCGCTGTGCTCCTCCTTCACCTGGCAGCCTGATTTAGGGAGGTGCTCAGCCAAGGGTTCAGGGAGGGCTGTGAGACAACAGCAACATCCACCAGCACCCCACTCTTTGGGGAAACCGTGAACTGTGTAAGAAATTTGCAAAAAAAAAAAAAGTTTTGGCAAGCAAAGAAAAAACAGTTTACAAGTTGGAAATATGTATTGACATGTGATTTCTTGCTGTTCAAACATACTTCGGGGCTTCATTTAGCCTTAGCTCAACTGCTGGTTGTTTATATAGGCTACTGGCTGTTTACTTTAGGTCAATACACAGGACGGGCTGTTTATACCAGACCAGCAACAAATTCCACAGCGCGATCTGTGTCTACCACTGCTGCTCTTCTATATCTGCAGAGCTGGGAAGAAATAAAAAAATCGTCTCTGGAAATAAACAAGCGACAAACCCTCCTATGTATGGAGTATTCCAGCTTGCCTGAGAAGTGACCAGCACTGTAATTTTTTTAATGGTCTGTTCAAAAATATACAGCACGGGGAATTAGCCCAGCACAAGGTGAATGGCAAATGATGGGGAAAAGCTGAGAAGAAAGTGAATGGTCCCAGTTGATGTTTGTCTCCATCTACGGGGGACACAGAAGACCCATTTGTAAGCACTTCTTGGTCTCTATTTCAGCTGCAAAAGCAGGTTTGCAGTGCATTCAACTCATGGTGTAGCTGGTTCCAGCTCTACAAATGCAACTCCCATGTTTAATTTAATTCAAGTGTTTCTCTTCTAAATAACTTGATGGGTTGCTCTGACAGAGCTATGTACGGAGCTCGGGTCTCCCGCCTGGGATGAGCAATGCTATTTGTATCCCTCAGGACATTGATAAACACTTGCAATGCTGCTAAAAAGCTTCTTGGCCACAGATCGGTGGGTTCCTGTAAGGCTATGGGAGAAGGTGTTTTTCTGTCCTGCTGCTCTCAGCAACCTCCTGCTGATCTGAGCTGCCAGGGTCCATCCTT
The DNA here is from genome assembly GCF_000687185.1 of Egretta garzetta. Lineage (NCBI taxonomy): Eukaryota > Metazoa > Chordata > Aves > Pelecaniformes > Ardeidae > Egretta > Egretta garzetta. Next base: position 1,346,923 of record NW_009260133.1, read on the forward strand.
ATGGGATTCATCCCAAAACAAAGGATGTCTTTGTCCCCAGCTCCCCACTGACCACTGTGGCATTGCTCGTCTGCTCCTGTGCTTTACTAGGAAGGGTGCTGCCAGGGGGAGGGAAGACAAGGGAGGAAGCATGTCCTTAACTTGTTTATCTTGCTGGTTCCAGCAAACCAGTCAAGAAAGGTGCTGGCTGTCCTGATGCTGCTGGGGACCTTAGCCCTATGCTGGGTGACCATGGACCCTAGGAGATGGGAACTACCTCACTGTTTCTGGAAAATGCAAGGTTGATGCCTTAAACCATCAGATCTATACTTTTTTTTGCACACCTCAGCAGTTTTCTTTGCATTTGACAATTAACTCCAAATGCAGTTTGACTTTAGATTCTGGGCCTGCAGCTGCCTGTGTGCTTTCCCAGCTGTGACCCTAGGGAGGAGTGCAATGAGAAAGGGCATGAGGTTGAGCAATACCCATGCAAAAGGGAATTATTTCACCTACTGCTAGTCAGCTAAGTGAGCTGAAGCTGGTAAACCCTGCGCCCTTAATGGCTGATGAAGAGAAGAGGCATCTCTAAAGGGTGGTTCGTCCAACTAGACACAGAAATGGGCAAAAAGCACCTGAGCAGTGTCGCTTCCCACCTCATCTATGGGCTACTGATTAGAGAGGAAGCCTAAATGAGTAGCTTGTATTAGATGGCTGACTTCTCAGTGACTAAGGCAAAGGTGGGATGGGATTCCTCTGCCTCTCCCAGTCCTTTGCAAGTGCCCACATGCCTGCATGCACCAGCCTCACTGGGGCTACCAAGTAAGGTAGTAGCAAATGAGTCTTGTGAGGAAGCATGCAGAATTTGCAAGTCTTTCTCACTAATAAGCCCCATCACTGCTTAATGTGCTCAATCCTGCTGCCACGGGAGGGTCATCTGGAGGGTCAACTCCCCAGCCATGCTCCCATGTCTGACAGCTCTAATTCCCCTCTGTCTCCTGTCTCTTTTTTTTTTTTTTTTTTTTTTTTTTTTTTTTTTTTTCTTTTAAATGTGCATTTCTATACCTGTGTCATGCAGGATCAAACATGAGTTGTTATATAAATGGCAGATTTTATTAATAAATAAATTGCTCCAGGAGGGTGCAACTGGTTTAGCACTGCTTACTATTTCCATCAGGAACTGGAAGCCTACTGGGGCTCCCCATGCTTGCCCTCAAGCTGAGAGGTGATTTAATGAGCTGCCTCATCTATGAGTTTACGCTTAATTCTGAACAAGGAATTACTGTCATGCTAGTTTTTCTGTTTTCCCTGCAATGATATCATTGTCGTGACTTTAATACAGTATCAAGGTTTTTCCTGGGTTTTATGTTTCGAGTGAGCCTTTCTCCAACACCCTGTCGTTATAGCGCTGGGCACAAGGCACCTCGCTTGGCAGGTCTCTCCAAGTGCAGTATTTTTTTTTTTTTCTTTACCTGTTGCTCTTGTGGCCATTGCTAATAGCCTGAAACCTCACTATCTTTCATCTTTGAACTCTTCCACTTAAATGATAAAAGAAAACTGTTCGTTGAATAGGCGATGTTGGACACGTTCCTGACAGTTGCACAAGAAGGAACTGAATCTCGCAAAGGAACAGAAGCTCTTAAACTTTGGCAGCATGCAGTAAACTGTCTCCCATTAATAAATAACTGACATAATTTTCAACTTTTTACTCCTTTACAGATGCCTCTCACTTGGCAGCTGGCCTCATCCCAGCCAAGTCAGGAGTAAAAGCTCCCTATGATTTCAGCAGGCCAAAGGGGGCTGAGGCTGGATCGCTGGATGCTGCAGCGCTCTGGGGGGAGCAGGAGCAGCAGCCACTCAGAGAAGCCTCCGTGAGTAAAAGGGTTTGGTCTGATCTTCTTTAAAAAAGCTTATCTCTGCTTTTCAATCTCAGGAGAGGATACACTTCACGGGAATCTGCTTCCAGCACTGCTTCGCAGACTCCCTTTGCTCGCATTTCATACAAGCTGTGTGGTACGTGGCAGCTGCAATGGGTCAGGTTTGGGGAGGCGAAGAGCGTGCATCCAGGCAAATCAATGCTTGCCAGAGGGGATAAGGTGGCTGTACCTTTCTTTCCCTCTCCCCTAACTCAGCCCCCCTCAGCCCGGGCATAGGCAGGCTCACACGTTGGGAAGTGATGCTGTCCTGGAGCTGCCAGTGCTGCATTCGCACCAGGGCTGCATCTGTTTCGCAGCCCCCACTGGCTTCAGGGGGGAAGAAATGCACCCCTTGCAGCTTACAGACCTGTAGGTGGCATGGAGTGGCACAGGCACGCCTGAAAAAAGAAGAATATAAATCCCACTCTGGTATTTAAGTCTCAAACTGCAGCCCTGGCGACTTGCTGTTCGTGGTATCTCTTGCTCCAGCGGCTGAAGGCAAGCAGGAGCCGTGCACGGGCTCCAGGGGGGCGCTGGCTTTTCTCTAAAACTCAGAGCCCGTCCCAGCAACGTGGCACTTGCTGGTATCATCCTCAGGAGGATCTCTGCTGTGCTGTGCAGGATCGGGCCTGCCGCGCATGCACTGGCCTCTTGGTCCAGCGTAAATCTGGAGCAACTCAGCATTTGAAGCACTGTAAGCTGAAGCAGAAATCTGCCCTCAGCAAACGCGCTGCCCTTTGATAGGGCCCGGCGCCTGCTTATTTAATGTAGCAACTGCACCGGTTTTCTAAGAACAACTTTAAATGCCATTCATCAATAAATCCATTGGGCTGCTCGGCTTGTATTACATGCCACTGATTAACTACCATTAAATTAGCAGTTAGTGTAATCAGATATAAACATTCCTTTGTGGCTAAGCTGTTAAACTTTTTTTCCTTTTTACAATTGCGTGTAACACATGTCGGCACGAGACAGGCTCAGTAATTTCACATTACTGCAGCTAAATTATGTTTGTGGGCTCCAGAAACGCTTCTGGTGCTACCAGGCTCGTAAACACCTACCTGGCAGGGAAAAGCTACAACTTCTGCCCCAGAGCCTTCAGGGTTTAACAGGATTCGGCGTTGTACAGTGAGTGAATTTATTACGTAAATATGTGCATCGGCTAGGGACAAGCGATTGATAGGAGGAGTTCAGAACTTGGTTTGCTGCCATTTGCTGCTGATTTTCACCCCGGGTCACGTTATTGATTGGTGTAAGTCAGCACCCAAGTCGTTACAAGGAGACATGAAAGAAAGGTAGGTGTTTGTGGTTTAAAAGGAGAGGGATGTGACTCCATGTGGCGTTCAGCTCTGGGAAATCCAGGCTGTCATAGTCAAAAGTGGATTTTGATTTTTTTCCAAAGGAGACATTTCATAGGTACTGACTTGCAGAGTAGAATTAACAATATTTATTTTATGTGTAGCTCTACATCCTCTCTGTTGCTAGGCATTTTTGTAACTCTTCTAAAGGCAGAAATTAGATACACAGCTGCAGCAATACTCACAAGCCCTGTTTTCTCATATGCCTGTGCAATGCAGCACGCAATGAAATTATTACTCGAAGTTGCTGTCTCGGTGCCCATGTTAAATCACAAAAAAGAACAACCAGCAAAAATGTTCCCATCACAGCCTTCCATTCCCTCACAGCGAAGGAAAATAACTACAACTTGCAGCACACCCAGAAGGTGGATAAACTTATCTTTAGTCACAAAAAGGCTATGAAACAGAATTTTTTAAATGTTGGGGTGACATTTTGGGGTTTTTTTGGTCTGCATTAAATCTAATGGTATTTTATATCATGTAGATGTCATTGTGTTGGCTTTTAGATGCTCATAGGCTTTAGACTATACTTGCATGTAATTGCAGGTGAAAATTTGCACCAACAGATATTAGTGTAAGTAACTTGTGAGCTGGAAGCTGGACCACTAGATTAGCTGCTTTAAAAATTCAGGTTTGCCTCTTTAAAAAAAACCATAGCGTCCAAATCATGTAATTCAACTTGTTGGGTTTTGGTGTGGGTGGGTTTTTATTTTTTTCATTTCAGTTGCACTGTTTGGAAATACCGTATGGATTGCTACACTTTGATAATACGTTGTTGTTTGCTCTTGTGGAAACCTGTAGTTTCTCCAGCTATGTTCGGAGGGCTTTCCTGAGCTGCCAGCCTTGAAATGGGAAAGCAAGAGAATTCGGCTTAGCTGCATGTGTTGTCTTGTGTTATGTTTGATGATTTAAGAAACATATGATACAAATGACTCGGGTTTCCAAAACCCAATAGCAGGCCACTCTCCAGACGTATTCTCCCTCACTCTGACTATGAGGAAAGGGAATTTATAGAGCTGCTCTTAATATTTTCTTCAGGGGTGTAAACCTGTAGAAACTGGATTAGTATGTTGACTCCCTCAATTAACTTTAATCTAATATCCTG
>NW_009260133.1:1351322-1365368 GCF_000687185.1 Egretta garzetta
GTAGTAGCTAAATTAGAATTAAATCCAGGAAGTAAACATCCCAGCAATGCAAGTTGTGGGAAACAAGAGACCACAGCAAAGACCAGCGGTTTGAAACAATAATGTGCCACCATGGGAAGAGAAAGGAAGAAGGGGAGAAACAAGTAAATCAAGCATTACTGTACAAATAAGACCCTAAGCCTATTACTGCCACACAGGTTGTGGGGAAACTCCCAATTAAATGCAATGGAAAGAAACTTTTTATCCTTTTCATCTTTCTTCTTGATTTGCTCGGTTGAATGCTGCAAAGAGAAATACTCACAGCAATTAGAATAAAAGGATAAATTTGTAGAAGAATCCCTGAAGGTACAGAAATTATCAACTTTGCTGGCATCAGATTTGCTACAAGATCTAGTGAGGGTTTGTTAGAGTCTTTGGATGAGAAAATGAGCAAAAAAAGAAAAAAGTGCTGTAGAACAGAGGGTGAAGCTGCTTGGAACCAAATTCACTCAGGACATAAATGTATGAGAAATTTTTTTTGGGGTTTTTTTTGAGACTTAGCAGAGTTTTTGGCTCTGTTCTGCCCAGCGACACCATGGCCGCCCCGGCACAGAAACTCCGCACGGCGCTTGCCCTGTCCCCATGTTTGCTGACAGCTTTAGGGCAACCGCAGGCTTGCTGCCCAGGTCTGAGAACTGGCCAGAGGTTGGTCTGCTTGCATCTTTCTCCGGTACAAATAGGAAGGGTTAAGATTTGAGCATATTCCTAAATGAAGCATCTCGGACTCCAGGAGTCCTCCATGTGCCGAAAGGAGATGACTTACACTCTCAGACTATGGAAAGCTGCCTTCTGGGTTTCAAATAAAAGTACTAAGCCTGGCTCTCAGTATTTTCTTAGCAATACCTCAGATACAGTAGATGGCACATTTCTATTATCGCACTCAGACCTGAAATTCTGTTGGCAGTTTGCCTTCAAGCTATCAATCTGATCAAATCCTACTGAATTGGTGGAAAAAAAAACCTGACAAAAATTCAGCCTGGGGTCATATGGTTGAAGGCCACTCTGGCTCACTGATTTATACATTAGATAAGGGCTTGTTCATTCAGTAAATGCAGTTTTAACAGCTTTTCTTTCTATATAGCTAACAGCGTCTGCAAATGTCTGATGTCCTCTCTTGCTGTCAATCCTTATCAGCAGAAAAATTAGCCCCTCGTTACAGTGCTGCCAAAGGGGGAGGTGGGGAAGATTGCTTCCCAGCTGTGTGTAGAACTCAATTTTTTTTAATCATTTTGGCCGTTCCTTTGCGCTTTATACCCCCCAAAGACTGAAATGATCCAGCCAGCTTGTTCTGAAGGAAAATGTCTGAATTTCAGCTCCTGTGAGCTATTGTCTTGTAAAGGCAGGCAGCTTTGTATTTCATCTTTCTGACTAAAGCAGCTTTTGGACAAGCTTGTCCTTGGCAGTAGGTTTTGGACTTAACCATGACTGAAATACATTGCACGCCTGAACCACCTTCTTTGCGTGAACTGCCACCCTGCTTGGCAGGAGATGCAAAGAAATACTGGTCTGGGGTGATGGAACCCTCACAGCTTGTCTTCTGAGGGGTCAGCGAGGAGTGGTGAAGGGGGGTGCAGTGTCACTCTTCAGGCAACGGCTCCTTGCTGGACAGGGGAGGGAGTTTATGAGGCTGTCACTTCCCAGAACAAAAAAAAAAAAATAAAATATCACTCAGTAAATTAATTACTCTCATTCTAATCCTCTTCTCTGCCTGCACTCTGAGCACCCTGTCAGGCAAACCTTCTGTGGTCTGTTCTGGATGGATGTGGATGGCAAACATGAATGCGACAACTTAGCGTTCCTCATTTGCCTTAAAAAAGCACAGCGACATCAGCAGTGTTAAACGTGCAGCAACTAGATCTCAGGGTAAAAGCTCAGCAGAAGAGTTTGCCATTAAACCTTCTCTGCCTGTGTAGTTCAGGCTTTCCCCCTGCCTGGCACCTATTCTAGCTGAGCTGCTTGGGTTTAGAGCTTCATGATATTTTTAGTAATGTTGCTTGGCCTGAGTCCTCAGTTGAGGGGTGCTGTTGTGGCCCTGGGGTGGCCTGCTGCAGCTTGGCTGATGGAAGGGCTGTTTGGGGCAGAGGGCTGAGCACCCGCCCCCCCGGGGCTGGGACACCCTCCCGCACCCCCTGCCCCAGCCTGATGCTGCGAGGCACAGGCTGCCCTTTCGTCCCACCGCGTGCGTGGCAGAATGCAGCGGGGATGGAGCAGGCGGAGGTTCGGGCAGATGTCTGTCCCTAATCACCATCTGCCTGAAGGTTTTGTTGCTCTTTTTCATGGTGCACAGTACCTCACTTTGGGAGTAGTGCCCCTGGGCCAGCAATTGATATCTTCTTCAAGCTAAGTGGTTTTGTATTTTTACGACAATGCAGGAGGACTTGGGTCTCTTATGAGAGTCCATTTATCAGATGCTGGGGAAGAGAGGTCTTACTATAAGCGTGAAGTGAACCCGGTCTGTGAAAAAAGGGCAAAATCTGTCCGTAGACCAACTTAGTGAAGTACCACAGCATAGAAATAATCTAACACTGCTGAATTCTGCTACCTTGGAGTCCCAAAGAGTTACAAGAGACCCCTTAGTTTCAAATGGAGTATAAGGAGAGTAGAGAGTACCGTTTGAAGGCTAAGTCCTTTATACCCACCCCTGGAAATCAGATCAGAAGAGGTCTCAGCTGGAGTATTCACCCCGAGATGTTCACTGGGCACGTTGGGCCAGCCTGGACCCATTTGTGGGCGTCCCGACAGGCTCTTCAAGAACATACATACTGGGAGCTGATATTATTCAGACTAACACATTTACTGCCTCTACTGCTGCCTGCCATCTTGCCAGCTTAGCAGTAGCTTGGCAAGAGGGACTTTTTGCTTTACAGCAACAGAAACCTCCAGCTAACCTGGCAGCACCAACACTGCTCCATAGTTGCTGGTGTCGGTTCCCGGCCTGGCCACAGCAATGCTCGTGCTGGCCAGAGGGAGATGGTTTAGCAGCAGTGAGCTAGGGTGGCTAGGGCAGGAGAAGGCAATGCTCCCTCTGTGGCCGGGCTTGCCTGTGCTTATTTACAGTGCTTGAGAAAGTAGGGTCATGATGCAGGACCCGTGCAACTCAGTGGGGCCTTTTCCATTGGCATCAACAGATTTTTGGAGCAGGTCTTTAGACAGGATCGGTAAGGGAAAAGCCAATTTACTTGTGGTGTCTTACGGCCTATCGCATTAATCCTATGTATAAAAAGAAAAAAAATCACATCCGAGTAGTGGTTTCCTCCCCTTGTTTAAATAAATTCAACTGCTCAGCTTCTGAATTCCCCAGCAGAGCTCCACATCAGCCGGCCCTGTTTGTGGAAAAGTCAGCAAGCACGTTTCAGCCAGCATGGGGTATTAACATAGGAAGCCAACGCTGGGTCGGTTCTCCTTGTTCCTCTTACTGGCTATAGAGTTTCACAGCCTGGGATATTAGTAAATATTTATGTTTAATTACTTTCACTTAAGAAAAACAACCACAGCCAAGAAAACTACAGAGCAATTTAATGGGTTTTAACTTGCCACACTAAACCACCTTCTTAAACATAATGAATTATATGAAGTCATCCAGTTTCAGGCTCTCTTAAAGAGGTAATTTAATTCGAATAAGGTTGCGTATTACTAGCTTCAGTGTCTGAAAACATTTATAGTGCCAGTAACTGTTCCATTGCCCTGGGTTATTCTGCAGCCTGAAAGACAATAACAAGCTAAGCTTAGAAAAGTGTGCTGTGGTTTGGTGTAGCGGAGAGATGGAATTGCTAGGTTCATCGCCTCAGGCGAGAAGCGCTGGGTGAGTGTGTTGGAGTCTCCTTTTACGTAAAACACTCTAGGTTAAAACAAAAACCAGGAAAGTAAATAAGGCATCAGCTGCTCAGCAGCATCGTTTTTGAATCCTTTCCACAAGAAAACAGCCTACAAAAGAACATTGTGGGCTTCTTCCCTCTGGGTCCTAGCTACAATGCCGCCTTTCTTGCGTATGGTGATTAGGTTTGGGAATATGTCCTTCGGCTCATTGTTGCAATAAGATATAAAGACACTTTTGTTCTCTGGCACCACTGTGGAGTTTGTATTCAGGGAGAAAATAAGGGAAATGTGGCAACGTTGGGTTACCTGCCCAACTTCTGGTTTTTTTGTGTTTTTTTTTTCTCCTCTGGAAGGTAACTAATAGAAGGAACTAAAGAAAAATACCTGTGCTCTTCCATCCAGAGATCCCCAACTGCTGAACTACATGTAAGGCTAGGAACATCCATCAGGGTATTTTTTATCCTCGTGAGACAAACTGTTATTGTTGGTCTGAGTTTGGCAATTAAGAGTCAGAAGATCTTGCTGCATAGGCTGTAAAACTTTGCGAGGTTTTCAGTGTCCTTTAAACGGTTGTCCTTTAAAGTAATTCCATACTCTAAATCTCCTTATGGGGCTTAAGGGCTTTATTTGCCTAGGACAATTGCACACCTTGTGAAAAAAGCTCTAATCCAAATCTTGAGCTTGGTTCTGCCAACTTTCCAGATGTTGATCGCTAAACTTGCGAAGGCTTCTAGATGTTGATTGCTAAGTACGTAGTCTGCCTGTAAGTCTATCAACATGTCAGACAGAAGATGCGCAGGGACAGCCCCTATATTCTTGATGTTTCTGCGAAGTTTGATACACAACTCGCGTTTCCTGACTTTGCTCATCTGTTACGAGCACCTGCAATGAATGCAAAACTGAGGAAAGATTACTACGTTGGAAAGTGCTGCAAGTGTAATAAACAGTCCACGCACAAACACACTGCCATCATGCTTTAACCATTCACCATGACTAGCTGTGAAGATAATACTGTGCCAGCTTTTGAATAGGACTGTGAGCACAGCCAGCATTCAGTGGAACCAGCTTTGATTTCAGAGCTTAGAGGGTCCCAGTGAAATTACAGTACCAGGCTATTTGACACTGTGTTTTCCAGTCATCTCCTAGTTCAGATACCTTTTCCCATTGATTAAAGTCTCACCTGAGAACACATTCATTCCCCTTGATTCATCCTCCAGCCTTGAAGGAAATCCATGCATTTCGAGTCAACTGATTGAAGACTGAGTGACTGATCAGAACTTGTATGTGTAACAATATCAGCTTTTTGGATGGCTTAACATCCTTTAAGATCACTTCACAGAATGGCAAAGGGTTTCTTTTCAATAACAGACTGGTGGGACAGGGACTGTCCCCTTCAAGGAGTCACACGGCATCAGGCTGAATGGAACCATAAGCTTGCAGGCTCTGCAAACTATGTGATTGTATTCATTTGGTCTGATTGCAAGCTCTTCATCTCCCTTCACATCCAGCTAGCTCTGACTGGTAATTAATTACGTGCTTTGAAGTTTTACTCTCGTAATACAAAAGTCACCACTGGGAGAACATTGCTGAACATGCTTGATGAACGTACCATCTCTTCTCTAAAATAAGCCACATATAAAGTTGCTTACATGTTCTTACAGAAGACTTCTGATAGGATTAAAAGTGAACATAGAGCAATGGAAAAAAATACTCATTAGAAGGGATTACATTTAAACCTTTCAAGACAACTGATATTTTTCTCCTTTTAACTCAAACTTGAGTGAGCTGCTGAATGGAGCTCCGAGATTATTTCTTGTCAGGACCTATCAAAAAACCCTGAGATCACTAAGGCATTTCAGCATGTTGAACATGAAATTTTCGTTGGTTTCTGTGCTGCATTTTAACTACGTCTAAACCCCAGTATTCTCTCCTAAGGGTACTGAGCCATCTTCTAGGAGATCTAATTTAATTTAAGCTCACAGTCAGTAATCAGTCTGGAAATGAAACCATTAATTTTAATGCCGTAAGTGCATGTATACATTAAATTTTATTGCTTTGTCTGAATTTAAAAGGGTGAAAGTAGGGCAATTTCAGGCCAGTGTAAAGTTGCAGGTGCCTGTACTTTACTGCTCACCTCTTAAGAAAGGAGAGCTCAGCGTTTCAAACTTTTAGTCCTGCATATCACTAAAATAAATTTCAGTGCTGCACATCACTGAAATAAAGCGGAAAGGTTTTGGAACAATTTGGATCAAGCTTTTGGACTATACCATTTATGTGTGAGGAGCCTCTCGCCTAAAGGTACATCATTCGTAAAGCACACGACCGACTTGACAGCGTGCTCCCATTACGATCAGTAACGACACAGATTTCATGCGTCCTGAAACCTGCTACCCGAGCCTGATAAATGTAAGGATCTATTGAGCCAACTGTAAGTGCACTAAAGAAAGCATAATAATAAGAGTGCAACCGAAGCCAAGAATATTTCCGTTTTTTCAAAGGCTTCCAAACATTTTATATGCTGTAAGATCATACGCAGAGTTGAGGCATCGCATTTCAAGTTCAAGTCAGACATTCAGCTGTAACTTTGAATGTATGGGTTGGAATCAAACACAATATTTTCACATTACTGGAGTTTAGACTTTCTTTGTGTTTTTATGTTCCTGTTCAAAAGAAAGGAAATCCCTGATACCAAGACAAGTAATCTGTGTTCCGAGCCAATAAATCCTGGGGGAATTTGAAGCAGGTAGATTGTAAGAGGCCCTTTCAGGAGTCTGAAAAGCAATGGGTGACATTAGACGGATCTTAATGAGAGTTGCAGGTGCTCAGCTTTTAGGACGAGGTCATTTCCCGTGTGTTGGCACAATGACAGAGATGGAAGATTGAATGGTTCTTCTAATTCACAACTCAGTAATATATATTCCTTAACTGGAAACGGCTGAAAAGATACCTTTGGAATGCTCTCGGTGCCCTAACACATCCTAAACACTGCAGCCAAGCCTCAGCATCATTAAAATAACAGACGTAAATAAGAACCTGCTAGCCAGTAATCGACAACAGCTCCTTTCCCAAACCTTATCATTTGGTTACATGCTTAATAGAGATGTTCTGTGGCTTTGTTGCCATCCTGAGTGCAGGAAAACCAAAACCAACCAGCAGTGCCAATGCGTGCCTTTGTATTTAATTTTAACAAGAAAAACTACGCAGGTGGAGACTGAGAGAGACCTCTCAGCCTTCCGCAAAAGCACAATTTTGGCAATGTGTCCAGCCGTGGGCCAGGCCTAAAACACCATCTAAAATCACCTAAACTTCTTCTTTGTCTCCTGGCCTCTGTTTGTAGTCCCAGCTAAATGATTCAATGCAAATTCCCTTGAATAAACATGCAAATAAGACCAAGTATTTACATTTCAAATGGATCGCCATTAAGGTTTCAAGCTGTCAATAGGACCAGCACAGGAAAATGTTATTATTAGACCGGAAAGTCTTCAAGGGAATGTGTGAGAAGAAAGGCTAATATCAGGGGACCAGTAATCTGTTCCTAGCCGGCTTTTAATTCCACTTAGCAAACATGAATGATTCTGAGTGTTGAATGAAGAAGCAAGCTACAGAACCTGCACCGTGCGTTTAAACTACAGCTGGCTGGAACACTCTGTGCCTGAAGGCAACATTTTTAAGTTCAAAGGTAAATATTCAGGGGTTTATAGAGAAAATTAGTTGTACAGCATGTTTGATTTAGTATACTGCTACCCAGTCCAACTTTTAATTGAAATGTATTAAAAAAAAAAATAACCCTACTTCGACTGGCAGTGTGCAGTTTCCTAGAGAGCTGCATGCTTCCTAGTAAACATCAGTCCTCTGGGCCAGGGCTAGAAGACAGAGGTCAGAACATCTATAACTTAATATTTTTCAAGGCACCCTAAAGACTTCCTCTTACCTACCCCATGTAAATTGTTTACAGCCTGCTCCAAAGAGGAGCTCCCCTGCAGGACTTTGACCGTGCCAGTAAACTGATAAAAAACCTCTCCCTGGAAACTTCCCCTAGTGAACCTCGCCGTAATATTTTATTGTCTCCGATCCCGAGCGTATACACGGGGATCCTTTCTGGTAAAAACGCAGGCAATAAATAACGCTGAGCAAGGAGCAGTTTATACATTGAACCTTATTAAGGAGCGATGGTGGCATTTCGTAGTTCTTCTTGCTGTTGGATTGAAGGGGTAAAGGGAGATTTCTAATGCTGCTCCAAGCGCCAGCACACACTGACCTGCAGAGCTGTCACATAGCATTTTCATGCGATTTTGGACATTTTAGTATGGCTTGCTTAGATTTGATTTTTGAGAATTGTGGGGGTTTTTTTTTTTTTTTTTTTTTTTGTTAAAGTAAACTTTTTAAAAGTGAGGAAAACCTATGCTGCACAATGCGGTATTGAAAACCATGTGTTCCATGGTACAGAAAGATATGTTATGATTCTTATCTTTGTGAGACTGTGAAAAAATAGTTCTTTGACCTCAAACTCATTAAAAAGTTATTTAATAAAGAACTTGAAACCATTATCAATATTTACAAAAGAAATGCTTGAGAGCTGAGTTATGTGTTTTGAAATTCACAGAAGGCTCAGTGCGTTGAAGCAACAATATACGTGATAGGAAGTATAGCTGACATTTGCCAAATATAAAAACCAGATGATGGAAGGTTTAATTTCTATGAATCGGAGCAGTAGCTGAGAGCCTACCAACCTCTCAGAAATATTTTCAGCCTATCGGGGTGCTCAAAGAATATAAAATTCTCAGCATTTCTGGAAAAGCGGTTGAGATCAACGTAGTTTTGCTAGATTCAAAGGGGACTCCAGTCTTTGGCCTAGATTTGAGGACTAAAACAACTTTTAAGGGTTTTCTTCTTCCTTAGTAACACCATTTTTTTTTTTTAATTCTCGGGATAAATAGAGCTGAATTATCAAGGAATACTTTATGAATAATAAAGGGGCTTTTTACACAAGTATATGGTTTTTCTACTTGCAAAACAATGCTGCTGACCTTATTGGCTGGTACCTATTGTGCTAAAACACCTCCACAGAGAAGATGTAGTCATTAACTGCCTCTGTAAGCACCTGAAATCTTCAGAACCTGAAAAATCCTCGGAAATCCTTCCGATCCTTAACCCAGGGGTGCCCAAACCCCGTGGACAGGTCAGTCTCCACCAGCCAAGGCTGCGGGGTACTCCTGCTCCTGCACGGCATCAGCAGACTGGCCTTTAAATCCACCTTTTGTGCTCTTAAATGTGCCCGAACCACTGGAAACACATGCACTGCGTGTCTGCTGCTCCTGTTCATCGTTCAGCCAGAGACTGGCTCTCCGTTCTCTTACGCAGCAGCTGATAAAACCCACCAGAATACAGAATAATTTCTGTCATAGCTTTTAACGCACAGCCCAATTTGAGTTGCTGTGATGCAGGGAATCCTATCTGGTAATCTCCTGCTGGAGTACTCCATCAAGCAGTGAGGGATGAGGGATGAATCCCAAGTGCAGAGGCATTTCAGCCTTAAGCCAGGCACCTAGCGCTAGATTGCACTCTGTACTTGCTGATGAGCTTAAGCCGCTCTTTTCTCAGCCTGCTGGTGTTCCTGGCCTCCATTCCTAGGCTGTTTTCTCTGTTGGGATGCCCAGGCTCTTCTGGTGCCTAACATGAAGATAAAAATCCTGTGGGTCACACAGCACTGTGAAGCTGGCTGCTGTAAAGCCAAGCTGCCTCTTAGTACATCTATAGCCACAAGAACCTCAGTCTAGTCTTGTTCATACCAGTAACGCTCAAAAACCAGAGATCAGTGCTGAAGCAGGTTAGGATTGGAATCAGGACCAAAAATACTAAGTGCCAGTTTAGGCAGTGATAACAGCTACAGCCCAGGGCACGAGCCCTGCACAAGTGCAGCGATGCCTTATTGACTGTGTACTTACTGTTACTGCAGGCGTAATTATTAATTTCTCATCTGGGGTCCACCCACACCCACAAATATTCAATTAGCCAAAATAGCTATGGGAGATGTTAATTCACATAATGTGTGAAAATCCTGAACTGTTTCTGAGTGCAGATCCTGAAGCACTTTTGAACACTTCTGGGGTTTGGTTTTTTTAACATGATGCAGTGTTGATGCTGTGCTTTTTCAACCACGAGCGTACTTCACTGCTCATGCTGTTGGAGCTATATATTTCCTACACTGTATCAACAGTTGATTAAAAAAACATTCAGGCAAAAGAAAAAACAAAAAACACATATTTTGTTTTCCATTTTTTATTACGTTCCAGGGGTTTTAAATCTATACTTTAGCAGGCTTGAAAATGGTCTAACCGGAATGAAGAGATGGCAGCAAGGTGACAGAAGAGACTCGGCAACCAGTATTGCTGCAGAAAGTGGGAGACTCACCGCCGAGCCCATTAGTTTTCCCAGAAGTTTCCAACTCGGTGAGTATTTGATCAGTACGCTAAGGCTGAGCTTTAAGCAGTGGTTGGATGAGGTCTAATCCATACATCTGGAAACAGCCTGTGTATCGCAGAGAATACGTGCAGAGGGGGCTGCTCTTGTATTTGTCCCATGTGTTTGCTTTTATTTGATTTTGTATTTGGGTGGGAAAGAGGAAAGAGGAAATTCGCTGACATTTTTCACATGCTTTTTTTTTTTTTTTTAAGTGACTCTGAGAAACAATTCAAACATCTTGTCTATTCAAACGAGAGCCTGTAAAGCGACCTGGCGCCTTTCCTGGACGCAGTCTTGGGTACTCTCATAGGAAGTGCCACGTTGCCATCTCCAAGAACCACTGCTGTGATTATCCTGCCAGCATCCTTGGAGGTAGGCACCAAAGGCACAGGAATAAACTACAGATCCAAGTCTTCCTCTTTGCTGTGTCTTTGTGAACTGGTAGACAAAATACTCTGCTTCTAATCCTTTCCATTGCTCTACGCTGTGGGAACAGCTAAGATCAGGCAACCTCTTTCTGTGCCTCTCCAGTCTGGCCCTTGTATTTCTGTCCTGATTTTAATCCAAAATTGTTTAAGCCCTCTAAAAAAAAATGCTATGGCTGCAAAGGATTTTACGGCCTGGCAAAATACCTGTATCGGTCTCTTCTACAACCACGTATAAAAGCTCACAGCTCCTAAAGCTCTTCAAGCCTATGGAAACAGAGGAATTAAAATGTTGGTGGTGATTAATTATGGCTGGATTAACAAAATGCCGGCCTTTGCTAATTGTTCTGGGAGCCAGAAGGAAAGGAATTGGCATTGCCCTGCTGGAAGTGGCTCCGGGGGGTGCAGCTGATTGCTGCAGCCCTCAAAAGCCGGGAAGAGGAGGAGGTGGCCAGGGTTGAGAAAGTGCCATTTTCTCTGTGGGCAGGAGGAAGGGCGCCCTCTACAACTGCCTGAAAGGAGGCTGTAGTGAGGTGGGTGTTGGTCTCTTCTCCCAGGTAACGGGCAACAGGACGAGGGGAAATGGCCTCAAGTTGTGCCAGGGCAGGTTTAGGTTGCACATTAGGAAAAATTTTTTCACCAAAAGGATTGTCAAGCACTGGAACGGGCTGCCCAGGGAAGTGGTGGAGTCCCCATCCCTGCAGGTATTTAAAAGATGGGTAGACAAGGTGCTCAGGGACGTGGTTTAGTGGTGGGATGGCAGTGTTACGTTAACGATTGGACTTGATGATCTTAAAGGTCTTTTCCAACCTAAATGATTGTATGATTCTAAGCAGTGGAAGGGCTGACTGGAGGGGCTTGCTGCATGGAGGGAAAAGGGGGAGTGCTGGGAGAAGCAGGCTCAGTGGTGAAGATGGGAAAGACAAGAAACCCACAAGCGGAGCCTGGAGAGATGGGCACTACAGACACAGGGGAGGCAGCCGTACCTCCCACCGCACCAGGGCAGCGAGGCAGGCAGAGGGCAGCCACTTCCAGGGAAAACACCGTGACTCTGCGTCCACATTTTGAAGTCAAATAATTGAGTTTTAGTCTTGCTTGCTTTAATGCTGCAGCTTCCCAGCTTCCCAGAGTCATGGCTTGTCCCAGACTCCAGCCTACCCTGCTTCCTCAGAACAAGCTCCCAAAGCTTTTCTTTGGATGGTACCTACAGAGAAAAGTGATGGTGGTAATGGTAAAATGTACCAATTTTAAACCATTGATTCCAAGCCATTCAGTGCCTTCTGCCTTTGCCTGACTCATGAAGTATCATTTATGTATAGTAGCATCATGCATGTAGTATCTAGTAGTATCATAATTATGGCAAATGTTACCGTGATGTTGCCTGAATGTTTTGCTTCCCATACTAACTCAGTGAACCATGGCCAGAGAGAATCAGTGCCTCAGGCTCAGCAGCAAATGCAGCACGGACCCCTGGCCTGCAAAATCGCTCCTTTCCCACCTGATCCTTGGCAGAACCCCTGGTTACATGTGCTGGCTGGTTAGATGCCTTGCTGCCGAAGCTGTTCCTTCACTTCTGAGCAGGTCCTCGTTTGATGTCAATTCATAAAGCTCCACGAACGAAGCCTATTCACACCTGGAGCCCGTCCCCCTGCGTTAAGGTATTAGGTTATCATTTATTAGGCTGAATGGATATTATGTGCATGCATGTATGGTTTTTCATTGCAGATTACGGGGGGGAAAAAAAAAGAAGTAAGAATCCCAAGGGTGCCCACAAAGCCTCGAAGACCTTGGATTGGACTCCAAACGCGGGGACAAGGCAAGGTGCTGTGATTCACTGAGAGGAGGGAGCCCTGGGCTGTCCCCTGGGTGCTACAGGATGTCGCTTCCCACATGGACGTGGACATCCCACTTCCCATCTGAGGTGCGACTCCTTCCCGTTCCCTTTGGGAAGAGAGCCCTTTGTGAGCAGCACTGGCACCCCACCTAATACTCTGGGGTCCTGATGCTGGGGGCGTGGGGCATTTCTAATGTGATATAAATCATCAGATGAAAGAGGGGATTTAAAAACAATTTCTTTTGTGGCTGGTACTTCAAAATACTTTACAAGTCGTATCAAGAGGATTTTTAAAAATCTTTCTTTATGAGTTGCTTTCTTTTCCAGAATAGTATCCTTGGCAATGACCCACTGGGTAAAAACAAAATAATAATAAATCCCTGTGAAAAACAGCCATTCGAATTTCCATGAATGTGATTACCTTCAAAAGCCATGGGAGCCTGTGCTGTGTTTGGGTGGTGCTGTGGACAAGACAGAACAGTTGGGACAGAGGACTGGCAGCAACGAGGTTACACAAAGATGCCATCAAATGTCACCCAGACTGCTGGTAAGCACATTTCTCCGCATATCAGGCTCAGATAAAGAGCTCGCAATGTGCATTCAGGCCTGCGCCAGGTCACGGTGCTGCAGTTCACATCAACAAGGTCTGGCAAGACCCAGCCATGCCGCAAGCGCAATCGGTGGGAAGAAAAAGCCAGGGAGTAAAGAGCCCACCTAAACCAACCACCAGACACTCGGTGGCAGCAAGTTCAGGCAGCTGCCTGCACCTTCACCCCCTTACGCGTTAGATGATGTGACTGCTGTTTGCATATAGGTATTTGCACCCCAGCTGTGCTGGCAGATTTTGTTTTTCCAGGTGCCAGGCAGCACCCAGGAGCTTATGTTCTTAGACTAAGCGGACTTGAGGCTTGCTGCCCTGTCACTCTCATCAGAGCCAACGCGTGATTTTTGAAATGCCTGTGAGAGTTGACCTAGAGCCTTTGGCATGTCCTCAGGGAAGAATCAGCCATGGGAACCCACGGCAGCTTTTTTAAACGATTGCTGGAGGAGCTGGCAGGGCTGTTACTCACAGACTGGTTAGAGGGGTCAGTCTTTCCTCCTGGCTATAACGAATGTGGGGAGCTGGGCAGCAACCAGGAGGAGTCAAAAAGTACTTGGGATGCTTGGAAACATCTGCCTGTCCTCAGCTTACCTACCCTAACCTTCGTAGAGAGGTGGGACGGGCCCTGGCCCCTTGCCAGTACCCGCGTGCCAGGAGGAGGTGGGAGCGCTGCTGTGGGCTTTGAAGGCACTTTCCAAGCTGCCCTCATGCTTCTGCACGTGGGCCTGCCATTTTATTAAATTCTTCTGAAGTTGCTCCTGACCGGAGCTAAGTACTTTTCTATTGACATCAACTTTTGCCACTTCACTATTCACCCCCAGGTTATTAATAAAGCATTAAACAATATTGGTCTGAGTCCTGCTCTCTAG
>NW_009260133.1:1365383-1367675 GCF_000687185.1 Egretta garzetta
GACAGGACTTTACCTCTCACTTTGTGGTTACCAAGTTACCTTAACAGTTTCTTGTATGGGTGTTTATCAAAAGGCTTTTGAATGTCCAAATAAATTATATCCTCTGGTTGTTCTTTACCCACTATTTTATTAACTCTTAAAAGTGTAAAAGGTCTGACTGGTAAGATTTATTCTTATAGCAGCTATGTCACTTTTTTCCTATGCTTGAGACTTGATATTTCCCTGCAGATCGTAAAATATTTAGAGCGGTGACCCTCTGAATCTTGTGGCTCGAAGCAGCACCGGATATGTTGTTAATGTTTAATTAAAAATAAAAGTGAATGTACTATACTGCTGGTTTTCTCAGCTATGTCCTTGTAATGAAGTTAAGCCAATAATGTAAAATTTCCATGAGTTTGCCTGTCTGTGTAAATATTTACAGGGTCTTTATCGCTGCAGTACCAGGGTTCCACACGCATTAATGGAGTTATCCTTGTAACATCTCTGTGAAACAGGGCAGCTTTAATCCCAGCTGCCTGAAGAATCAGGGCACGCTGACATCTGGCACATAAAACCCGCCAAACTGCTGTGCTTTGAGAAATACAGGTTAGGAGATAAAACACCTTCTCCCACTGACAGATGCTGTATTCACAAAAAATGCAAGAATCATCCCAATTCACAAATGTAATCAAACAAGGCCCGGTACTCCAGTGTCTCTTCCCAAGCTCTCTAAACCCCAAGTTCATTTTTCCCTTCGGAAAAATGCAGAGCACTGCAGGTAGAGTCCAAGCTTTTCCTTTCTTGCAGACTGTCTGTGCTTGCAGGTTTTTGCTGGCTCTGCTAGTGACCATTTATTTTGGACTCACACCACACATCCAGTATTTCATCATGCATTTTTGCTCCAGCCAGAACTAATACAATTGGCTGCATCTCAGCTTGCTTCAAATATACAGGGGAGTGGGTTTCCTGAGAGGAAAGGAAGAAACAACATCAAAAAAAGAGATCTTGTTTAAAGTAAAAAGCACTACAAAGATTTTGCTGTGTAAGAAAACTTACAAGAGGCTACAAAATATACATGTGTAAGGGCCCACCACTGGCCCCCCATCCCTGAGGGAAGAGGGGCTTTCCACCCTGCCCTGGAAGCTGACAAGAGCTTGGCAACGGAGAGGTTGGACATGGAGGAGCCCTCAGCAAAAAGGCATGCAGGACATGGACTCGTGTTTCCAAGGGACTTCTGGCCTCACGGCTGGGGCTGGGCTTTCCAAAAAAACACTCTCCGTCCACATAAGCAGCCAGAACAGGTGGCCAGGAATTCAAAAGGTTATGAAATCCTTTCAGAAAAAAAAAAAAAAATTAACTCCTAAGTGTCAAAGAGGAGTGATGTGAGCACAGAACACTCCTGGAAGAACAAGCTTCCCCAGCAGAAGCGCTGAAGGATTCCAGCTCCCACAAACACATTTCCAGTTGTGGTTTTTAAGAGAGATCTTGAAGCTATCCACTCTTGAAAATGCGGGATGACTTCTTTGGCGGCCTGGAGTCAAAATCCCCTGAGACCAACAGTGGCACTCACTTGAAGATGCTGGCTTGCGGGTGTAAAAACAGGGATAGCTGAGCTTGATTTGGCAAAGTTCATTGACTCCGTAGACCAGTGATGCCCATGCAGCCTGGCTGGGAGCACAGAGCAGGAAGAGGAGCATGGGTGCTTGAGATTGCTCCTGGACAGGCTTGGATGTAGACCCCCAAACCTCTCTTTCCCGTCGCCTATTACTGGAACACAAGCTTTGCCAACTGGGACATCCACAGCTCCCGCAGCAACAAAATGACTTCCCCAAGGAGCAAGGGAATATATTGCCACCGTCTCAAGCTTACTCAGCATGGTAGCATGGTTTTAATTTTTCCGTGTTTGACCCCTCGTTGGAATATTGATAGAAATAGGGCTTTCCCAGCAACGTGGTTCAGGGAGGCTGGCAGCCCCTCCACACCCGGCCGCCCTAATCAGTGGCAGGCCCCGGGCGTGGGGTAATGAGAAACATGGAAGGGGCTTTCTGTCTTTTGAAATCTGCCTCTCGACATCAAAGTGCTCCGCGCAAGTCGTCCTCCAGAGGTCGGCTCCCATATCTGAGTGAGTGATGTATTTCATGGTATCTGTCGGGAGGGATATAATGAAGAAAACCGGCTTTGAGATGGGGCACGATGTGAAAAACAGGTGGCCCGCTTTAACGGGTTGCGGAGCATCTGTTTTGCAGTCCGGTTGTGTTCCCGTAAACTGCGCAAACAGGGCGGGCGCGCAGCCTCGGCGGGCGCGCAGCTTCC
>NW_009260133.1:1370536-1370824 GCF_000687185.1 Egretta garzetta
CTTTGCCTCGCCTGCCTCTTTACGGCTTTTCTCTCCTTGATGGGCTTTCCTTTGTGGAAGTTTCGCGAGCTGATTGTATTTGTTAATTAGTTGCTAACAGCGTCGTAATGCGGCCTTGATGGATAACCATGTCATTAGCGCTCACCCCTGCAATTCACATTTCCAGCAGGGCAGGGGCTGCCCCATGCCGAGACCGTGATTTGTGGCTGCAGCCTCGTGTGCGTGACACGCACCCCCAGCCCCGCTCCCCCGCCCAGCTCTCCCCTGCGCCCGCCTTGTGCCGGAAAA
>NW_009260133.1:1372745-1374419 GCF_000687185.1 Egretta garzetta
GGCTGACGGGCAGGGCTGCTGCTACACACCGGCGGGAATCTCAGCGGGTCCATTCGGATGTAAATGCTGGTATGGAAATTCTTACTGCGTTTCGCATAGCCATGAGCGTTGCAGTAGAATTAAAAAAAAAAAAAAATAAAAAAAAAATGAACGTTAGACCAGACGGTCTCACAGTAGGTGCTTTTTGAACTGAATCGAGTAAAGGAGTTTTGTGTTTCTCCAGCAGCAGCAGCAGCAGGAGTACCAGCTCCCCCACGAGAACTTCAGATCCCAACGATCAAAGCTCTCGAGTTTCATATACTGTTCAAAGAAAGGGTAGCCGTGATTTATCCACGGCAAGAAAATAGATATTAAAATTCCTTCCTCCCTTCCTATTTCCATATTCTTCCCTCAGTGGCGCCAGGTCCAACTATCATACGTAAGGAGAACAACATCCAGCAAGTTACAAAAAGCTGTGCCCCTAGTTACGGATGTTACTTGCTCCTCTGTTTGCTGCCATGAATTCTTGGTGGGAAACCCGTGCTTGGGTGCAGCCATCGTTACTGATTGAGCTGACAGCAGGAAATACACCCTGCAGCTGTAAAGGTGGAAGGGATTTTAATTTTCCCCAAGACTGTTTTTCTTGCTCAGTGGAAGCAAGCTGGCCAGGTCGAGCTCGAAGCGTGTGTTTCTTAAACTCGCGGGTCACTTTGGTAGGCACCAGTGTTTCTTCCCCATGTTACTCGTGTCTAGTTGTCTGCTCTGGCAGGATTAAGTTGTGAATAGCTGTAAATTCACTCTTCCGTTTCGTCATGTCAGGTGGACTCTGGAGGGGGACGTGAGGGCGAGATGTGGGGTGTCCCTTGGCAGGGAGGGCCGGGGCTGGAGCAGCTGGAGGGTGAGCAGGCGCCTCCACACTGGGAAATTTTCCATGCTGGGAAAATGCTCTCATGGGCAAAAATCCTCTGTGTTAATTAGGGTTTCAGATTTACGTGCCACCCAATTTAAAAATAGGTTACACTTAAATCGGAAACATGTTTTCAGTTTCATTTGGATTTTGTCATCGCCTTTTCTTTTGTCTGCCCTCCGTCTCCATCAGCCCTGGCTGAGATCAGAAGACCCCGTACATCGCCGACCTTCCTCTGTAACATATTTCATTCTAGGGATGCACGGGGCAAGGTTACTGCGGCGTGAGCAAGGGATAAACGGTTGATAAGACCTTACCTTGAAAGGAGACCATAAAAATCGACCTGACGGGCTTTATTTAGGCACGGTCGGGGCAGCCCTCTGGGCCAGGAATAGGTCTCTGGTGTCACACTGGAGTCGTAAAACCGGTGCAGAAAATGGGCGCCCGCGGGCAACATGGAATTTATTGATTGTGTCTCTGTTAAAATCTCGAAGGGGATGGGATCTACCGACCTCAAGACCGATTTTTAGCTTGTTTTCGGCGGAAGCTGGCCCAGGGCTTAGAAATCACTGTCCAGGGTTTGCGGCCGAGGGCGGGGAAATCAGTGCAGCCCGCTCCTCTGGCTTTTGACAGGCGCTGCAGCTGCCCGGACCCTCCTGCCCACAGATGCCACGGGCACCACGCACCGACTACCGGGGCCAGCAAAGGCCGGGAGCTTTTTTGCCTGCCCCCCCCGCCCCGCCCCGTCCCTCTTTTTTAAATTTTTCTTTTTTTTTTTTTTTTTTTTT
>NW_009260133.1:1374571-1389542 GCF_000687185.1 Egretta garzetta
TGCCGCCGCCCTCCCCCGGGGCCGCCCTGTCGCGTCCCCCGCCCCGGTCAGGGGCTATTCGGGGTGAAGGTGTTCGTGAGTTTCTTTTGCTGGAAATAAATAATAATTAAAAAAAAGTTTCGTGTAGGTTCAGTCCTCGGAAAGGGGGTTTTCCTGTAAATCTCTGGCAGCTGACAGCCTGAAGTGTAGTTTGTAAGATAACAGGCTTGTTCTTTACTGTCTCAGCAGTTCCCGTTCTGGCCTGTCTCTTGTCAAAATCAGCTTTTTTTTTTATTTTTTTTTTTTTCTTTAGCCGTCCTTTTAAAAGACTTGATTATTGTACAATATATGATAGAGGGGAAAAGAGCTCTTTCCAGAAAGTACCGCTGCCTTCAGACAACATGCTGACACATCCACCGTGCCCTCCGCCTGGGGAAGGAGCCAGATGTGTCAGCCCCGGCAGATGTGGCGAACTGAGTCTATCGAAAGAAACGTGGAAAACCGGCAAGAGGGAGAGCAGTTTTGCATTAGCCAGCGCCGAGGCGAGGGCAGCTTGCCTTCCTGCTTTCATCTCCCTGCTCTTGCCCATCATTTTCGTGCCCACCCAAGTGCCAGCACTGGGCTGCCCTTGCACCCCTGGGCTGGGGCAGGCCCCCGCCCTGCTGCCCCGGCTCTCCAGCCCGGCAGCCCCTGGGAAGGGCAGGTGCAGAGCGTGGTGCAAATCTATTTGCTCTGGAGCGGGGAAGAGAGGGGCACTTCATTAAAGTTGATTTCATAATGAAGGGCACAGGGGAAGAGGGGGAACTGGGTCACTGATTTATTGTAGCAGGGGATTTAGCAGCCCGCTAATTGCTTTGCAGTCGCTCTGTGTCAAATGCAGCGCCTGATCCCTTCCCTTCCCTCCGTGCTGCAGTTTCTTTTCTTGCAAAGTTCAAATGCTGCTGTCTGAATCCTGGCTTTCCGTGCATTTTAGTGGGGAAGATGATTTAGTGTGCCTTAATTCCTCCCTGCCCGTATTTGAGGAAGAAAAGAAAATCAAACCATTTGCAGTTAATTTCAAACAATGAGCGCGATTGTAAAGACACAAAGGCAATGTTTGATTTACTGTAATAATGTAATTATAGCCCCGGCGTATCAGAATTAAGGGTGTTGCCATTCATGGGCATAAGCAGTTCTTTGGAGGAATTCTTTCTTCCTTTGCATGGCTGAAGCTGAAGAGAGGGGAGGGAAGGTTTGAAAGCGCAGAGTTTGGAAAAGAGCGAGCTTGTCTGTGTGACAGCTGTTTATCAGCACTTCTAGTGTGAGTTCACAGTGATTCATTTAAGCAGGAGCTACCGCTTTCTTAAAAACAAACACAAAAGCTCCAGGAAAAGGGTTGGCTTTGTCTGAAGCCCGTGGAAGACACCAGCTGCTAACAGAACCGCTGCTTCCCCGACTGCCCGGAGAAGGCCCTTTCATTTGGCTTATTTAGCTTTAGTGTAAAGTTAAGAGGCGCAGATGAAATACTGAGACGGCATCGACACTGAAAAAAAAGTAGTCATCACCCAGGTTATGATGTCAAACCAATTTCTGTATGAAGTCTAGTTCAGTTAGCTCTAGCGTGTTTGTTACGGATTGTTTTAAATGGTCGTGATTACAGTAGGAGTATTTATCACTTAGAAAATTCATCGGGTAAAATAGTACTGAAAATAATACATCACTTGCTGTTGACAAGCTCCGTAGACATAAGATGTGCTAGCCGGTCACAATATTTTTAAATACCTATTTTAAAATAAGATTTCCTTTTCTTTACATGTGATAATTAACAGGCATCTTACCCTGATGGTTTCCCTATACAGATGCGTGGCCAGCAGGATAGGGCTGTTTTAATTTTAATGTGAGAATTAAAATAGTAAAGCTTTGTATACAGTTTGCTTATTCCAAGTGGAAGCAGACAGTCTTTCCAAGTCTGATGAGAGTCAATACACAATTAATTTCTAGTGCAAACACATCTGCGTAGGGAGTGTATGGATTCTTGAAGGTCTGGTCCTTCCCCATCCTTTTTGCGTGAATCCACTGTTGTTTTCACAGAAAGGAGTGGGGGGAAGGGGAGATCAAGCCATGGTGGAAACAGCTACTTGGGGACCTCTTCCCTGTTGCCAGTGGGTGGACATTGAATCCCCTTTGTGGTGGCAATGGTGCCGGATTCCCAGCAGCCAGCCTTGGGCTGCAGTTGGATGGAGTTTGCCCATGGCAAATTTGGGAATGGCTGGCCTGAGAAGAGCACTGTGATTGCAGAGACCAGCTGGTGGGTGACCACATGGAGAATTTGTCATTCTGGATTTTGGATGGGGCAGCAGAGGTTCACAGCTCTTGGGGGAGCAAACCTTTCAAAACCAAGCACCTAATGAGAATTAACCTTCCAGGCTGGGGCTGCCTGGGCTCTGACCCTGTGCTCCACATGCAGCCATCAGTAGGCAACTGCTGCAAGTAGGAGGGTCGGTTTAGACTGGGATTTTTTTTCCAATGTTTATGTAAAGTAGCTCAGTTGAGCTGCTCTTGGGACAGGTTGGCTAAAGATGAATGAGGCCACCACACAAGACCAGGCTGACACCATCTGTTTAACTGGCGTTAGGATCAGAGGAGCTTCAGGTGATGGGCCCATGAGCCTGCCAAATCCTGGTGAGGTGGCAGGAGAGGTTCGCATTGCTTGCTCGCCACCTTGTTCCTCTGGTAAAGCTGCCAGCACTGCAGCCTCGTGAGCCAAGATGAGTCACTCCACTGCTTGACATTGCCCTAGGTGCACCTTGCAGGACATGAGGCATCTAAGTCACTTGGGCATCCTTCAAAGTTGTTAGTGGTGGTTGATGTAGGATGTCGGCACTGGACATTTATGTGGGTGGAGAGAAAAAAAGCAGGCAGTGCCACCTACTGATGGCTCGGTGGAGACAGCTCGCTGCTGCTAACAGATGTCCCCACAGCCCCAAGGAGCTCCGGGTGGAGTGGAGAAGGGCAGAGAGAGCAGACAGATGCGGTTTGGCGAGGAAAGAAGAATTACACAAAGTGCTTCTTTATTGTGAGACTGCTTCCCAAAAGGCCCAGATGTTATCCTGCACTTTTAAGAGTGAGGAAAGGATCTGTTAACAAGAACTCCAGAGCTGCTGGAAGCGCAGAGCTGATGCAATTGCAAACCAACTCTAAACGTTCATGTCACTGGAAGGCAAGTATGTCTTGATGCTGAAGTCGCCAAATAACGTTTTTTTCCCATTGACTTGCATGGGATGGCAGTGGGCATTCCACTTGAAAAGTGGCTGGCAGGAACAGCTTTCTGTAAGGCACGTGCCATCACGTAAGTTGAAAGGGCTACATCGTCCGTCCTTTTGAAAGCAGCATTCATAAAACTAATCCCAATCATTTGTTGAATGATTTCTATGATTGCTTCTTGATTTTATGTGCCATGTAAATCATTCCAGAAGACTCTGGTTTGAATTTCTGCCTCCTTTATGGGAGCTGATGACTTGCAACCTCATCCAGTTTCCTTCAGGGGAGCCCAGCACTGCTCCTTCTGCGCAGCAGCTTGGGGAGATCACTGGTCACCATGGGGTGCTGTGGGTACGATCAAGTTCTCCCTTGCTGCGTGCCTTTTTTCGTGGGAGCGACAATGAGTGAACAAGGCCACTCCACCCTTTGAGTATCCTGGCCTGGAAATTAGTTATGACCAGGGCAGAATTCCAAGGGAAAGCGCATGTTTTTTAGAGTCTCTCTTTTCACCCCCACCCCCCTCCACCGAACGTGGGGTATCTAGGTAAACCTCTTCTCCCTGGTGTCCAGGGATAGGATGCGTGGGAATGGTTCAAAGCTGCGCCAGGGGAGGTTGAGACTGGACATTAGGAAGCATTGGTTTACCGAGAGGGTGGTCTAACACTGGAACAGGCTTCCGAGAGAGGTGGTCAATTCCCGAGCCTGTTGGTTTTTAAGAGGCATTTGGACAATGCCCTTAATAACATGCTTTAACTTTGATCAGCCCTGAAGTGATCAGGCAGTGGGACTAGGTGATCACTGTAGGTCCCTTCCAAGTGAAATTGTCCTGTCCTATCCTTGCAACAGATAGTTCTGGCCCTCTTGTACATGTTCTGTCCTCTCATTGCAGCCGTATTTTGGGAAGGGCTGGTAGGGATGTGGTGGCTGGCCAAGGAGGCGGGAGATGACCCCTGGAAGGGCACAGCAGGTCTGGCAGAGCTCTGCTCCCCTGGCCCTCTGCTTGCTGCACAGACCCAGGGCGTGGGGTGGCCCACACTTGGAAGTGTTGCAGCCCTGGTTTATGAAGTGTCTGTGTCAGATACACAAGCTGGTTTTTTTTAAAGGTCTTTTTCACGGATTTCTGTGCCAACACAGTCATCTGATGGTTCAGATCGGTGCCTTGTGGCACCTAACTCCCATTGCAATTTTTCATTTCTGTGATGGCCATGAAAAACTCGACAAGAACTAGTTCTCACAGGCACTATGCTAATACTAATATTGACTCTAGCCTAATTTTAAAGGAGTTGTTATTTTTTGTCACACTCAGCTGAACCACTCAGTTTAGGTAGTAGACTCCAAACATGGATGTTTTGTATTGGTTTAGGCCAAATTTGGAACAATGTAGTTTGGAAAGCATTGGGTTTTTTCTTGGACTATGTCGCAGCAGATAGACTCCAAGCTTATTTTAAAACTCGCCATGATAAAGTACACAGTGATATGGCTCAGATACCTAAGAAAAAAGAATTTTACAAGTGGGTCTAGTGAACCCAAGTCCAGCTTTTCCACACATACGATGCGCAGAGGTTGATAGTTTTGTAGTGCAAAATCGCATCATAATGAAGGGTTAATCCAGCAGTGGTGGAACTGAATGCAGTCCTGTGGATGGAGGTCAGGGAGCTTCTGGCCTGGCCATTTACAAGATAATGAACTGTGCCTCCAGTGATACCAAGCCCGTTTCCATTTAAAACCTGGTTGTAGGTGTGATCTATTTGTCTTCACTGGAAGGCTTTACAAGAGTAGGCTACTTGTGTGACTAAATATTTGCAGGGCTGGGCCTTGAGCTTGTGCAGTGCAATGCAAATTCAAAGTGCTGTAAATGTTTTTAGCAGTGGAATTTTCCACTTCAGAGCGTAAGGAAAGCAGGGAGAGTAAAAGGGAGATAACATTACTAAATCATAAGATTATAGCCAATGTAGTACGTGTCAGAACAGCAGGTATATGTGGATATGTATACGCACATATAAAATAAATGGAGATATCTGTGGACCTCTGTGGCTATACCGACAGATATGGGTAGATCTACACACGTGCGTGTTTCTAAATAATACTTTACATTTTTTCTATTAATTAATTTCCATGTTTAGTAACAGTGCCAGGTATGAGATTCTCGTGCCTTCTCCCTCTTCGGGAGTTTAGTGCTAATCGTAATAATGCATTTATAAATAAAAGTCTAGGCAGAGCTGTGAATTTAGAGTTTAATATTTGAATTACCCGCTGCTTGCTCTCGGTTGCAGTATCCAGCAGCGGAGGAAATCCTGCCTCACCGCTGGCAGCACGCAGTTTTGGTCCCACTCTTAAAAGGTTCTGCGTGGTGCTGGGGACGTCCTTTTCCAGTCAAGCTCAGCACTTGGCAGGGCTTGGTTGCTAGATTTCAATGAGGAAAATCCATTCGCTTCTCACACCTCATCTCTGTGTATCCTGCAGCAGGAAGGCTGACGCTGGAACATGTATCTCCCCGGAAAAAGGATGGGTTCCCTGAAACTTAGTTCAGGCCTTTCAGGGAACCCATCCTTTTTCCGGGGAGATGCATGTTGCAGGTTCGCAGATGCTTTTGGGCTGAGTTGGTGTGGCAATATATAAAAATGTTTTAATGTCTATATATGTATTAAACCATGTTAAAATATAGCTACAAATATTACGTGTGCATATTATATACAGAAACATACAAACATATATATGTCATATACACACAAGCATATACGTGTATCTGCTTGTGTGTGTATGTGTATATATAAATATATGTATATGCCATCAGCAATGAAGGGAAATATTGAAAACCCAAGGGATGACTAGATCTTAGAGTGACGGAAACGTCTCGGATCATGCGTTTGGTACATCATATCTGTACCGGGCAGTGCTGCGTGTTCCTGCTCTTGCAGGGACTGTCCCAGCACTCAGGAATGAAAGGTGAATCCAAGGATTGGTTGCTTAAAAAAAAATTGCATTGACTTTGATAGGAATAACCTGGCAAGAGCTTCTAAAATGTGCTGTTCTGGTTTTGACGTGTAGCAGCTCAAACAAATGGCTCATCAAATGGCTTGCAATGGCAGTGGGAGCTTTTCATTTCCTCTGGGCACCAACTCACTACCAAACACAGTCTTGACATGACCAGTTTTGATTAAGTAACCCCGTGTCCGTGTATTTTTGAAGTTAAAGGCTGTGGCAAGTGCTGGCTACTGTTGCTCTTTATAAAAGTGAGATTTTTTTGACTGTGCTTTCCTGTTGTGGGCAGCAGTTGGGCCTTACCGTAGTCAGCTTGGGCAAGTCCAAATTAAGAGAGAAGAGAATTAGGTTTCTAGAAAGTACTTCTGGCGTAATGCAGTCGAGTGTGTCACTTCTTACATTACAGCTGCAAATAGTGTTCTCGAAGTTCCGATCCTGGAGTCAGGGAAATCTCTTGTTCATTAAAGAGAAAAGGGGCAAATTTCCAGCTTTGGTGGTGGTAGAGAAAATCTAAAGACTGTGAACATTGAGGGCTAAAAGCTAGCAAAGCAAATAAAACCATTGTGTTGTGATTTTTTTTTTTTTTTTTTGGTTTAGGGAAATTGCATGATCTGTCACAGGGGAATTTTGCCCTCCAGGAGCCAGGGCAGCGATTCTGCCGCGGCCCGGCAGAGCCGAGCCAGCAGAGCCCCGGCCAGGGAAGGTGGCTGGTCCTACCGTTTCTGACTGAGCAACCTCTATAAATGAAATGTAACACTTTGGCGGAGGTTCTGGCTTGACATTTATTTTTCTGAAAATCCAGCTAGGGTGCCGACGCTAATGCAGGAGGGCCCGTTGTTTGCACAGACTTACCCCGCTGATGACAGCTTAATAAGCTCCTTTATTTTGTGTTTTTATTCAGTAAGCTTGTCAGCTTTTGTGTAGGGGCTGACCTCTGCTTTCGCCCTCTCCCCCCCGCCCCAGCCCCTCTGAAAGGGGCACCTCTGTCCCCGTAATTTGTAGTAAAAGGGAATTATAAAGGGAGGTGAACTGACCGGCTGTAGGGACGTGGGCTCCTGCAAAGCCATATAGCTTCTGTGGGGGCTGACCTCCTATGCCCAGCGTGCCTAAAAACCTCTGAAGTCCGTGGGATTTCTGGGTGCGTAATGACTGACGCGGCACCGAGCCTTGATGACTGAGAAAATCCAAACAGAGAGGGGAGGATTCGGTAAACGGGGCTACCCAAAATGAATTACGGTGGGCGATGTGAGAACAGGTCAACTTTTCATACCTGGTATACGTTTTTCTAAACAGCCAGAAAGGCATCCCAGCATCAGGACTGTTTGCGACAAGACTCTACACAAAAACATATTGGGGTGGCATTGAAAAGCAGTGGCTCGAGATACCAGAAAGATGTGGGCTTGTATTTCTTCCCATTCATTTAATCGGAACCATGCTGAGAAGGCGTATAAAACCCCTCGCTCTTGAATATATCTAAGGCGTAGCTTTGCAACGCCAAGAATGATGTCCAACCTAATAGAGTTTCAGATAGAAGAGATATTTTGGCTCATCTTTTGCTTCCAGCTATATTCATTTTCCCTGTGTGGTTATTTTTCTTCTTATTGGATGCATCCAGCTATCTGTTTCTTACTTCACCGTCTGGGAATACAAACCATTTTGTCTCATTTCAGACCTTAAAATGGATTGGACAAAAACAAAAGGAAAGAAAAGAAAAAGTGTTTTGGGTAGTACCTTGTTTCTGTGTCTTAATAAGTCAGCTTCTTAAGCAAAAGGCCTAAGAATTACTGTCTTGGAATATTTTGCATATATATATTTTTTTTTTTTTTTTCTGTGTTTTGTAACATCTGTATGCTGGGTGGTGGTTCATCGGGAGGGGATGAATGTAACCATTTTAGATGCTTAACTGGCTGTTGGGACTTGCCCAGTTTGTAATCATGGTAATTGCACATACAAATATGGCCATGTAATTACATGTGCATTTTTGCATTTCATTTCAGGAGTTCGTTTAGAAAAGTATAAACGCGGCCCAATAAATCCTTTATATCTCAGACTTCTGTGCTTTTATAACTCTATATAATTATGTAATTAACACTGCATCTGGAGAGGTTTCACTTACGTAAAAGCAATAAAGAGCTCAGGTTAGATTATATATTTTCTGAGTTGGACCTACACTAACTTGCTCAGTGCTGTGTTTTTCAGCTTGTAAGATTGATTAAGTTCAGCAGTACCTGTACAAGAAAAATTTTCTGTGAGAATAAAGAGCTATTTAATACAAAACCAAAACTGGATCAGGTCATTTAAGCTTCCACAATGACTGAAGTGATTCAATGGGTATTAATGTAGCAAAATACACACTGAATACTCCGATACTTGGACAATGAAGACTTTTGCCAAGGTACAAATTGGATACTAAAATGAAAGAATTACTTGCGAGCAAAGTTCCAGCTCTCTGAGAACAAATCTAAATCATAATTATTACTATTGGCATTCATGGATTGAGATAAGAGAGACACAAATAGAGACTGTAATTCATTTCTACTTCTGTGCTCGTGTGAACGTAAATAGATAAGACGACTAATTTCTCAATATTTTGTGCATACAGAAATGTATGTATTATGTTTTTATAATCAAAGAAATGTGTAATTGTTGTTTGTCTTCCGTATTTCTATTCCTGGCATGGTTTTCAGAAATATCGAGATTGTCTGATGAAGATCGGTATCTTTTTTTGTATTCAGTGTTACTGTGAACCAACAGTTACCGCGATGCTGTCATTTCCCAGTCTGGGTTGCTTGCTGATTTCCCTTAGGGCTCTTCCCCCAGCGGATGGTATTACCGTGCTAGAGCCAAGCGCTGAGCTCTGCCGATGATACAGAAACAGATGTTAGATTTCGACACTCGGAAGTGAGGGGTTTTGAACCTGCCGAGCTTCATCCTGCCTTCTTAGTCTGGCCCCACACCAGAGAGACGTGAAATATCTAGTAAGAACTGCAGAATCCCGCTTGTCTCTGAGAAAAGATATATATGGTATTAAATATTTTCATTTAATTTCATTTCTTGGTAGTTCAGAAGGCTTAAAGGGAATTGCGCTGATGGGATCCGCTATGATAGCTTGCAGCACATGAAGATGTAACTCCTGTCAATAAGCTGCACAAAAATGGTGTTGCAGATGATCAGGAACAAACCCAATGGCTCTAGATTAAGAAAAGATTGCTGTGGCAATCTTTGTCGCGGTTGTGGCAGTAAAAAGAAAGGTCCCTTTTCCTCTTTCAACATCCGTATCGGCACCTAACGCAAATTCTCCGTTGTGCGTCGATGCCAAAATCTTTTCAGCATGTTTTAAAATAAAATCTCCTAGCTCTTTTTTTTGTTTAGGTTAATGGCCGTGTTTAAGCAGCTGTTTTGAAATGCAGTGCCATTTTTACACCAAAAAGAAAAACTGTTTACTTCTTTTACATTTTTTGGCACCCTTTTTTTCCTTTAAATGTCGACAGCTATAGTCAGAGCTAGCAGGACGGTTCATAACAAATCCCGCATTTGCTGACTTTAGCCTGGTCTTTGCTTTTCTGCCTGGGAGGGTCACAAGCCGTAAGAATGTGCTGGATGCTGGAGTCCGCTCGCCGAGGCCGTGTTCAGCCTCACCCCGCTCCCTCCGGCCATGGCACTCGCTAGGCTGGCTCCCTGCTTTCCTGGTGATTTGGGGTCCGTCCCCGTTCTGGTCTGCACGAGCCTGGCTTCTTCTGCAGGGTCACATTGGAGTCCCCTCGGCTCAGAGGAGACCCCCGTCATCTTCCCTGAGCTTTTTTAAAACTATAAGAGGTTTGAAAAGGCAAATTACTCAGGGTAAGGCAGTAGAGGAATAGCAGCAGGGCAATTTTTAATGCTGCATTTCACACAGACCCTTTTGCTGTGTGGTTTATTTGACGGGGGGCAGAGATTACATTTAATTTTATTTCATGTGCAGGCTGTTCTGGCTGGAAAGTTGCAGTCAGATCCTTATCAGGCTCATTTAACTGCCTCTCTGCCAGGGCTTGGCAGGGATTTTTTTTTAAAGCCTGCGCCCCAGCCCTGTCAGACATCGTCCCACTCCATATAAAGCAAGACATCTCTTCTCCACAGTCTTTAAATATTCTTCTCGTGCAATTATTTGTGCAAGTGAAAATTAATCATTCAAATGTCCTTGGAAAGCAAATACAAGAAGGAGCTGGAGCATGGCCGAAATTGCCATTTAAATGCTTTTAAATTGAAGAAGCTACTGGCAGATAATATTTTGAAGTATTGGCCGTTCTTTAACGATACTGCACACGAAAGTCCATCAAGTATAGCGAGAGGCAGTTTCTGGCTGGGAAAAGATAAGTTTTGGCATTTCAATTGCTTTTCAAGCTACCGTGTCATTGAAATACACGTTGCCACTCAATGTATAAACAGTAGTCCTGTGGGAAATGTCTTTAAAAGCTATTTTGCGATGTCTTTTAAGCAGAAAATCAATCTTATTTAGCCAAGTATTGCATAGTCTAAGCTACTTTTCCTCAGATAGAATTCTGTTTCTGCATTTGTGGATTTTTTTTTTTTCTTCTCTCTCAAGTATTCATTGGTGTAAGATCCTGCCAAGACAATGTGTAGAGCTCAGAGCCTTGTAAGAAATGCTCACTTTGCACCTCGTCCACGGAGAAATGGAAAAGCATGCCAAGATACGTCCCACTGATAGTGCCTGGTTGTGATTTTTTTCAGCTCTATGGCTATTGTTACCAGGATAGCAATGACATCCCAGACACGCTGACGACCATCACTGAACTAGGCTCGCCGTTAGAGATGATTCAGCTCCTACAGACTTCCTGGGAAGACAGATTTCGAGTGAGTAACAACTATTTTAAAAAGGCTTTTAAAAGAGCGATGAATACAAAGTAACATCAAGCACAAAGCAGGGGTTATGTACTATGCAGTGCAATTCACATTTATTAAACATTTCTTTGCTTATGATTACATCTTGGTTTAGAAACAACATTTAGCACTCCCTTTCTGCAGCGTTTAAGCTGTTGTGCTATTTTGTCTGTCGATGTTATCTAATTGTAGCCGGTTATTGCTTTTTACATGGTTTCTTCAGACATTTCTTACTTGTTAAAGCTCAAGGCCTGGGATTTTTGGCGTTGAGCATTGTGCTCCCCAGCTGGGATTTAAACAACAGAAGGATGTTACATTTCTCTCCTGATCATTATCATAGGTTGGTTTTATCATTGTTTTCTACTGCTTCCTGCTCTGTTCATCTTTTACTGGGGGAAGCGTGAAATAAATGTACAAAAACCTCAAACCCGGGTTGCCCACTGCCTTGGCAGTTTACCAGGAGCACCAAGGTCCCACTTAATTTGTCCAAAATGAAGCCAGGCTGCAGCAATGCTTTGATCAAGACAGTGCTGTCTCACTCAGTGTATACTGGGATGTGCCGTCGGCGGAGGTTGACTCCCTAGGACGTTGCAAGGCAGCAGCAGTCTTCCTCTAAACCACTTGGGATCGCATGGCTGCAGCTGTGCCAGCAAACTAACCGTGTGCCTGCCTGATTTCGGAGATGAGCCGGCAAGGTGCAGCCCGTGCCTGTACTATGGAGTTCTTGGCCTTGCTGAAGGCTGGGTGGCTGCATGTGGGATGCCTGTCAGAAATGGTCCCCGGGCTGCCCTGCCTTATGGATCGCATCCGGGGGCTGGGTGGGAGAGCAGCCTTGGTCCTGGGCAGGCCCGGGCCAGAGACTGTGCTAGCAAGCGCGCGCGTGGGATTAAGTGTCTGTGCCCAGGAATGTTCCAGAGTTTATTTTACTAATATAGATGGAGCAAGTGCGCTAAGCTTCAGCTCCCTTTTCCTGAAAGAAGTACAGTCTTAATAAGTGGTAGAGGTACTCATCACGGCTCCCGAAATACGGGACCTGTCTTCAGCTCGTCTGATCCAGGGAATGCAAATACTGGACTGTGACGGCAACCACGTACAAAGTAAATACCAAGAGATACGTTAGATTATGGGTAATTGATGTGTTAGATTATGGGTAGGCAGGGAAGTTTCCTTCCAGCATGGATATTTCTGAGTGAGCGATCGCAGAGGGAGATGAAGGAGAATGAGATGAAGGGGCTGAGCTGATTCACAGAGGTGGAATTGCAGATGAAACAGCCCTGTGACCTCCGTAATGACAGCTTAGATAACGTTGTGCTTTTTAGCTTGGCTAGGATGCAACGAATGCAGAGGAGGAGAAAATAAAACCGTATCTTCTTGATACGTGGGACTTGTTTGCGGTCCCGTCCTGAAAAGGGCTGCACAAATATTTGACCTTATTCCTACAAATAATTTCCTTGTGTCGAAGGACTGGGCAGTAAGCTAGCTCCCCAGATCAGCGCCTCTGTGCTCAGCACGGAGCCAAAGCCCTCGTCTGGGTGCTTAAAGCTTGTCGTGTGGGGGCACTTGCGGCCCCAGCCCGGCAGCAGGTACACTGGGCAGCAGCCCCTCGGGGCTCAGCCTGCTCGCAGAGGCTGCCAGTCCAGGGGCTTTTTGGCGCCAGAGAAAAGGCGATAATTTCAGACGACAACCTTTTTATTCAAGCTAAATTCTGGGTTGATTGGCAATTGAAGGTATGCGTACCCTAGGTTGGTTTGGGCGGGATGTGCTCTTCATATACATCGTATGGCGGGATGGCACATACATATGAACCCTGTGTCTTGCCAGAGGGAGGAAAGGGTGGTCAAGTCCGGCGTCCCATGACCAGGCCTGGCTTCATCTACACCTACAGGCATCTCCATATGAACTGTGGTATCCTGTAAGTAGGGCAAAAATGTTCTAGTCTGGCCCAGGAGCAGAATGATTATAGAAGTGTGAGATAGTCCTCATGTCCCACAGGGGGTATCCTGCTCTGTGAGGGATAATCTCAGACACACTCAGCTTTCTTATGAAGGACTAATTTAGGTCCACCCCTGACTATACTGTTTGTGCCCCAAGACTGCATTTGGGTTTGAGTACCTCAATGCACGTGGCCTCAACAGTGTATTTTAACAGAAAACAAAGATTATATATAAACAATAAAAAAGCTTGCTAGACTGAATAAGGCCTGTTATTAATTTAATACATAGAATAAAAATTCCAGTACTTAACTGCACTCACATTAGTGCTATGTTTGCATTCAGAACGTTACCTTGTGGACTCTGAAGGAGTGCATGAGTGGAAAACAGTGCTTTGGTAAGGGGGCTGAGTTCAACTTTCATCGAGTCTGCTGTTCCGTGTTAGTTACTCAGGTGTCTAAGGTGCAATTGAAAAGTGCAGCATCAGCACAGAGCTCTCACCCCAGCCTCAGAGTGGCACGTGAGGGTCCACCAAGGTAGACCTACCATGGTAGATGGATATATATGCCTACCTTGAGGCACAGTGAAGAGTTACGGAGGAGCTGTGGAGCTCCTTCTGCTGGGAATTTGCTTCCTTCTCCCCTGGAAAAGGGCAAACGTAAGAGCAATCAGTGGAAAAAAAATATAAGAGCAGTCAAAAGGCGGGATCAGTATGGAGGCAATACAGACGCCGTCTGCAGTTGGAGCTCCAGACCTGGAGTTTGTAAAAGAGCAGAATCAGGCTGCATGGTCAAGGCCTGTGCGTAATGTGTTATTAAAAGTTAATGCTTTTATTTCTATTAAAAGTAAGAATGGCAACAATGAGCCCTGCTTCAAGAATAGTGTGGGAAAGCTCTGGTAAAGAAGCTTATTTTTGTTTCAAGCCTCTAAGGGTTTTACAATCAACTAGGTTAATCCTTTGAAAAATACCTTGGTTGCAACATTCAGTTTGGAGGATAAGTTATAATGCTTATGTTAAGTCATATGTTTATGAACATATCTTCAGCTAAAGTGGTTTCATTTATATGCTGCGTACTGAGAAAATAACGCAAGGTACCCACGTTTTTGCATTTCAGATATGTCTCAGCTTAGTTCGGCTTCTGCATTATTTGGCTCATTCTCCTCTTGGCTCCGTGACATTACTGGATTTTCGCCCTCGGCAGTTTGTGATCGTGGATGGGGAACTGAAGGTGACAGATCTGGATGACGCCAGCATCGAGGAGAGCTCTTGCACCAGTAACAGTGACTGCTTTATGGAATTCCCCGCGAGGAACTTCACCCTGCCCTGTTCTGTTGAGGGACGGTGTCAGAGCATGAACGAAAAGAGGAATCTCTACAACGCCTACAGGTACGTGATCGGGTAAGGTGAAAGAGAATTAAGAGCGGGCCAAAAGTCTCCAGCATCCTCTATAGTGACTCACATCGGCGAGCGCGTATTGTTTTAGAACCATTG
This sequence comes from Egretta garzetta, assembly GCF_000687185.1. NCBI lineage: Eukaryota > Metazoa > Chordata > Aves > Pelecaniformes > Ardeidae > Egretta > Egretta garzetta. The sequence goes on from NW_009260133.1 coordinate 1,389,074, forward strand.
CTCAAGAGTAAGTGAAGCCAGGAAGAATTGTGTCGTTTGTGAAAATAGGTAGCATTTATAACTTTGGAAATGTTTTGCATACTTTGAGTGTGACTCGCCACTTTTAGTCTGATTTTTGCATTGGTTTCATTCCACTGAATTCTTCACACAAGCAGAGATTTTCACAGGAGTGAAACAGAGATGCCTGCGGAGGCGGGGGCCCGTTAGCTCTGTGGTGAGATGATTCAGGCAGCTCTGCTTCGCTGTGAGTTAAGAGGGGTCATCTTGTGTCCTCCACCACGGCTGAGGAAGGGGCTGGCTTCAGAGGCAGACTTAGAGCTCGGCTCTCACCCCACTCTCCGCTCGATGCTGCCTGCCGCACCGGAGCCTGCCTCGCTTGGCTGATAACAGTCCCCGGTGCAACCATGGGGCCGCCGAGACCCTCAATTGCTGATGATCTGGGGTGTAATCCCAAACCTTTGAAAGCAAG
>NW_009260133.1:1389613-1391495 GCF_000687185.1 Egretta garzetta
GTGGTGGTGTGTTGCCCCCCCTATTTTGTGCGGCGGGGGGGGGGGGGGGGGGCTCCCTTTTGCTCCCCTCCTCTGCCTGCAGCCCCTGGTCTCTGCGTGGGCAGGCGCTGGGGGACTCATTCCCGGTGCCACTCCCGCTCCGCGGCAGCACCGTGCGCAGCAGAGGTGTGACAGGTCATGCTGGACCGGTCGGCTACGCCAAAGCAAGCCTTCAGCCATCACGTCTGTCTTCTGAATTCGATTTTAAGGGTTTCTCTGAATTTACAGCGGAGTCCTGGGCGATGGCTCTGTGGTTGTGGCCTTGGCTCTCCCCGTTCAGCCACCGCTCCCCAGGGAGGGCTGTGCGGGGTGCTCCGGGGAGGCAGTAGCCGACGCTCGGGGGGAGGATGGAGCATCTCAAAGCAATGCCATAATGGCGTGCTCATTTCTTAGGCTTCCCTTTCAAGTCTCATGCCATTCACCGCCTGCCAGACCACAGCGAGGAGAGGCTGCTCCGGCGAGAGTCTTCTGCTTTGGTCCCAGGGCGCTCACCAGCATGTGTGTTGCATTAGCTGACCGCACTGAAATGGGCTGCACCGCAAGGCAGCCATCTGCAGTTGTGCAGCGCAGTTTTTAGCGTGTCCTGCAAAGTTTTCCGTTGCCATTCGCTTGGCTTAAAGATCCTGCTTAGCTTGCTAGCTTTTGGTTAAGACCGTTTCACTGGTCTGGCTAAGAAACCTTTAACAGGCACCCATCCATCTCCGTCGTAAGCGGGGATATGCCTGCGGCGCGGTGGGCTCGCAGCAGGTTGCTGGTCTTTGTTCTGTTACAGTTCTTATTATTGCCTTTGAACCGCGCACGGGTGTGTAGCCCACGCACAGTGCCCCCGTGCTTTCAGCCCCTGCTTTTGCTTAATTCGATTGAGGCAGTGGGGTTTTATTCAGCAGATTCGTGCTATGGTAGGCTGCGACCCCCCCGTGCTAGGGCGTTAGCAACAAACTCTGTGCGCTTGTCTTGGAAGGCTAAAGCTTCAGTTCCTTAGGTGTAGGCTATTGAATTTTGTATTTTCATGGACGCACTCTGTTGCTGTAGGGTTAGGGATTGCCCTCAGGAAAGGGCTGCCTGTGCCGATGGGCAGAAGGCAAAAGCAGCAATATGTCAAACAGCGCATAAACCCCCTGTAATTTTAAAATATAGCAGGCCTTAGCCTTGAAAGCATAATTAACCTACCTAGCTGGTTTCTTTATGAGGTAAATAATTAAAGGAGAGAAAACGTTTTGGAAAAAACTCTACTGTGCAAGAACTGGCCTGTCTTAACTTGCAGATGGTTACCTTCTGTCAGCAATGTGTCTCTATGGGTTTTCCTCCAAATGTTTGGAGGAACAATTTTCAAAGCACTGGACAGTTTTAAAAGTAAGGATAATTAATATTTTGAAATATTAACCAGTGGCTGAGACGAATTCTCCATCATTTTCAATTCTTAAATTAGGATCAGATAGTTCTCAAAAAGAAAAAAGAATGGGAAAAAAAAAAAAAAAAGGCTGTAGGAACAAATGTAAAAGGATCTGAGAATCTGCATTATGCCGATCATGAGGGATGCCACCGGCCCTGCGATCGATGAATAACAAATGTCCCTGCAATTCAGTACTGGGTGCAGGCGCCAGTGTCTCTATGTGTCAGGATTTCATACGTGGGCGTTTGCGTTAGAACAAGTCGCATATTTCTAGAGCCGTCCAAAACCAATAACCTCCGTGACTCGCATCCATCCAGCGTTTAGCAAAGTAAATGGCAGCTGCTGAATTTTTGCAAAGAGCTATTCACAATCAGTCGGACTCTGCTTTATAGATAATCTCCAAGCGAAATAAGTGAGGTAAAATTCACCAGACAAATTATTCGTTACAAA
>NW_009260133.1:1391546-1433535 GCF_000687185.1 Egretta garzetta
GAAGATAAGCCCGCTTGGGAAAATCGTAAGTCCTGTTTTTGTAAGGGATGAAAAAGGGAGCTAAAATCTAAAAGGAAATACTCATTGTGTAAATGGAATATGTCAGCTCAATAATACCTGTGTCTATGATCAGTTTTTGCTATCAGTAACTTAATTTTTTAATTTGTGCTCATGTGTGACGTCTGCTAGTCTCCCTCCTGAGCATGAGTCCCTGGAGGTTTCTTTCTGACAACGGGATCTTTGTATATGAAAAAGCATTTACTTTGCAGGTTAGATGTAAAGCAGGGCAATTTCCCCATTGTGTTTCTGTTCTGTTCTGTTCATTACCTAATATTTACGTCTGATAGTTCTGTTTATATTGTCAGATCCGGAACTGTCAGTCTCCATCTCAGGTTGCCATGACACTGAGCTTGCAGGGGGTAGCAATATTGGCAGAGTAATGGAGCAATGTGAAAATTAAGTGTACTTCCAGTGATGGTAAAGGCATATTGTTTTTTCTTTTGTAATTAATAATGTTAAAATGGAGAATACACATCCATCAATGAATATCTACGTGAATGCATCTTCAATTTAGATACATGATGAGAACAGAGAAGACATTCTGAATTACAGTGGCATTTAAACAATAGAAGGCGGCTTTCTCCTGGCAATTCATTTGAAAATCTAAGGAAACTGTAGAAAGAAAATAATAGCCAGTTATTTGAAAAGAGTAGAAATTTGATTTATGCACTTTCAAGGTTTGAAAAAAACCCACCAAGGCTTGATGACATCCTTTTAGTTTGTTAAAGTACAGGCAGCTTTGCAAATAGTCACAATCCATGGGGCTTCATAGCAAATTTCTGTATTAATGGAACATTTACACGTAGTTACAAGGCAGCCTTGTATATAACAGAGTGGTCTAGGTATGCCAGACAGCTGTGTGAATAGTCTCAGCTACATATTTATTTGACTATAGAATATGATTATATTTCCTGAATAGGTCAGTGGCTTATAAGCAATAGGAATTTTATTGCTTATTATGTTGTTCAGTAGTTACCAGATATTCATAAACTCTTTTTTTTTTTTTTTTTTTTTTCCAATTTTTCAATATGGGTTATTTTTCCATTGCAGGTTTTTTTTTACGTATCTTCTTCCACACAGTGCTCCATCCTCACTAAGACCCTTACTGGATAAGATAGTCAATGCGACAGGTAATCGCAATAAACGTGGTAATGCCAAGTAGTTCCTTTTTTGGTGTGACTGTCATATTTGGGGTGCGGGGGATGCTGCTTTTATGTTCTCTGCAATAGTTCACTGGGGTGAACTTCATCAGAGTGCAATTCCTTGTGGGATCTGGAGGAGCCCGCGTCTCTGGCAAGGTGAATTTTAATGATAAAACCAGGATACTTCCCCATTGCAAAGGTACCAGTGGTGCTTCTATACCTCAGAAGCCAGAGGCAAGTGACATTACCGTAGATCCTTATTAACTACCAAGGTTGCATGTGCCTGTAAATCTGATTTGAGGGGTTTTGGCGCATTGTTCTGGGGCTTTTATACCTTGTACCATGTGTATTCAATGGGGAAGTTAATGATGCTGGGCTATAACTAATTAGCAAGCAAAGCCTTTGGAGTTCCCTATATTGGCTGAAGTTCATCCCTCATGAGGAGCTCACCGCGGTGTTTTCTGCCCGCAGGCCTGGGGTTCCCAGCTGGATGAGCCAGTCTTTGACATACCTGGCTCATGTCAGGTATGAAACCCCATTCGTGGTAACTCATGGACTTCATGTCCACATCACAACACCGTTGTAGAGCAGGGCACCGCTGGGCTCTGATGCTTAGGGCTTTCTTCCAAGGCAACCTTATTTTCTCCTGTGCAGCTTGCTTCTCATCTAACTCTTTTTTTTGTTGTGCTTTTAAAGGAGAACTTCACTGGGGAATAGATGAGACAGCAGCTCAGCTAGAGAGAGTTTTGAATCTGTATAAGAGTGGAGAGTACCTACAGAACACGACCCGGATGCCGAAAACTGGTAAAGTAGTCTTTCTTGAAACTTAAAAACTGAGACTCTGCTTTGTCTTTTATTTGAGGTTTGAAAGGGCAAATGTGCAGAAAATGGGGCTCAATGGCCCTTGAAATCATGCATGTGATAATCTGTTGTCTGCTTTTTGCTTCCCGGTTGCCTTCTGAAGCCCTTCTTACACAAGGAGGTAGCTGGACATCCATAGGTGTGAGCAGGCTGTAATGGGGATAAGGAAACCCAACAGAGCGTTGCTCTCCATAGCAGATCTGTGGAAAAGGTTTTCCATCACATCCGCACACTTCTCTGCTGTTGGAGTATCAGAACCTCCCCAAACACGAGTTGGGGGGAATCTAATCAAGATGCCATAACCCTCCATTCATTTCCTGGGACTTACAGGAATTTCTTCCTACATAAGCACTTGTAGATTGGAAGAATAAAATTTTTGCTTGCTTTGCAAGAGAAAAATAATGTGTTCCTCAGCTTCTGCTAGCAATAGAATAAAAAAGAAAAAAAAGGACAGGATGAAAACAAAGTGGCACGATAGTGTCTTTTTCATAAAATCTCTGCAGCACCACAGGTATGTAAAATGCTATTCAAGCAGCTATGATATGGAGGGATGCATGTTCTTCCCGGAAGGATAGCTTGTGGAATTAAACACGTCAAAGAAAATTATGTATGATGGAAATGACTGTTAAGTCTAACAATTGAAAGAGCTGTTTTGCAAATTATTTTTGTGTACGTACAATATTCATGTCAAACTGTCAACGTAACTGATTGCAGGTTGATAGGAAAATTATGGCTTTGCTGCAAAAGCTCCGTAAAGAGGGAAAGATGGGTTCTAAATGAAGACGAATGTTGGCACAGTGGGTTTGAAAAGTTCAGTGAAGCATTTGCTCCATGAAAGAGAAATGTGAGCCAAATTCGTGCCTGTCGTAGTGCTGTTAGCCTCAAAGGGCCATGACACCGAGGATGAATTTGACCCCCTTATCAGAATAATTCAATATTTATTTTGTTGTAGAATTGGCAGGAAAATTGTTGCAGGTGTTCATTTAACTTTCTAATTTTCGGCTTTTCATCACAATCTGTGCTGAGTGAGGCCTGTCAACACAGCAAAGTTATTTTCAGCAGTACAATCCATAGTACAAACACGTGCTTTGTTGAGGAAGTGCCCAGGAGGGCTGAAGTTTTTCTGTGATACTGGTTGACTCCAGATTTAACTGCCCTATCAGGACAAGATGAAGTTTTGAATTTTAGAGGGCTGTCGTGTTCATAAAGAATCTCAGGGACTGAAGCTTAGGACAGCGGTAGTAAATGTAACAGTGCAGCTTTCTACTAATACGGAGCAGAGCTGCATCTGTATTTGGCTACTGTAATAATAACACATTTTTGTGTTAGTTTAATTCTGTAGAGTCCTGGATAATGTAACACAGAATCCACTACCCATGTTCACGGTTTGTAACGGACTTCTGTGCAAGTAGCCCTTTTTATTTGTAGGATGCTGCTTGTGGACTTAGGCACTCTACAGCATGAGCAAAGACGTTGAAAATCCATAGATGCTTTGTGTAACATATTTGGCCAGTCTACAATAAAGACCATGAGTGTAATACTGAATTCCTTGACTGGAAAATGTTCTCAACTGATGGGAAGCCTTGAGGAATCAGATATCTTAGTGGAAATTACACTTAGATGAGATGTGTTTTCAGACCTAGCTGCCATGCCTTTAAGATGTGCAGGCCTGTTTCTTGTTTGTTCTAAGGCTACATTAACCAAACAGAAAAGGGGTTGTAATTTATTTCTATTTTAAGGCTCCCTTTCCGTGCCAGAAAAGTATGAAGACGTTACGTCATGCAGGTGAAAATAGGCCTACATACTCATTCATATCACTTTTATTCTGAACACATTCCTTCCTCAACCAGTATTTGATTGGTAATACCATCCTAGAATTAATTTTTAATATTCTCAGTCCAGAGATTGTGGAATTAGAAATTATCAAGAGATTATGGAATGAGAAATTCTCCTGCAATATGGGAGAGTTGCAGGAGAGGGTGACAGTGGTGCTGGAAAGGACTGGTGTCCAAGTGACCAACCTCTTCCCATTGGCAGGACCTTCTCAGCTGAGCTGGTGTCCTGACCAGCGAAACCAGGGCTGAAATGCTGAGCAGGTCAAATAATTTGTGTAAATCCTGGTGGGTGGGGGGGGGAGAGGTGGGTGTGAAGAGGGACAACTGTGATACTTTCCCAAGCTGTCAGCTGAGGTCTTGCTTTGGCCCTATTTGAGGTCTAGGAGGGCACTGTGTTACTCTCTGAAAGCAAAGAAAAAATACTTCTAAGATTGTTGGATTTTTTAAAAAACTTTTCTGCCTTGCTCTACAGCATCATGAAAGTTCAAGGAGAGTGTTTTCCAACCTAGTGCAAGGTTAAAATAAAACTAGAGATGATGGTTCAGTTGTTAGGCCAGATCAGAGTTAATCAGAACTTTGCATTCATACGCCTCTGTGCCAAGATCAGGCAGGCACAAGTTTGCATCGATTTTGCTCCAGGTGAAGTCTCACAAGGTGATGGGGTCCCAAGATTTTCTCTATCTCAGGCAGTAGAAATGACAGGAATTAATGATGCCAGTCTTCTCTGGCATCTAAAGGGCTGTGACAAAATAAGGTCTTTCTGGTGTATCATCTATTTTGAAATACTGGAAGCAGAGCTGGAGGAGAATTCAGATCCAAAAATCACAAGATTTAGTTTTGGTTTGGTTTTTGGCAAAAAGAAACCACAGAAGGTTCAGGTTACGGTGCTTCAGAATTTACCTTAGGTCTAAATGCTTTGAATTGTCTGTTGTCTTGGATAGAGCATTGTAAATTCGTACTAAGAAAGAAGAGATCATGATCCTGGGCAAGTGACCTAAGGCCATAACTAGAATATAAAAATTGAGGAAACAGTCTGTTATCTATCTGAACCTATGTTTTTGAAAGGAAGACCTCCTCCTATGGACGCTGTGGAGTGAGAAAGGCGATATTGATAATCAGTAGGGAAGTGACATGAAGAACATTCTTGTCAACCCTAGTGTTCCCATAAATAAAGTTTAACAAGATGACATAGTCATATTACAGAAGGTCTTGGATATTAAGCTTTCACTGTGCTTCAGTTGTAAAAGATTTTATAGAGCTGTAAATTATATTATGCTCTGGACTTTGCTTTAGTATCTTAGAAACAGAGTAGAGGCACGGAAGACATTCGATAGCTATGTATGTGTTCTGTAATCATAAATCACATTACTGTTAATGTTGATATGGGAACATTACAGTGTTTAAAACAACACCATGAGCAAATACTTCTATATTCCATTGGCTGTTGGTCTGTCTTGCTGGAATCCAGAAGAATGTGAATTAAAGCAGGAACTGTGTATTTGTTCTGACATCCGTTATCTAAAAATTGTTAAATTGTTCCATTAATTATCCAGATTAAGAAGACTATAAAAAAAAATCTACTGATGTTCATCAGTAAAGTCCTGCCCCAGTATCAACATTTTTATTACTTCAATCAAGTGACACTGATTTGTACCAACTGGGTGTCTGGCCCTTGAGCTAAGCCCCAGCCTTTCAGTTAACTCAGAATTTACTCAGAAATGCGTGAAATCAGCTAACACTAGTAAATCCGATAGCTTTGTTATTCATTAAAGCTAATAGATGACCCATTATTAGGCCTGAGGGTGTGCAAGCCCACAGAAAGGCGTAATTAGCTGCCGCTGTTAGTGAAAAGTACATTCTCCGTGCTAAAAAGGCTGGAAGGCTGGACATAAAGCAAAGACACTTCATGTTTTCCTTTGTCTTAAGACAATTTGGCAGGGTTATGCTGTATGTAAACATTTACAGTACAACAGTGTTTTGAAAAAATATTCCTCAGGGTCACTATAGCAACTTGCTGAGGAAACTGTAAATCCACCCAAGAATTATTGAAATTGGGCCGGTGTGGGGGGTGTGTGTTTGTGCACGTGTGTATGTGCAAGAGCGAAATTTTGCCAGGTTGCTGGAATATTGTTTGAGGCAGTTTGTGTGTCCTGCGGCAGGGCACGGTGTGAGGGCTGGGAGGACGCTGCTGAGGGCGCTTGAAGGCTCAGCTGGGAACATACTGCAGCCCAGTCCTTGCAGCCCGGGTTCCTGCTTTATCTGGCACGTGCGCCTTTGGGGTTTCTTTCCCAGGGACATCAAGGCTGCTTCGTGGCCAGCCAAGGGGGAAAGGTGCCCAGGGCTGGAAGCGCGGGCAGAAAGTCTCCCTCTGCACCCTGCCTTGCACAGAGGCTTTTGCATCGGCAGCTGGGCAATCCCAGCACACAGAGGAATGCAGGAGCAGGTTCCTTTGCACCCGTACGGCACTGGAAATATGTACACAGATAGCTGTATAGTGACTGGTCATTGCTCACATTATCTCCCCTGTTGTACAAACCATAGACTCTATTCACTGAGCAACGTGTTCTGCTGTCGCTAGACTTCTCTAGGTCTAGCTTGGCAGTGTACAGCAAAATGCTTTCTGCTGACCGGATAGGTCCTCGGCGCCTTTCAAGAATGCTGAAGAAGTCACTGAGTGACTTTTACCAATCCTCTAGGCATCTGTTTTTAAGCTTAAATACCCCGCACACATGACCCTAGACACCTTTGGCTCCTCCATCATCAGCATCATCATTTTTATGCCACTTAACAAGCACCTGTGGCACTAGTTTGGGCTAAGCACCTTCAGTAAATCGGTGTGCACCGCAGAGGTGGCGGTGGGTGCCGAGCAGCTCCGCATCCCGGTGAGCTGCCCTGGGATGTGGGGCACGAGGCGGGAAAAAACGCTCCAGCTGTGTTATGTTAACAGGAATAAAATGCAAGGGAACATGTCGTTCTTCTCCTTATTTATTTGTGTTTCGGTGACAGCCTGCATGCTGATTTAAATATGGCTCTACTGTAAGCACAATAGAAGCGTATAAAAAGCGGCAAGCCTTAGCCTTACCCTGCTTCCAGCCTGCACGCAGGGAGCAGCCAAAGGACGGAAATACTCACCCGAGAAGCAGGGCTATCTCCCGGTCTGACGGCAAACCCGCGTCCTGCCAGGCCTCTCTGTCCTTCCAAACAGTTGGGATTCATCAGAAATGATTGAAAGCAGAGACAGGCGGGATACGCCTAGCATGTCATTTTCTCAGATGTACCAAAAAATAGCTTTCTGTAGCGCAACTGCGCGTACGGCATTGCGAGGCTCGTTGTCAGAAGCGTATTTAAGGGCGAGGTATTGAGGCATGAGGACAATTTCGGCATGAAATGAAGTGTTCTAAAAACATAAGTGTGTTATTGTCTATTTAGGATCCGATTCTGTTCTCCATAAGCTCCCTGGGAATCGGTGGGGACTCTTTGTAGAGCAAAACACTGCTCAATACCACTCTTTGCTGAGATTGGCAAGATCAGGCTCTTTCTGCTTACTTGTAAGCAAAGCAATTAAAAGCAAATCCAGAGTCGGCTGCCAGTGTCGCTCTTGAGAGTGGAGGAAAAGAGGAGGGAGGAAAAGGAGCAAGATGATTTCTCTCTCAAGGATGAACACGACTGCATCTGTGGCATTGACCCATGGCGTATTGGCAGGTGATAACTAGAAAAGGGAACTGGGCAAATTTCCAATGAGTAGCTGTAGTTGGTAGTAAAAATGCAATCTGGCTGCTGTGGCTGAAATAAACGGTCATTAGGACTGATTAAAGTCAGATTTAGGGTGACTCAAACAAGCTAAAAGGGGGAAACCACAGGCGCTTTCACATAGTTTATTATATACTTGTGGAGTTATTTATATGATTCAGTCTAGTGCAGTCAAAGCGAGTACATTTATAGATTGTAGTTAGCTTTGGGACAACGCAGGTGACTTTTGATGGAAAAAATTTAGAATACGATTTTAAAGCATTGGCTTTCTTTTGTAGCTCTTGCCCTGGTCAGTGATGCTGCAGGTTGCTTTTAAAGATGCCTCTCTTACCTGTCACGAGAAGATGGTCCTTTGGAAAATGGCTGTGGCCGCTGGGGGGGCTGGCTAGCACTGTAAGAAACTTGTAGGAAGATTTTGGTCCAATCGAAGCTGTGTATTTTGATTGACCAGAGCAAACTTGTAAAAATATTTTGAAACTATTAAAAATATCTTAAACCAAAACTTTCGAGGATTGCCCAGATTCAGCATAGCAAAATATTTTGTAGTTTCAAAATGTTTATGGGGCAGGCAAGATGTTTCCTAGTAGGATTTATTTGTGTAACTCTGAGCAGCAATCAGCTCCTATATGTTAAACTGGAGTAAATCTGTCGTAAGTGACATTAAGATCAGGCTTACTGCATTGCATTTATTTGCTTCAGTCCTCAGAAAATCAGTAGACGGAGAAAAGGTTTCTTTTTCTGTTGTGATACCGGCAGGAGCATCTTGCAGTTCTCTGATCTAGTCCTTGCCATTACCTCGACAGGCTTTATGTACTCGGTGTCGAGCTACGTGCGTGTATGCAAAAGTGTAAATTTATGGCTGCATTTATAGTATTAGGCAAGTATTTATTGGTTTTAAACACCATTAGTCTGGAAATCGACCAGAACTTTGACCTTTTTATGATGTGATTTACTGCCGTGAGCCTTCAAATTCCACGGACTCCATTTAAGCAAGTTTCAGGTCTTGGCAGGACAAAAAAAACTGAGCTGGAGCTGTCTTTAAACCAGTGGAGTATTGCTTAATTGGGCAAGTAACTGCATTGTAGTGACCAAGATGATCATTTGAAGGTGTAGGGGAAGCCCAGCTCTCCTGCGGGCTGGGGCTAATGTCATTGCTGGGGCACATCTCAATAGAGGGGGCATCCTTCTAGTTCACGTAAGAGGAGTGTATTTCTTCACAATTTGTACAAATAAGGGCTAAGGGGTCAGCTCCCTAATTTGTTGCTATGTAAACAAGGGATTCCAGGGATATTTGCCTTCGCCATGCAAATGGGAAAGGCAGCTACTTTGCTCTGCTTGAGATAAAGTGAGTTTTGGAGAGAAACGTGGTTTCCTCAGGCCAGCGCTTCATTGGTGTTGCAATGAGTTTCTGATCAGTTCTGACAGTAATAGCTTAAGAGGAGATCCCGTGCTGGCTTCCCGGGGCAGTGGGAACACCTGGCTGGTTTGGGAGCGTGGGCCAGGGCGTGGGGCCATCGTGTGTCCTGCTCTCTGCTCCTCGTGAGCCTTCCCATTGGGATGCTGCCGGTGGAAGGCGCTCCTGGGCAACCACCCCTGGCTGCCTGCCACGCAAGCAGGGAGAGGGGCTGCCTCCTGCCTTTCCCCTTCTCTTCATCCCACTCCCCTCCCCACAGGCAGCGTAGGCGGGGGGCTCAGATCCCCAAACTGCAGGCGGTCTGTGCCAGTTTGGGGGAGCTGCCAGAAGCTGCCTTTGTGGAGCCCGTGTGACTCTCCCCTTTCGCTTAGACTCTAGTGGCTGTATTTTCACCTGTCTGGTGCTTGATGATCTCCCAGCCAAGGAAAATGCTCTTTGCATGTGGGTCGTGCTGCTGTGTACCTATTCCGCTACCCTGTTGCCATGAGTTGTTGCAAATGGCAGTGGCTTCCCTCGTGTAGGAACTGGCGAGGAGCAGCAAGGAGAGTCGGGACAGCCATAGGGCTCTGCTGCCTGGTGAGACCACCCTAGGTACTGGCATGGAGCTTTCCATGCTCTCGTGCACCCGCAAGCCAGGACCTTGCCCTCACCATTGCAGTTATCACTGGCCCAACTCTGTTGATTAATGTGTCTAAGCTGCCCAAATGATTTACTAGGCTCGGTCACCTTGAAAAAGTCAATGGAAAGGGAGAACTTTATCTCCTACCTCTGATGGAGCCTCAGGTCACGTAAATCACTGCTGCTCTTTTGAAATCTGTTTACATCAGCGGAGAGCCTAACCCCTGACAGCTGTACCGGCAACAATGTTGGGAAGAAAGAAAGCGCTACAGGAATATTAAGAGGCATATCTGTGTGCAGAAGAGTTTAAAAATTGAATGATAATTCAAAATAAGGGTCTTCCAGGCAGACTCTTGCCTTGCATGGGGAAAAATACCTGATGTGGCACGGGGCTGCTCTGCTTAGTGCCCTGACGGCCTGCCAAGGGATGCTGTGGCTCCCTCCCAGCCCCGGTGCGGAGCTCGGCAGACTCCGAGAGCACCCGTGGGAATGGCCAGGGCACGCTCCCGGCTGCTGCGGAGAACCAGGCAGATGCTTCATCTTCTGCTGCTGCAGCAAGTGCCATCATTCTGTGAAAGTCCTCAGTGGCGTGGGGTTTGGCGCAGTGCGGTGTTGGGTGGCACTTCTGTAGCCGTGCAGAGAAAAGTTGCGGTTAGTCACGTCTCGTATCCAGTCAACACGGCACGCAGGCTGATACAGGCAGCTGTGTGTGGTGCCGACAACGGTGGATTGATTTTTTTGCATTTCATTTGCACATACCATTTTACTCACCTTGGCTGTGAGGTACAAATCAATCCTCAGCAGTTACCATGCAGAGATAAGAGAGTATTATTCAGTTACAGTCAGTTATTGTTACATGGTACTGCTGATACAGAAATTTGAGAAAAGGGGACTTTACCTATCCAGCCAGTAGTGGTTTGATTTAAGCTGTGACTTTTCTTCAGAAGAAACAGTTTAACGGTTGGACTTGATGATCTTAAAGGTCTTTTCCAACCTAGACAATTCTATGATTCTATGATTCTTTAAATATATATGTGTTTTTGACGGAGGCATGACCATTTGTGATGTAAAACTGCACTTTTTTTTTGTCTGTGTGAGTCTGCATTTTCTGAACTGATGAAAACTTTTTTGCCTTTGATTTAAATGGGACGTGATCAGCTCCGATTTTGCTTCTTGCTTGTGAATGTTTCTTAAGATACTTTTAATGAGCCAGGCTTAAAAAAAAAGAATGTATTTACCGCATTCGTTTCCCACTATTTCAGACTGTGTGGTGTGAACGAGTACTTCTGGTTGTGTACTTCTTTTCCCAGTTGAAATACGGGCAGCTCAGAGTAGCAGACGCACTCAACTCTGCCTCGGCGGGGTTCGTACAATGTGCTGCCTGAAATATTAGCAGGCTGAATCTGCAGTGTCAGGCAGAAAATGCCTGAACCAAAGTGACTTAAGAATAGGCTGTGAGTCAGGGCCGGCAGCTCTGGTTTCCATAATAGATACAATTAGAAGAAATATAGAATGTTATTTATTTTTTTGAATAGGACGTGTGTGGAGGGGGGAGAGACAGGAGGGAACCATCAATTTGTGTGTCGGGACGCTAAATAGAAATGTTTATAAATGATTAGTTGAATTTGCTGATGCATTCATTAGAGAAATCCCCGCCAGCGGCTGGGAAAGCGAGAGGAGCTGTGAACAGAGAACAAGAGGCAGCTCATAAAGGCAAGTGAGACTGAACGGCAGCCAAGGGAGAGGAGGGAGCGGCAGGGGGGGGGGGGGGCGGGGCGGGGGGGGGTCTTCTTCTCTTCAGAGGCCCGTCAAGCGACTCCCCTTTTGTGCTAATCTGAGCCAGCAAAAAAAGTTTGCTTAATTAAAAGCCTGTCTTTTCTTCCTTCTCTAAAGGGGCCAGAGGAAAATATCGTGCTCTTCTGAGGGAGAGGGAGGGCTGGGAACGCCTGGTCGGGTCTCACCCCGACAATCCCGCTCACTGTTAAGAAGTAGGACAGTGAGTCAGTTCATTCAAGTGGATGCTGTTTATTCAATGGGACATTCTTCCTGTAAAACTCCTAATAAAACCAAAGCCTCGCCTACGCAGTGGGGAAGGGGAAAGGGTTTTGTGCACAGACTGTTTATTTACAGTCGCTTTTCGGAAAAAAAGGTGAGAAGAAGAAAGGAGGAAAGGAAAAGGAAAGTAAGGTGCAGAGCTATAAACACGTTTGGGAGTAAACCGGGGCTGGTACAGTCTAGCCCGTCACCTTTTCCATCATATATCTCACTCCTAAGCTGTTATAATAAACCTTGCCTGTTAAAAACAAGCAGTTTGCTAGAGCTTTCAAAAAGATTGCTTTGCTGTGGTTATTTGCAGAATACAGACGGGTGCCTGAAGCTTTTATTCCTGATGAGAACTACAGATGCTGGCCATCTTACCATCACAAAGGCTGCCTCCTCTCCGTGTTTGACGTCAGCGAAGCCATCGAGATCTGTGACAGCTACTCCCAGTGCAAAGCTTTTGTCTTAACTAACCAGACGACTTGGACAGGTAGGTCGTAGATGCTGCTGAGCAGAAACAGCATCCGGGTCACATATTCTGGCTGCTTCAAGTGTTGTGATACAGTTTAGAGAGTGTGCTGCGCTGGGCTGCAGGAGCCAGCAGCAGCAGCTAGAAGTTTCTGAAGCTCCAGCTGAAGTGGTTTGATTTCTGGTGGGGCTTCTCTTTGCCTGCTGTTAGGGGAGCAGGAACCTGCAGGTGGGCTCGAAGGAACTGGCACCAGAGAGCTGCAGCACGTGGACCATAAGTCTCCAAAACGCAGGGTCCGAAATTTTATTTTAAAACGCAGCAGCAGAAACAACAAAAGCCTGTGACCTGTTTCCGCAGTTAAATGTGCAGGACATGGTCCAACATCTGGATTTAAACAAATCTTTCCAATCCATATGGTTGTTGCAGTTTGACACAAAACCAAACAGGTTCTCCCGTGCATCTAGCTGGGACTTCCCGGCTGGTGTCAGAGATGCCCTGCTGCTGGTGGGAACACTGTGCTTCTAGCAGTAGGGCTTTGGCTAAAGGACAGCGAGGAGAGAGGGCTTAAAACCAGGCAGAGGTAGAGGTAGGACTTCCAGGGGAAAATCCCATTTGCTATACAACTCCTTTTCTTGTCTAACAGAATACACTTGTTGAAAAAGAGAAATAACTTTTCCAAAAGGTCTGTGGGCCTGGCAGTCCCCCGGTGGTTCCCCTGAAGGCAGGCAGTCGGTGCCCATTGCCATCAAGCGGAGAATTGGCCCTGGCTCACTGCTTGTGCCTATTTCAGGCGACTCCAGAGCAATCTGAGAAACAAAAATGTTACAGGTCTCTGCTAAAAATCTCCGGTAGCTGCAGCTCCGGGGTGGCTGAGGGGTTCAAAGAGCTGAATGCCGCAGCCGCCTCCCAACCCCGCACCCCCTCCCTGTGTGCCCAGGGGAGCTGCGTGCCCCCATGGCTGGCCCAGCCAGCTCCGCTTGCAGTGTTCCCCTGAGCACACTGTGTCCCTCGAAGGGTAAAGAAAAAAAGACATGTTTGTGCCTATAAGGTGCAGTGGACCAAATCCACATTCCTTTGTAATCTTCCCTGAGATAAAGCCCCCACTGAAGTCAGGGTGAGTTTTCTTCTGTGTCTTACCTCCACGCTTACAGGGCTGTTTCCCTGCCTGCGATTGCCATGTTCTGCTAGGGCCAGGTCGGCTCCCCGGCTCCTGTCTTTGAGAGGAAGGGTGGCTGATGCTAGCCAAACCTAGGGAAAGCTGGCTGAAGTCCTTGCTCTGCCACAGACTTTAGCATGGCAAGTTGTTCAGGCTCTGAGACTCAACTTTCTGTCTACATCTGCGATCACAACATCTCTTAACCTTAAAGTCAAAATTTACTCTGTGCGCAGTTGGATGCTTTAGTTGTGCTTGGTTGAGCAACACGGCAAAGCCAGGCTTATGCACATGCCTAGCAGGTCCCCAGCTCTGAAAGCCTCACAAATGAGTAGCAACTTTAGACAGTTCATATGTTTCAGAGTAGTTTAGGCAATGTACTGAGGTGGTTTTCTGCATTTCTTGTGCGGGTTTTTGAGGTTTGAATGGAGACTTCCACGGAACCTAGAAAAAAACTGTATTAACCTTGCCTGTGGCTAACCAGTGACTACTAGGTCATCCTGGCAGACTGTTTGTAGTCAGACTATTGAAGTTAATTAATATACTGAAAAAGTAATTGTCATGGCACAGGGAAATTCATAGGAATTTTAGAGCAGCTTCTGTCTCAGATTATAAGATTATAGTAAGAAAAGCAAATGAGACATAGGAGCGGTATTTCTAGTCTTATTAACATTCCCTTTGCCATGCCGTTCCTGATGCTTGAGTGCTCAAATCCCTGAAATCTGCAGCACAGAAATTTGCTCAGTAGCTGAGGCATCCCGCTTGCCGTGTGATACTTTTTAGGAAAATAGTGTTATGAGAGCCCCCTAGAGAGGCAGGCTGGGAGTAAATAGCATTTGGTCTTCTGAGGTTTAGAGAGAGGGAAGGCAGGGGTTGGATAGCTGTGGAAAAACCTCTCTGTGGCCTCTGCTCCAAGGAAAGGCAGTGTGGGTCGGTGGGATGGCGGGTACTCGTCATCAAGATGCAGGGATGTGAATAAGATGTGGGGTCAGTAAGCATGGGGAGATACAAGAACTGTGCTGTGGCTCCCACAGATACCACCGAGTGCAACCTCACCAAATTCAGCCCCCGCTGGGCTGGGACGTGTCTGTGGCGGGTGCCTTACACTGCCCAGGCCGTTAGCACTTGCTGGTGCTTTTTGTGTGAGGGGTAGAAACCTTCTTCCAGCTTGTTTAAAACCCAGAGCTATGAAGTGATCAGCAAGAGCTATTTCGGTGCAAGTCATGTTTAACATACATTGCCTGAGGAGCTTTGCAAAGATTCAAGCACGCAAAGATGATTCTGCTCCTGTACAATCAAATGAATGCCCTGAACCAAACCTGCTTTTATCAGTGGGAGAGTCTTTAAATGTTTTTCTTTTAAAGGTGATGTGAAATTTGTACTAAACTCTTCAGACCTCTTCCTCATTTGCTGTGTTAGCTGTGCACAGCCGTTGTCTTGCCCATAATTAGATAAGAGTAAACCTGCTTGAAGGCAGGGGAGATTCAGTGTCATTTTAGAGAAAAGCATTTCAGTTTTATGCCAGGTAAAGTTATGAGTTCACTCTTGGGTTGCCCAAAGAATGCATAGGTTGAAGAGGAATATGAAATGTCAATATTTTAAAGTCTGCAACCTTCTGTGCATCACTTCTAGATAATTTTTTTTCTTCCCCTTTCCCCCCTGCCCCTCCTTTTCCTATCTGGTGCAGGTCGGCAGCTTGTCTTCTTCAAGATGGCCTCAAATCATATCATGCCTGATCCCGACAAGATAACATATGTGAAGGTGACAGACTGACACCTAAAGTGACTCAGTCTGACGCGTGAGTGACAAGAGCTGTTTGTGTATAAATATAGGCAGCTGTTAGGTATAAGGTGGCTGTGGCTGGAGAGATAATTGCACTATTACTCATTCTAATCTATAGAGTGCTAAACAAAACTTTAAAGAAATAACCTGCATGACCAGGATGAATGTGCAATAAAACAGCATTTTGAAAATGTGATATTTTTTTTAAAACAAGGCAAAATACAAGATATGATACACTGTTAGGGTATAATTCTGGTTATAAATCAGCTGGCAGCTCTGGCTTTTCTAACCAAGGTTAGCATAACGTTTCTGACCTGTGCTTGTGTGCACAGGGATGAAAGCCGATCATTGCTACGAGAAGTCTGTATCCTCCGCGCTGATATTTATTTGGGCACGTACAATCACAACAGAGTAACTGAAGCATATCAGTTTGTAAGCTGAATAGCAAACATTTCTGAAGACAATCAGCATTTGTGTTAAAGCCATCAAATATGTAATGCCGGCGTATTTGTCAAAAGGAAGGAACTGGGTATGTTTAGAATGGCAAGACTGTAGCTAATTTTCATTTTTTGCTTCCAATGTTATCATAAAGTTTCATTTTTAATTTAAAAGAGCCATTTTGTAGGTCTAGCAAATCACATAAGCATATGAATAGTCCCACTGAAAGGGTAGGGACTTACCCAAGTGCCGAATGCTTTGCTGAATGGGATAGGCCTAAGCATATGCTTACAATTAAGCCTGTGCTTAAGACTTTTGTTGAATCGAGTTTGAGTTGTTCAGGAAGCCACATCTTTGACAGACTGGCAAAGCAATCCAGCTGGTGGAGCAGTGCTAGTTTAATGACTATCTTGCAGTTATTTGTATTTTTTATCATCAAATCCTTGGTTTTCTAAGGCACCGCTTGCTAATTCTTAGAGTGAATGAAGTAAATGACCTTAATAATGGCAAATGAATGCTAGCCTTAATTCTATATAAAACGCGTTTTACAGGCATGGTGTGTCTAGAGAATTTGCTTTCAGTGAAAGCAATAAAGTAAGTGCTAAAGTGACCAATGTCATACTGTTTTGTAGTTTGTACAGTCAGGAAAAAAAATGTGCTTTGTTTCTCAAATTGTTTATTTTTGTAAAAAAAAAAAAATAAAAGATAAATACGGTTTCTTTCATACTCGATTTTTTTTTTTTATTGCAAATAAATGCCTACATCCAGTGAAGACTTAGACATAACGTATTGTATGTAAACTTAAGCCTGGGATATTTTTTCCAGGAAGGAACTGAGGGTGTTCCAGTGGCTGCCAGTAAGGGGTGTGTTTCTGGGGGTACATGGTGGCTTTGTCTACATCATTGCCTGTCACAAAGCAAGTGACCAAGACAAGGCTTGAGCAGCCTTTCTTTCTCTATAGTTTGAATCACATTGGTACCAGTCTTAACATTTGGAAGGAGTGAGGGTGAAAGCAGAACCTGAAGGAATTACTCATTGGGCTAAACGGTGGTTTTTCTTACCAGGCTTCACCAAGGAGGGGCCGAGAAGTAGAGCAGGAGAGCCAGGGGAGCTGGGCAGGAGTGCTCGTAGCCTGTGTGACTATGCAAGGGAGATGGTGACACCATCGGCAGCGGGTCTCATCTCACCACAGTTTGTCTGAGGTCACTGAAACCCTAACGACTTCTGGCAATTGACTGAAATGACATGCTGTAAGGGCTGTAACTCACAAATTATCAAACTCCCAGCCATAATAGCTCAGCTGATTGTGTCGCCGTGCACTTAGGAACCCATCAATCATGGTGTGGTAATAAACAAACACTACAGATTCTTTTAAAATCGCTACATAAATCATGCCAACACATACTGCACAGTTCATTGAAGTGATATGGGTTGTTGGCACTGAGGTGCTGGTATGTATTTGGAAAGTCTCTAACCTCCCGTGATTGCCTTACCATTAAGCACTGTACACTGCTCCGAAAATACTCAGCATTTAAAAACAATGTGAATGGTTAAATTCTTTAGTTGCATTCCTAGGTAAAAAATACCAACATATAAAAAAAAAAAATATATATATATATATATATATATCTGGGGTAATTCTTTAATGTAGGCAGGTAACTTAGGTTAATTTCATTCCATCGCTTTCCATGCCCCGGAAAAAAATGCCTCTTAAGTCAGGAATTATTTATCCCTGGAATTAAACAAACTTGCCAAACCAATTTACATCAGCTTTTGCAAACAGAGATCAAGTAAGCAAGAAAGAAACATAGCCATGAGCCAAGAAGCTGGATTCTAAATTTCAGCAGTAATCAACTTTATACAGGCAGTTTTATAACTCCTTGAGAGTAAGGCTTTCCGATGGAAATGCTGATTAAAATCTTAATAAGAGAGGCGTGATACTACAATAAGTGAATTTAATAGCTGTAATAAGCCCTGGCAAGAGTCTGAATTTATGGGTAGAAAGTGTCTTTGGCAGCAGTGGGTCTGATTCAGCAAAGTGCCTGCCTGGTGCTTGTGGCATGGAAACCCGTGAGAAGCCACAGACGAGAAGGAGGAGGAGGAAGAGGAGGAAGCAAGGCACAAAGTGAGCTGGTAGGTCTGGGACAGTCAGCCTGGGAGCTGCTCCACATTTTCTGTGGAAAAGGTGTTTCTATCTGTTTTTTTTTCCTCTCTGACATTTTGACTGCTTTTTACATTTCCTGGCTTCCTCAAGCCACAAGGTAGAAATGTGAAAGAAGACACCCACAGGGCTTTAAGCGACTGACGTCTGTGTGTGTGTGTGCACGTGTGTGTATGTGTATACATATTTATGTATGTGTCACGCTGAACAGGGAGAGCTTATTTCCTCAGTGAAAAACCCATTGGCTGTGCACAAAATGAAGTGCTAAACAGGATGCTGAGTTCATCTGGAGAAGTGAGAGCTGTGTGAAGCAGTGGGTGCTGCAGCTCCGCGAGGGGCTGTGCTGAGCGTTCAGTCCCGTCCAGCGCCATGATGCCCCAGCCAGGCTGTGGCTCAGAGCACGTCCTTGCCGCCAAGAAGGCCAATGGTATCCTGGGGTACATTAAGAGGAGTGTGGTCAGCAAGTCGAGGGAGGTTATCCTCCCCCTCTACTCTGCCCTGGTGAGACCCCACCTGGAGCACTGTGTCCAGTTCTGGGCTCCCCAGCTCAAGAAAGGTGAGGAACTCCTAGAAAGAGTCCAGAGGAGAGCAACAAGGATGATGAGGGGACTGGAGCATCTCCCCTGTGAGGAAAGGCTGAGAGAGCTGGGCTTGTTCAGCCTGAAAAAGAGAAGACTGAGAGGGGATCTCATCAACACATAGAAATAGCTCAAGGGCCGATGTCATGAGGACAGAGCCAGACTCTTCTCAGTGGTGCCCAGCGACAGGACAAGGGGCAATAGGCACAAACTGAAGCATAAGAGGTTTCAGTTGAATATGAGGAAGAACTTCTTTACTTTGAGGGTGACAGAGCACTGGAAGAGGCTGCCCCGGGGGGTTGTGGAGTCTCCTTCTCTGGAGATATTCAAAGCCCGCCTGGATGATGTCCTGTGCAACCTGCTCTGGGCGAACCTGCTTTAGCAGGGGGGTTGGACTAGATGATCTCCCGAGGTCCATTCCAACCCCTGCCATTCTGTGATTCTGTGTCCAAGAGCTGCCCTCTGTCTCCATGATGGTTTGGTGAAGGGGGGACATTAGCCCCACCACTGGGAACAGACTCCATGCAATGAAGCAGGCCCTGCTTGGCATCACATTCCATGGGATGTAGTGGAGACATGCTGAGGGCTTTGGTCTTTGCTTAGACCAAAATAAAAATGTGTTCTTCTATATTTCTGTATCTTGTCTGAGCCTACTGTTTTCTCTCTGGTCATTTTTCAAAGCTTTCTCCCCAACTTCAATATGTCTTTTTAAGTGGAAAGCTGAGGTCTCATGTATTCAGCTCCAGAAAAAAGGTTGTTACAACTTGCGTCACATCAAAGAGAAATCTGTAGTGAAATTAGTGATACCACCAGGAGCATTCATCACCCTGAGAGAAGGCCTGAAAACAAGTGGGCCCTGTTGCCAGCTGAGGAGCTTGCGTAAGTTTGTATTGAGAGTGAAGGGGGTTAGATGGGCAGTGAGATACTGGTGAAGAATCTCAGAGAGATGTTCTTCCAACATGAGATACGGGAGTTTAGTGTAAGTATGACTGCTCCTAACATGCTTTGTCCTGTCTCTCCCTGCTTCACTGAGGCATTTTGCTTAGTCCTTCTGTCAGCCATGACCACCAAGTTTCCCATAAGATTTGTGAGAAAGATGGCAGAGGTGGCTGCAGAGAGGACAGCAGCTTGGAGTGAAGGCAGGTCTTGCTATTGCCAGTTACTGTACGTGGTGTGGGGACCATTGTCCTGGAGCAGGACCTGACCATGGTAGGTGCACAGTGAAGACCTTGTCCCTGCCTCTGAAATTCGCCTTACCAACTTGTACCACAGCTCATGGGAAGTCAATGCAGCCATGTGTTCATACCGGGTTGAGAAAAGGAGTAGCCTTAGTGACGGATCAGTCAGTCGCAGACACGCATCCTGAAAAACAGAGCTTGCCCACGTGGGCGTCCTCCGCTATGGTTGTGGAGAGCAGAGCCCCAGCAGCTCCCCACGGGACTGTCCTGCACTGCTCCTCTCCCACAGCCTGCTGCCACCTGGGGACATGCGGGAGGCATGTGTTACAGGGAGAACTGCAGAGAGGCAAAATAGATGCAGTTATTCCACTTCTACTGGTGGATGTGGGGTGCTGACCCTATTATTTTTTATAAGACCCCGTGCCTTCATGCAGTGTTGCTATTTAGAGCAAAAAATTACTCTTGTTGATAATAATTTAGATTAAGCAAATTATTTAGACAACTTGTAATTCAAAGCATATGGAAGGTGATAGCAAACATCCAGAGATCATGATATGTTGCCTGTCAGAAAGAAATATATGGATAGAGGGATGCTCAAACTTTGGTAGAGAGCGCCTTATCTTGTATTCTTTGCCACTAAATTCTTTGAACTAAAGACTACTAACTAAAGACTAACTAAAACCTACTATCGGGGGAAGGGAGGGGGAAGGAAAAATGGAGTGGCAAGACTGTTCACAAGTTTTTCCAGAAAAACGTATCCCTAACCTTTTGGTCAAAATGTGAAACACTGTTGAAAGAAGTCGAACAGATTCCAGTTGAAAAGACTCAAGTGAAGTTTTCATCAATCGACTGCAGAAAGAAGAAAATGGGGCTCAAAGAAGAGGAGGAAGATTTGTGAAAAGCAGGCAGCATATAAAGACTTTACAGTCATACTCTGCTTAATGTTTTTTGAGAGGCGATCATTTGATCCTTTTTTTTTTAAGAAACATTTTTTTTCTCTCTGAGTTTTAAGCAGGAGTGAGACACATTGGGCTGACTGGGGCTGACTGCCTCTGAAAGCTCCCAGGGCACGTAGGGTCCATATCCATCCTTCCGCACAGACAAGGACCTTGGTGTTTTAACTCTAATGAGTAAGTTGCTTGCAAGTAAGTATAAGGTTTTTTTATCAAGTTGACATGGATGCTTTTAAGAGCTGCTTTTTAAAAATACGAAGGAAACAAAAGGTTGTTTCTCTTCCCTTTGTAGTTGCATGCAGTCAACAATTGCCTTTGTGTAATAGGTGCTCCACTTCTCCATGCAAACTGAAGGGAAATATAATTCAGTAGGAGCCACCCTCATTATGAAACTGTCTTTGATGTCAAGCCAGAGGGCAAACAACACATTTATTAGAAATTGTGGCTTGTAAACAAAAAATCCCCGCTAACCACAGTTTTTCAGCAAATGACTGTGAGGCTAAGGAAGACTAAACTATCCGGAGGCTACTTGAAATGATAAAGCCAGAGTCTGATATTACTTAGCTTGATTTTACCAGTGTAATTCAGTTAATCCTTGATTTATGTTCACACAAAACAGAATCAGACTGTTAGATTTTAAAGTAGCTATGGAGTAGGAGCTAAGTAAAACCTGCTTCTTGGACCTAAATGTTTGGACCACGTAAGTGAGGAAAAAACCACTGATTTTCCCATATGTACACACGTGTGTGCATAAGCACGTGTGTAGGCTCCTGTGAGAGTTAAACAATGATAACGTAAAGAGTTCCCTTACTCTAAGATGGAAGCTCTAGCAAGACACAGCAAATTAAAGACATACATACTATTTAATAAATGATCTCAGGAAAGGAGTAAGAGTTCTACACATTTACACTCACTGCTGAACAGGTATAACGCCATTCTTACTTATCATCCCTCTGCTGACTTCAAGTATGCCCTAAGAACAATTTCCAGTTTTCAGTATTACAAGTACCTGGCATGTATGAAGATAATGTGCGAATTGCTATTTACAAACTGCAGCTTTCTATAAATACACTAGAAGGAATGCAGAGCAGCCAGTCAGACAAATAGATGACGAGGGGCACGGTGGCACTTTTAGAAGTGCGTGTGCTTAACGTTTTATACAAGACCTTAGCTTTGTGAGAGTTCATGACCTATTAAAAACCTTATATGACTTACTAGCATGCCTTGCCTCATTCTTGGACACAAGTTGTTGTTCAGCGTGGGTGCTACTGATTCTATGTATTTTAGCATCCTGGCCTTTAGTCCCACGAGTGACAAACCTAAAGCCTGTTTGAAGAATGAAAACACTTCAATTAAATGTCAGGTTTTCATCTGCATATGGCTCTGATTTCTGATTCATTCTAGAATTTAGATAAAACACAGCTCTTGAGCAGAGAGAACATCACAGAGGCAAAAAATAATGCCCATTTTGTCGTATAGGCAATGAATTTGCAAACAGGCTCTGCACAGTCTACCTGGAGAACTGAAAAGTTTAATGACTTAGATTGTGGGTCAAGGTGGTAGATGTGAAAAGAAATCACCATTTTGCTGACTTATATTACAGCATATGCAAAATATGACCTATAATTATTCTGATATACAGTCCGTTCCGTAAAGACTGGGCTCCTAGAATCATGTGTTTGTATGGGAACAAACTCCTCTTTGCAGCTTTTTACCAACTACTAAAGCGTATGCATAAAAGAGAACTCCATAAGTGCAAAAATAATCTTGCAATTCAAAAAACACTGTAGTTGTGGTGCAACTGATTCTGCAAGAGTAGGTGACTAAAATTAGCAGTAATTCCAAAGTGGATGTTGATGCTAAACAAAAATATCACGGGGTGGCAGACATATCTCATTCTAAAAGCAATAGGAAAGGGACATAAGAACTAAATAGTAAAAAAAGGTGTAAGAAAAACAGAGATACCATTTATATAATAAATATTCGTGTAATTTGCTGTGGGGGGAAAACCAAATATGCAGTACCAAAAATTCCACCCTTGACTTCAGGAACTGATTAACTCTTACCTCTCTGAAGTCACCAGCCCGTGTAATATCAGTTCTTGGTTTCTTTGGTACCCTCTGCAATTTATTCCTGTCTGAATTTCGGTCTCCCAGTTCTCACTCAGAGGTGGGGGACTCCTGTGGGACAGAAGGAAATTGCAGCGATGCAGTAACTGCTCAGCTAGCCTTGGTTCTTGCTTCATGTTGCAATTCCCTCACCAAAGTTGCATAGAACATGCCTTCAGCTTGCTTGGAATAAATGCCTTAACCAGTAGTGTTCCTAATAAAAATGACTATGGACTGCTGACAAAAGCTACCTTTCTCCTATGATGAGATAAAGCACCCTCCAATGCCATCTAGTGATGCCAATAGACTGTTTTTCAAAAACCTAGATCTTGTGCATTCCAAGTAACATCTATGCATGTGCATACTATGATCCTTTTGCTTTCATAGCAAACCCAGAACAATTTTTCTTCAACTCATTTCAGCAGTTTTTACTAATTTGCTCAGTTAATTTACTATACTTTTAGTATATTGTATTTTTGTTCTTTGCAAATTGTTTGGCCATGTAAGAGGCCGCCAAATCTGCTCCAGCTGTCACCTGGGAAGGAATGTTATGTGGCACCATGTTCCATGCGGAATGCCCTTAATTCAAACTCTACCACAGGACCATGTGAAGCTGGCTATTCAGTCCCTTCTGAGGGACACGTGGCTCACTTTGAAGCAGAGCTCCGAACGTGGAATCCCACAGAAAAAAACTAATAATTAAAAAACTGCACATTATTTACTGTAGCAAACCAAATACGAATGGCGTCAAATCTCTGTTGCCATGTCCTCTCGGAGCTGTTGAGGCTGATAAGATTTCATACAGCCACAGAAAGTCTGGGGAACGGAACACAGAGGGAATGAAGGAGGGAATGGCAAATTTGCTGTGTTTAATGTGTTGGACACCATCTGTATTTTATTCAAATAGGGTTATATATTTTGTGAAAATAAAAACCAGCCTCATGAGTCAGTGTGTGCAAGGCAGTCACTTGAATATCTATAATGGGAAACATGTTTAAGGTTGGAAGTTGCAAAGGGAAATCAAATGTTTGAAGTGTCAAAGTTGGAAAAATATAAAATACGCCTGACACCGTAGCTATTGAAGCCAAAATGAATAAATCATCATCTCAGGAAAGAAAACCCCACCAAGCTCTTGGCTATAACCTTCATTTTCCTACACTCAAATAAAATTACATACAACCTGATAATTTAACCAGACTTGTCAATAAGAGCTGATGGCTTCAACAGACACTATCACTTCATGCTTCAGTATAGACTTCAGAAGCATCCAGTATATTATCCAAGAAATAAATTTAATGTCAAACTTTTCTCTTTAAGTT
Organism: Egretta garzetta; assembly: GCF_000687185.1. NCBI lineage: Eukaryota > Metazoa > Chordata > Aves > Pelecaniformes > Ardeidae > Egretta > Egretta garzetta. The sequence goes on from NW_009260133.1 coordinate 1,415,406, forward strand.
GATAGAAGAACCTTACGCAGTGGAGCTGATGTAAAATATGTCATATTGCAGAACACCAGAGGAAAATGAAATTAATGCCAGCTCAGTAGTTTATTCCCTATGTACAGCTTTTCCTGAGCAGTTATATAAGTATTTTAGTATCTTTCTAAGTAGGACAAGCATGACTTCCAAGAAGGAATTTGAGAGAAACTTTGAGGTTACAATAATAGGAGCCTGAGTTTACACTCTGATTTTTGTATTGATTCTGGTCAAGTTTTAAGCCACTTTTCACTTCACGTTCGGCTCAGTGTCATAAATGCGATTTGCAAACATAACAGCACCTATCTGTGCCTCTCTGGGGAACGTTATTGGGACATAGAGTTTTCTGGCTTTGTCTGCATCAAGCCTTTATTTATAACAAATGACTACAGCACGATGGAGAGATGAGAATATTGCCCTTTTAGCTGCAACTCGGCATGCAACAATTTGGGCAAACTGAAGACATTCATTTAGTATGTAAGGTGCATACATACCTAATTATTTATTCATCAGAAGGGAATAGTCCCTGGAAATTGCAAATGAAAATAACGCCTCATTTTTATTTGCTGAAAATAACCTAGCTTTTTACTTGCTAAAAATAGATCAGCTGGTCTAAAGCCTGTGCTGTGTGTAGCCTGAGCTGAATGCACCAGTGAGGGAAAGAATGAGTGGGGCTGGATTTGGCATCCCAAATCTCCCTTTCTCTTTGGCCCTAGATACACGTTGCAAAAGACTTCCATTACCTGTTTGGGCTCTGTGTAGGGCCCGGAGGACTGTAGCCCCCCCTGGAGGTTTTTTGAATTATCCATCTTCTCCACCCTCTCTAATTTCCTTCTCTTCCCCAGCTGTGACCCACAGCGAGCAGTGCAGCTTCTCAGCCATGGTTTTACATTGTGAGAAAGCCCCAGCTTCACCATGCGAATTACATTTAGAGGCAAGTTGGACTTCTACCGAATGGTGCCAGGTAAGCAAAAACTGGGCAGATGATAACATAAACCCCAGTACAGTCCCCCATGCTGAGCAGCAATTAGCTTTCGGGAGGTCCCGTTGGCTTTCAAAGAATCACATGAAGCTGGGTGTCCAAAACCGTGGTTACACTGAGAGTCTGTCACCCAAGCAACTTTCATTGGCTCCAAAATGACCCTGATGACCAAATGACCAAAAAGCCAGTCACCCTGTCTGCCATGTCCGACAGCGGCCAGGAAAGGAAAGAGGAAGTACGGACCTGACCCTTCTTCTGGCACTCTCCTCCTCTCTGTCAAGCAGCAGTTCAGCATTTCCATGAGGTTAAATTATTAAACTAACTCCAATCATTATCTACAAGAGTGTTATATCACTTGTCTGGGCAGCTGTGGCAGGACCAGTATCTCCTACTTTGAAAATAAACTCCTCAGTTTTGGCTTAGTGCATATACAGCAGCAGGAAACTGTTATTCTGTGACTGAGTGCTTTTCTATTGACGTGGTATCTTAATTAAATCTGCAAATGGAACACGTCTTTGGTGTGTTCAGTAATTTTTTTTTTCCTCTGTGAACTACTTTCAATATTTGTTTGTTCATCAGCCAGAAACGTGATCCAAGGGAAGTTGGAAACAATACTCAGCTTAGAATCTTGATATTAGCACATACAGTCCACATAAGGCCATTAAAAACATATATTTACCAAAGCCTCAGCCTCCACAAAGAAGGTAGGGCTTTTCTCCATCCTTGAAAATTAATACAAACCTCTAGGAGCAGATGATATCACTAGGTGTAGATGGGAATTTTTTATTACTCACCTCTTGAACAGTTAATTAGGAAAGTTTCTTAAAGTACCTCTGGTGACGGAACTAAAAAAAAACAAGCAATACTGCCTTTTTTATGACATATATTACTACTATATAGATCTGGACTAAACAATAAATTTCATCTTTTTCTGGATATAGTTTGTAAAAACAACTAAGGCACATTCAGTGTTGTCTCATCCTGTAGTGCAGGATCTCCAACCTCAGCTGCTGAGTTCTGGTCCATAGTTACCTTGTTGAATGAATGGATTATAGGTTGAACTAATTCAGGAATTATGGTTAGGTAACTGAACACTTAATTTGGGCTATTAATTTCAAATGACTGTGGAAATGAAATATCTAACGTGTCTATTTTTTTACAACATTGCTGTTAAATTCGCCGTTTGGAACACAAGTTTTAAAGCATGTCCAAAATCTCTCTTTTGAGGTCACCTGTTAATCAAATGTACTTACTAGAAGACATTTATATGCATGAAATTGTTTTCCAATCTCCAATTGCACTTAATGTGATAAACTTGAAAAGCCCAGCAATCAAAGGTATTACTCAGTTTCATACACTGAATACCTTTCCCTTAAATGAACATAAGAGCTCTGTTCCTCTTTTCAATCTGCATGAAGATTTTACGAATGATTCTTTATCTCCAAATGTCTAAGTTTCAAAGATATGGTTATCCAGCTTTCTGGTAACTGTAGAAGACTAGTAAGGACAAAATACAAATGGCTAAGGAATTGGACAAGCTGAGATTCCCTTACTCTTGAGAACATCTTGCGCCCTATCTCCAAACCAGGAAAACAGTTGTTAAAAACTGCAGGAGTGCAGAACAGAGAGGAGGAGGGAGTGAAGCTTGGCTATTTTCTTTAAACTGTTATGTTCACTCATGGGGCTCAACTCAAAAAGCTTACCGCTGGCACGTGAGGTGCATGAGAGGCAAAGGAGGCTTAAAACATTCACATTTTAGCTACTTTAATTTGCCTTTCTTTCTTACTCCTTTCGATTTCTTGCTCTCTAGCATGTTACGCTACCATTCATATATAGCAGCTGTATGCGAACTGATGGCTTAAGTCTATTTTGTCATGGAAAGGTCAAATTCCCACTGCCGACCCATCCTTTCTGAACAGGACTGCAAAATGAGGGCTCCTCATGCAGCCTTTGCTCTCAGGCAAGTCCTAGCCCAATACAAACAAAGCCATTGACTTCAGCATGCCTGCTTGTATGAATAAAGCCTGTAAGATACGGCCTGTACATTCCAAATTGCCTCTTTTTTGTGCCATTCACACCAGGGATTAATATCTGTGGGAGGCTTTTGTGAAGCCCTCACCCTCTTGCCCTTCCACAGTCCTGCAGTAGCTGTGACTTCAAGGATGCAGCTACATTTTTTAGCTGTGCTGCCCCTTTGCAGAATAGCCCTTTAGTTTATTATGCAGAAACTGAAACTTTTCTACCGGTCTGCAAGTTAAAGTCCCAAATTGCCTTTCCTGGAATATTGTTGGAAGGGCTGAAAGCCAGTGCTTTTCATTTCTCCACTGCCAGTTGATACTTCCCTGCCCTCTGTCAAAATTTCAAAATTAGAGAATGGCAGCGGCTGTGGAATACAAGCTGTCCGTTAGCTCACCTAAGAAATGGTGCATTGAATATTCATTGTTCCCTATTGCAAAATGTCATTTTTCCATGAGTACTGCTTGACGCAGTGCAGAGAATACATTTGCATAAACCATTTGTCAGAAACAGAAGACTCTTTGTGAAGAACTATTAAGAAACCACATAATCTACTTTTCTGTTCTTATGCAAGTTCCAGGGAGAACACAGAGCTCCTTTGTAAACAGAATCTAAATACAAGTGCTGGGTATGTTTTTTCTGCAATCAAGATTCCATAAATAATAAAATTGGAGTTCAAAACCAGAAGTACCTGAAATTGTTAAATGTAATGTTAATGATTTCCTGGCAGTATTTGAGATTCAGAAAATTTAACACTATTAATATCCATGCTATTTTGACCAAGCTGAACTCCCCCTCCCCGGTGCTGCTAAATAAAGCCGTAACTAATCTGCAATACAAATTTTGGTATCTCCAGTTCCTGGGGAAAAGCATTTTTATAGTACATCAGGGGAAGCTGATTCTGTAAATTCAGTTGTGGGTTTTAATAGCCTTCATAATTCATTGCCGTCTCAATGATTTTCTGCTTTTATTGCCTGTCTGAGCCCTTTTGTCTAGATAGGTGGCCTTGAAGGTTGCTTTTTTTTTATGATACCACCTTTCCTCCTTAACGTTTCATTGCCCTTCTCCAGTAGCTGATCTCGTGCACACTTAAAGAGGCCCTCCACCACCTCCATGATCACACGGATTGGGGTAAGTAAGCCAGATAAGCCAAGGCAAACAAAGCCCAAGTGTGGCACACTGAACAGCCAAAGAGATTACTGCTCATGCGATTAACATCTTTTCATGCTCCTTCTCCCACTGCAAGATGGTCTTGTTTCCTTTTCACCGGACAACACAGTTCAAGTATTTACTTGTTGCATTTCCCTGCAGTGAATTACTCAGGCGTTTCTACCATTCCCTGGGAGCCCTCCTGAGCCTGGCTGTGCTGCGGAGGGGAGGCGCAGAGGCAGTGCTGCTCGGCAGGGGAGGATCAGCAAAAAGCTCCGCATGTGTTTTGCTAGGCAGTCTTGGCAAAGAGCACATTAATGTAATCGCTTTCTGGTTTATTAATGGTAACTCCTTGTTTGAAATGAAATGCGAAGCCTTTGCAGATAGCATATGCCCTCGGCGCACAGCGATAGTGATTTGGATTAGCAGAACGCAGCCAGTTACCTGCAATTACTCTCAACAAAAGTCATATGGACTAATTATATATCACCTTTAGTCCCAGCATATCAATCTCCTGCCAGCGCTCATTTACACTGGCCAGTCATGCCAGACGCTGAGTGCCTCCTGACACCAGGCAAAGTCAAGGTGCCCCAGTGGTTCCTGCGGCAGTGCTGGACCTGGCTGGAAGCCCCACGGCACTGTTTTCTGTGTGCCTGGTTTCCCAGCTCATTACACTCCAGAACTCTGATAGAAAATAACTATATTGATAAAGTTAAAAAAAGAAAGGGAAATGTGTAGGAACCACCAAATTCAGGAGGCCTAGTTTAAATCACCCTCATTTAAATGCTTGTTTAATAATATTTTATAATTGCACAGCTTTAGATTCAGCACAGCGCCTATACAAAAAAGCCCTGTGAGACCACAGTTGCACTGCAGGCTAAGCCCAAGCTTAAGTAGACAGAAATAGCCCTCACTGCTCACCCCTTGCCGCATATCCCAGACTTGGGGCTCAAATCCTTGATCCATCAACTTCTTAGTTAATTACAGCAAGTAATAGCACACCTTCAGCAAGAGGAACTGTGATCTCTTTTTCTCGGGAGGTATACATAGTGGTATAGGTTGAATTCTGCAAATGTCCTCCCCAGCTTTTAAATTAATTTATTTGTCCCACAGCTGTTTGGTGTTTGCTTTCCATAATGTTTGTGTGATCAGCCTTTACTGGCTCAAATATTAGCAGAAAGTGGATTACTGGAAAACTTGAGGAAACACATTTCAATGTAAATATGAAACGATTCCTTCCGGATGTATTCATTCACACATTCAGTGCAGAAACAGCCAAACTGATTTGAGGCCTTTTGGGCAATCTCTTCTGAGCAGCACAACCTAAACACGCTTATCAGTGACTCCAGCCAAAAAATTAAAAGCATATCTGCTTCAGTGGACTGAATTGTGATCGACTTGCATGTATTGAGGAATGAGGCAAATTTCATCAAACAAACCCTTGTGGGCTTGTTGCAGCCCTGGCAGAGGCTGAAGGCAGTTTTTCCTGCGGGGTTTTGCACTCCGGGATGTGGGATGCATCCCACGCCTGCCGCCCTTTCCTTTCCCCGCTTCCTGCGCTCCCTCACCTGCTCCTGCCCCTGATGGGGTGTGCCAGCTCCTGGTGAGAACAGATTTCAGACTATCCACCAACCTCCTTTACCAAACTAACCCAGGAACAAACCAATGCAAATCAGAACAGTATTTGCTGGAAATGGGAAGCATTTAATTTTAGCTTACATTTAATCAGACTCAAGAGGCTTTGTTACATGCTAAATGGAAAGCATGTAAGATAATCAGGAGCAGTCAATGCCAAATGGCAAGCACGTAAGGTAATCAGAAGCAGGTTTAAATATTTTAAAATGCGTTGATGCAATATCAATATTTTTTTCATGATCATTTGTTCATAGTTTATTTGTGTATTTCTTTCATAGGTTGCTTTTAAGATGTAGTGAAAGAATTATTTACCTTATGCCCTGAAGTTTTTCGACAGCAGCTGGGTTTTAGGAACACATTTTACTTACCAGCATCCCTCTATTTTGAACCCTGGTACCTAGCAGCTCATTCGGTACCAGTCAACAAAGTTGGTTTGCTAACTGACAGTGCAGGCAGAGAAATGAACAATTAACTCTGAGGTTAACAGTAAAAGTATATCCCATGTATTTATTCTTCTGTCTATAGATCCAAGAGCTTGAAAACAGCTGTGCACTTTAAGCAAATTATTTACTTTTAGTTCGTAACAACATCCATCCATGGATCCAACTGTTAGCATCCTTGCCAGAATGCAGAAGGGTGCCAGGTAATAAGGGTTTCATAGCGTTATTACGCAAGACTGGGATGGATCGGGTGGCTGCAAACAGGGGGCTGCCCTGTGGTTGTGTGCAGGTTTATCCCAGAAAAGGGCGCGCTGCCCAGAGATCTCCTTTTCATTCAGTGTTTATGAAATACACTGCCTGGGTGTCAGAGCACTCGCTTCCCAAGATGGTAAAGTTTTGTTCTGTTTTTAGGTGTTTAACTGTCATTTTCTGATCACCTCTGCAAAGTCCCGGCAAGAATACAATTTTTTCTGCTAGATCCTTGAGCTGATAGCTGTCAAATGGGCTTTTCGGGCTGAGATTTTTGAAGTGATTATTGCAGCCAGACAAAAACTGTCATGTCTGTTTAGCAGGAGTCAATCCCTAAGCTCTTTTAAAAATCTCAGCCTTTCCAATAAAGTCAAGATTTGGGTTTCTGAACTGCCCAGATGAAATTACTCTACAGAGTAACTGTGTATCACAAGGGGTAAAGGGCAAGCCTCTGCACATTTTGTGCACTGTTGCTCTTCCGTCTGCAGAAACATGGCACTGGTAGAAAAAATTTGGGCAGCTAGCTGGAAAACTTAATCCTGAATATTTTACTAAAAAGAAATGATTCTTTTTAAAGACAAAGAAGAAAACAGTATGGAAATAATTCTTATATTGAAAATATGTGCCTATATGACCCTTCTCAGGGATTTTCTTCTGATCTTTATGTTTCCCATATTCCATATTTATATTGATTTAAAATTGTACCTGCATATTCCTCCTCTCATAAATATGGTAATTGGACACGTATTTGTTCTGAGAAAATGAGCTACTAAAACCCAAATGCTCCGAATGAATGATATATTTTCTGGCATGCTGCGGAGAGGGGTGATTAATATGACCCCCACATGCAAGAGGTTCAGACAAATAGGTTTGCAAGCTTTGCCTTTCCAAACCCAAACTGGGCGCATGAAGTTTTTTGCAGAATGAAGGCCTGCCCAGAGCCACGGGTTTTTGCAAGGTCTTGCATCCGTTCCTCTTTCTAGTCTGACTTGTGTCCAAAATAAGGTGCTGGCAGTCAGCAAGTTGCCGTGTATCTTGCAGAAGCACTAACTTGTTAGCTGAGTGATGACTCCAGACTCAGCATTCCCTCAGCTCTCACTTGTGACAGTGATTGCCAAGGCTAGTGGTGAACTAGATAAAGTCAGGGGGGACAAGCACAAAGTACTCCTTTGGATGCCTTTTGAATTTTTGAACAGTGACACATCATATGGCCTTATGTTCTTTAGATAGCCCGAGGCCGTGCCTTTGCTAAGAAAGGGTAGAGTCATTATTTCTCACTCTCTGTTTTCCAGCACAAAATTAAAATCTCACATGTTGTGCCAGAGTTTTAGAGCTCATTACTTTAGCAGCAACCAAGATTACCAAGATCACCTTTTTGTCAGGCCCTGTTGGAAGACTAGCTTAGCAGAGTGGCTATAACTTCCAGGAAAGCCTGGGCATATCCTGGGCTTAAAAGGAGAAGGCAGGACGGAGAGGGCAGGACAGCACTTGTTCTGTTTTTTAGAAAAGGTTAAGACGGTGCTCTGGCACAAGGGGAGGGAGCATGATCTGCTGGGGACATCTCTGCCCAAGCACTTAGAGGGAGAATCGCTTAGGTGTTGCTGGAGCCTCATCATTTCTGAAAAGCCACTAGCTCTGCCGGGTTTATGCTCATGCCACAGAGAAACATGTAAAGCTGAGGAGGATCCAAACCAGTTTGTTCAGCTGGTGCTGCGGCTGAATCCTTGGGAACAAGCAACCCACCCTAAATGAGCTCCTCCATGACAGATCCAGGGTGGGTCGAACCATCACAGGAAACTGGTAGATAGGTTTATTTGGCAAGAATTCATTCTAATAGTCCCAAGACACCCATGATATTTAATATCTAAACAGAAGAGTAACTGCCACATGTAGCAGTAACAATTGTATTTTAGGGCACCCTTTCTACCAGCTAAATTTACTACTTTTCCAGCCATTGATCTATCTGGGAATCCTTTTCAAATTCATGTGAGTTTTATTAAATGTTGGGTAATATGTGACCCCATCAAGTGAATGCAGTGTCCACTTGGGAGACTTTTGTTCTATTCAAACCTTTGTTGACAATGCAGCAAGCTCTGCTCCGGGCTGCCGGGGGGCGGGCAGCCTGGGCTGAGCCGCGCTTTGATTGATTTGCACAATAGGAACGAAAATATTCCTGAAACTCTGGAGATCACTCAACTCTTCCTGCCAGACTTCCATGAAATATAACATGCAATCAATTTAGCTTACAGCCAAATTCTCCCCTTTCAGCCCCCTCCTTCCTTTGGTGTGTCAGCGAAGATAAATGAAAGCAGCAATAAGGAGTACAAACAGCAGTAGCAACGAAAGCAGCAATTGCTTGTGTAGGGGGGGACTCATGGTGCCAGGCCAGAGCAGAACCCACAACAACTTGACCAAACACAGGAATGAATGAAAGGTCCTTTTGAAAGGGCAAAAGAAAGACCGCGTTGACCTCTTGGCAGAAAGAGGAAACTTCAAAGGGTTTACAACATTTAAAAGACCCAGTTACATGCAGCAAAAATGACTTGCATTGGATGCTAACACAGCGAAACTAAACAACCTCACAGTAAGAGATGTAGCAGAAGGTGGAGTAGAGGGGGCATATTTTCTGCCAGTCACTGGTAAAAATGTCGAAAAGGCTAATTCTGTCCGTTTGGTGTTAGGCGTAGGGTTCTTTTCAAAGCTGTACACGTGAGGAAAACAGAAATCTATTTGGAACTCCTAACAGGCTTTGCAAAGTCAGGCACATGTTCTCTTTTCATTTTTCTCACCAAGAAATGCTCTCTCATCATGTGCTTCTTTTGGAAACATTTGGCAGCTCCTTAGGTATGACAGAAACTATGTTGGAGGGAGTCAGAACTAATGAAATGGGGTATTTAAGAAGAAAGCTTCTGAATGATCCAAGCGTTGAGTATGATTTATGAAAACTGCATTGAAAAGTTTTAATTGCCTGAGATAGTTGCACTCTGCAGTTCTTCTTCACCCGAGATTCAGGTTTTTTACTTGCTTGATACAGCTTGGAAGGTATTTGATCACGCACATAATTTTAAGCACACGAGAGGGCCGCTGGCTGCAGTGAGACTGTTTGTGCTCAGGGTTAAGCAAGTGCATAAAACCTTTTGCTAGACAGCGGTCTTGCAGGGCTCTGTCTCTGAATTCCAAGGATTTGAGAGTAAGTCACAGCACTTCAATGAACAAAGACTTTCCTCTTTAATCTACTCTAGTTGGGAAAGATAAGACCTCAAATGGAATCTACTTCAAGACTAGATTACACATTAAGATAAGCATAATATGATAAGGACCAACTGACACAGCTTCTGTAAGGGCAAATTGTGCTGCTCTATCTTTCAAGAATTCCTTGAAAAAGTGCATAAAGGAAGAGATGAAATGTATCTTTCGAACATAATTTACGTGGAATTTCAAAAGGCTTCTGACAGGAACCTGTGTGAGAGGCTTTGAAATAAAATAAATAGCAAGTCATGTTGCCAACCTATAGGATGCTGAACTATTTACCTATAGTAAATAGCCAATTTTAAACTAAAAAAGCAATGAGAAAACATGTTGGGCTGCTGTTTATTATTTGAATTATTTTGGAAAAAGCAATTTAATGCAATTTGTTAACAAATTATTCTGGGCCAGTAACACCTAAAGAGGACCATTAGACACTCCTAGAAATACTTGTATTTGCCCAAAGCATTCAATCTTCCACCCATCTATCAGCATTCTGGCAGCTCTAATGAAAAGTAGTGTGTGTTAGAAAATATAATAAACTTCTCATTATCGTAATGGACTTTGATCTAACACGGTTCCCTAAGGAAAGAGATATGAATCATTGTGAGTATTAAAGCTTAATGAATATGCCTTTCCAAAATAAACGAACAAAGAGAAGGATTAGAGAAATACTTTGAGAAGTAATATCTCACTGTAATAATGATTTAATAGAAAACTATGAATGCTACATTTCCAGTTGCACCACAGTTCAGTTTTAGATGCCTCAATATAAATGGACATGCTATGCATAGAAAATGTCTGGAGAAGAATAACAAAACCAGTCAAAGTTATGTGAAGATGCACACAAATAATTACTTTGACTATGAGCATTTGACGTCTGAAAGGCAAGGTTAACAAAATATCAGGCAAAATATGCTTTCTTAAACTTAAGATTTGGAGTGCCCACATTCAAATTTGTGGGTTTCTTATGTGCTTAAAATAAGCATATGCTTACCCGATGCATGGTCAGTCCCTTTCAGCATAAGAGGTGGGAACCCATTTTCATGAGAACCATTGACATTGGGTTTTGCAGTTACCTTCTGCAGACTTGTTACACAGTAGTCCATGAATCCCTTTAGCCACAGCCCACAAGCTGAAAATGACTGGCTTAAGTGAGACTAAAATGCGATTTCAAACACAACATAATGGATGTCAATGAGAAGTGTAGCCATCCATTTCTTTCTTCTTTGTCCCCACAAATAAATATAACAAGGCATCTGATCGAAATCAGATGCATAGCATTCAGGACATTTAAATTAAAGAAAGTACTACTTCATCTAGTATTAATAGTAGTCCATTTGTGATTCATCGATATGCGTAACTGCCAGAACATGGGCATAATATTAAAAATTGAAAATGGGTGCTCTGTAGTATTTGAATAGACAAAGGTTTGGATTGATTCAGCTTTTCAAACCTACGCCAGAACTTTTAGGACAATTCCTCAATTTTCCCTGACAAGACAGTATAATCTTGTTATTGGTAAGGATTCTACCACCTATTTATTTTCCTTTATTTTGGTTTTTTTTTTCTTTAACCCCAGTAGAAGGGCATCGTCTATCTTTAAATCTACATACACGTAAAAATCCTATCCTTAAATGTGTTACCAGTGATGGCAATTCCATAATAACATTTAGCAGAACTTTGTCCTACAGTCAGTAGCATAATGTTCTGGAGAATTCATACTCTGGTCTTTACTGATAAGTAAGATCATATGTTTGGAACTAAATATCAGTTTATAAATCACTGTTTTTCCAGAGTGCAGGTGATACCAAAGTTCAGAATGACTAAGACATTAATGCAATATTGTCTGTTGGGTTGGTTTCATTTGTCTCTGAATATATCAAACCAATAAATTGAGATGAATGTGTAAGGTGAGACTTTGTAAGCGCCCTGTATTAAACTACTGCATTTGTATTAGGTATGACATGAAAATAAGAAGCCACTGCCTTCTTTTCTGCGTTGGTGAGCTATTCTGATAATTCTAAGTGGGTAGGAATAAATGGTACATGCTTCAGCCTGTTGGCTCATGGTCACTGATTATTCTTACGTGGATAGCTGCAGTAGCATGAAGATTGATTGCGCTAGCTCGTAGGCAGCAGCTGCCATTTACAAATGCCAGCTAGTGTGTCTCATGGGGGTTTGTGATAGAATGCAGAAGTAAGCCAGAATTACTTCTATTAGCTGAATACATGCCTTTTGTTTTCTTATTTTGCAGTCACAATGTATGTCCCCACAATAATCTTTTTTTACAACACTAGCTGATTTCAAGTAAATTTGCCAGCGGCAGCTGAAGTTTAAAAGACAATTAAGTACTTACAAGTAGTGTCAGAATCAGTGATCAAGTAGAAGAGAGAGAAAGAGGTTTTTCAAGTGTCCTGTCTAAAGGAGAGGCTGCCACATGTATTTATTATACATCAAGGAATCTATACAACTGAGAAACCGAAATGCTCCAAACCCCCGGGTTTTGTAATTAAAAGATGCAAGCAATGCTTACTTTAGCCAACCTGGTATATGTGTGTCAATTCATGTCGTGTATCACCTCGTGATCATGCCGTGGTGCTCTTTCTGTGGCAGCCTGGCATTTAAGAGGCAAGACATAAACAAATCCCTTTCTTTTCATAGAGGTCCAGTTCACTTAATTTAAGATTAACAGAGAAATAATCGCTTGGTGTTTTATTTAACAACATGTGGTCGTACTAGAACCGTAACCCAAGTAGTTCTATTTAGTTCAGAACCTAGTGCTCTTTTTTTAACAGTGTAGGTATATGTGTGTATATAGATATATGTGTGTGTATATATGTGCATACATTTTATACAGTGTATACAGCCTCCATCCTATAACCAAGACTATCAGGTTGGCAGCTTTCTTCAGCATGTTTTGTTTCAAACAGGACATATTTCTGCCAGTTTTACTCACAGTGAATACTATCTACTTGTGACTTACTCCATTGGTTTATATCAGATTACTAATGGAGTAAAGAGCTAATCAGCAGGAGGCAAATGTGCTGCCAAGTTTTTCAATTTTATCACAAAGTCTTATGATATTTGTTTTTTTCTGTGCCCTAGCTGCTGGAATAAGGGAAGTTCATGAGAATCTAAGCTTCCATTAAATAGTGACTTCCTAGCCTTCCAGGATGTGGATAGAAGTTGAAAACACAAAGCAAATAACCTCAGAGGGTCAAGAAATGAGGAGTCAAATATAAACATTTTTCTTTCTTGAGACAGTCTTGTAATGTCTCATAATTTTCCAGTGTCAGTGATGAATGGATAGCAGTGTCAGAATTTCTTCATCAAACTTTAAAATACTTCGGGGTGACTTCAACAAAGATGAAATATAGACATTTGGTTTTCTGCATGAAGAGATGGATCAGCATAAACAATATGTGGGGCTGAAACAACAACAAAAAGTACTATTATGGATTGAGCAGAAATATGGCCCTTCATCTACGACAGCTGTCAGAACTATTAATCTCCTTTCTGCAATCAGATTGCTCAAACTATAGCAGTATCCTTAGCAAGCACAAGCAGATGTGTCTATGCTCATTCAAGACAAGTGTTGGTGTATGGGTCTCTTGATGATGGTTTTACAAAATTCTGTGTTTCAGTGAAAGAGAGACAAAGAAACTGCAAAGCTGGAAGGAGCTAAAAACCAAGGGCATATCTTGTATGCAGCCTGAGGAATAATAAAATGGCAAAGTAAGGATGGGAGAAAGGATTCAGAACTTTGGAAAGGAATGCCTTCTCTTCTTTAATTTTGGGGAATATCTACTCAAATTGTATAACAAATAGAATTGCATCAGACAAACTATTCCATCAGGTGGAGTGGAAACTGATAAAAACAAATAATGTCATCCTGAATTTGGCTGTTTAAATGGTTAACTTAGCCTCATAATCCTAGGCAAAGTGGTAGTGGCTTGCTAAACAATCCACTATATTTTTTTCCTTTTTTTTTTTTTCCTTATTTTGTTCTTGGGATTTTTTTTTGTGTGGACTCCAGTTCCTTATGAAGTTAAGAGGACACACTGAACTTTAAGAAACAGTGCAATAAATTGCAACAATCTAAGAAACTTCAGGACCATGCCGTCAGGAGTAATGGCCCAACAGAAACAACACATATTTCAGGAAGCACTATTAATCAAAATCACAGACAGAAAACCAAGTTTAATGTCCTGAGCTTTAACTTCCCAAAAGTAAGAGTTTTCCTCTGCTGTGAAGGGCATTCTGGATGAAGCCACCTAAAAAGAAGTTGGAGCCAAACCTTTAAGCAGAAGGTAATCAGCTAGTGAAAAATACCCCAGAACCTCTTCGTCATTTCCCTCTCACTTGTTGTTTTGTCTTTGGCTCGTCCCCAAAATAAGCCATGTTTCCTGAGATATAGCTCTCCATGGCTCCTGATGTTGCCTCTCTCTCTCCCCCATGGATACTCTCCCCAGCGAGAGTATCACATGGATATCCTCTCGGCATTTTTTATAGCGTTCTCATTGCTAGCTGTAAAAGATTAAATTAAAAGACTATTTGACCTGCCTTTCCTGGTCAGTGCCACTCTAGCAAGCAATACATCACTGGAGGAATGTCAGCTTCATGACCCATTACTCAAATGAGGCGCCAACTAGGAAGAGTGAGCTGAGAGATCCAGGAGTTTTAAATTTATTGTCATGATACATCTAAAAATAAAATAGACTCTTACAGTGCGGGGAGCAGGAGGCAGAGGAAAAATTTTAGGAAGTCTCTCAGGTCAATCAAAAGCTTTAAATAATGTGACTCTGGCAAGCAGGGTTTCTTTTCACAAGAGATAGCTAATTCTGCTAAGTTCATTTTCATCCTGAAAAAGGCAGAGCCTTTTTTATCCTCCCTCAGTGCAGCTGTTAGCCTAGATTTTGGGCAGACTTACAGTGTCAGGTTGGATTTGGATGGATGACGATATACCAATCACTCCACCTTTGTGTCATGAATCGTTATCCTGAAGCAAGAAAGACCAGTCTGTGACTCAGCTGTGGACCTGCTGCAGTTTTTCAGGCCAGATTGTTTAAACTGGCTCTCATTTCAGGGGAAACAGTTGGGGCAGTAATAGCTGCAGAAGTTTAGTTTGACTGTCCTCTGACTGCTACAGCATGGCCATTCTTCCTGCTTCCATACTCTTTCCAACCTCAGGTTTTCCTCATGGCTTTCCTGCAGCCTCACTCTCCATGCCCAGTGGTCTTTCTCTGTTCGTTTTCCCTTCTTATTTCCATTTGGCTTTGCCATAAAGATTTCCCTTCTTTCCTTTTTTTAAAACTGCGTAACCTACCAACTCATCTCCAGATATACATACCCTTGAAACAAATCTGGGAAAGGAAGCAAGCCAAATTTTTCACGGATGTGAACTCTGTACTCTTTGCTAGCACACTTCAGCCCTGATACATCTGTAAAATCTTCATATTCTTGCAGAATGGGGCTTTTTAAGGATTTCTGTAGCCAACAGTGAATTAAACGAGTGTTAACAGAGCCCTAAGCCTGACATGTACTTCAGGATGCTACTAAAAGGTAACTGGGTAGGAGGGAGAGCCAATATCTGTGAGCCGGGGCACAGTGTTTCAAGACTGAATGTAGAATTTGAAGTGTCTGGTTCTGATGAAGAAAGGCTGAAACACATTTGGTGCAGTCAGAGGTATATCTGTTCGTGCCATTGACAATCCTCTTTTAGGGGGCCTGATGAAAAAAATACAAGCACAGGAGACTCCAAAGTAAGGCATTTAAAAGGATGAGCAAAGGGCATGATTTCAGCCCAGCCTCTGGTGCGTGACATGCAATGTCTTGGAGTGCTCCAGTATGAAAGAAATTCCAGGGACCCTCCAGGGCCGGAGGAATTTTTTTAAAATGTTAGAGTTCAGAGCTGCTCTGTGTTACAGTATTTTCTTTTAAGTGTATATAGTTTCACAGCTTCTGCAGTGCCAAGGATTTTTTTTTTCATTAGCATTTTATTAGATCTTATGAAGTAGTAACAATATATTATCTCACTTACATTAATACATGACAATATAACTACACAAGGCATTTATGAATTAGTGGATCGGACTTTTGAGGGACACCAGCCCAGTGGAATAGAGAAACACAGTGTGCCAAATTCTGCCATAAATTGTACCCGTATGACTCTGCTACTGCCTGCAGTGGTTTTGGTAGGATTTTGAGGGTAGGAGAGGTAAGAACTGAATCCAGGCTGTTGATATAAACGTCTCCTTGTTCCCACTTTTTCTTCTGCAGCAGTTCTCCCATGGCCCTTACCTGGATCCCAGTCCCATTTCTCCAAGCTGCTGAGGACACCTCTGTGCTCATTTGGGATTCATCTGCATGGAGTTTCCTGTAAGGTTGGAGCTTTTGCTGCCTGGAAGAAAGACAGTCTGATTCATTATGTTTGACTGGCACCCAGAAAAATGAAGCTTTAACTATAAGAGTATTGTGCTACTACTACTAATGATAATATTAGTGATAATATTAATGGTACTACATTTGCCTATTACATTGTAGTATTAAAATACGTTATTATATTATTTTTATTATTACAATCATTTACTTAGTTTCACTATAGTGAAACCAATTTTTTATATATATATATATATATATATATGAACAGGGAAAAGCTTTTTAAAAACCAGCTTTCATAGCTGTTGAAAATGGCTCATTTTCCAGGCTCTGGCTTTTTGCAGGGATAATCCCCAGCACAGTAGTAAGCCAAGACACCGTAGACTGGAAACAAAAGTATATGACTCAAAAGAAAGGCTCTCATTCATGGCAGAATTACTGCAACAGCTTACACTTCTGTGCTGGGACAAAGCAATCTCCAGAAGGGTGTGATCTTGGCTGAGAAGAAACGGTTTAAGTCCAGTCCTCCTCCAGTTTTGGTTTATGGTGTCTCACAGGCTGACAGGAAGGTCAGTCCCTACGCAATAGCTCGCCCTTCCCCGAGGAGCCGTGAAAGGCTGTGCAACGCTCACTCCTCCAGCTGCAGCCACGAAGGAGACGGGCTATCCACCCGCAGGCTCGCTAATGCAGAGGTCCCAAAGCAGCTGCCAGCGCTCCCTGCTTTTTTGGCACCTAGAATCCATTTGTTTTAACCGTACCCCGTAACAGGTATGAAGCCTATCTGAGCATTGCAACTTATAACGCCACAGAACAACAACAACAAAATCTTAAAAATGGCAACATGGCAGTGGAATACTTAGCCTTAACCTTAGAAAAATAATTAGCTTTGTGTGCCATACATCATGTGATTTATAGTATGGCTTCAGGAGAGACCAAATGAAACCCTGGGGTGAATTTCACTCAAGAAGATCAAAAGAAAGATTAATGAACTGGAATTCTTTACCTTTACCATTTATAGTATTTCACTGGACAGAGAGGTCACTTTTGATGCTAGGAGTCTCACCTATGTATTTATATTTTAACACACTGCTTTTTACATTTTTCAAATAATGCAATTTGCATATTTATACACAATGAATATTATAATTTATTATAGTGTCCCTAAATGTGCCAGATGCTTTAGATATTGCTCCACATACACATGGTTCTCTGTTTCAAAGAGTTTAGTAGCTGGATTAAGATTGCAAATGCCTACACTCAGGTATGGCTTTCCTCACATTATATACAGAATTGTTTGCAGGGTTGATGCCTGTGCAAAGAACTGGAAAATGGATATTGCAGACCTGAAAATTGTGACTCTCAGACTTACTTCAAGGCCATATTTTTAACCTTTATGGAATTGGAAATCAATATGTTTAATAGTCTTCAAATCTAGCTTTGCTTGAAGACAACTTGGGGGTGTAAATCTGGGGGAAATGCTTTGGAAACATTTTCTCCTTAATTCTTCTCTCCAAATATCAAAATAGAGTGGTATGAAGGGGACCCAATAGCCCGTGTGAAAGAAATTTCCCTGGCAGGAGTGTGCCAGAGCATGGCAACAAGTGTTTCTATAAGGAGCCTTTGCTACAGAGGCTACACCAGGACTGGGGAGGGCACATCAGAGCAGGATTTACAAGAAATTCCCAGTAGTTCTTTGATCATAGAATAATAGAATCTTCTAGGCTGGAAAAGACCTTTAAGATCATCAAATCCAACCGGTGCCAACCCACCACTAAACCATGTCCCTAAGCACCTCATCTATCCTTCTTTTAAATACCTCTAGGGATGGGGACTCAACCACCTCCCTGGGGCAGCCCATTCCAGAGCCTGACAACCCTTTCGGTGAAGTTTTTCCTAATATCTAACCTAAACCTGCCCTGGCGCAACTTCAGACCATTTCCCCTTGTCCTATCATCCGTTACCAGGGAGAAGAGGCTGACCCCTGCCTCCCCACAGCCCCCCTTCCGGCAGTTGT
>NW_009260133.1:1433548-1498013 GCF_000687185.1 Egretta garzetta
GGCGATAAAGACTCCTCCTCAGCCTCCTCTTCTCCAGACTAAACAACCCCAGTTCCCTCAACCGCTTCTCATCAGACTTGTGCTCCAGACCCCTCACCATATGTCTGAGGTAAATCTGGGGTTTCCCCCATCCTAAGAACACTGACACTAAGGTAGTTTGAGGGGGATCAGCTTCACTCTATCTATCTTCCTCAGAGCGTGAAACACCTCCCCAAAATGCAGCACAGATGATCGCTCACCATTTTCCATACAGAAACACTGTCCTGTTCCCCACCCAGAGAGCCAAGGAGCACCATGAGGCCTGTGCTGCCCGCAGAGCCCACCCGCCCCTTCACTGCCAGTCGTTGGGCTGTTCGCAGCCAAGAGTGCCACTGAACCAGAGCTGGTGCTTCCATACACCATAATATGTGTATGGAAGTGGTTTTTGAGTGACCCTGATGGGGTTTTTTTGTGTGGGAGGGCATGGCCAGTCCCCCGCGGGGTGGCAGGCACGGGCCTGTGGTGGCAGCTGCTAATGGCAGGGGCTGGCGGGAGCCCCGGGGCCCGGCCAGCAGGGCCCAGCTAGCACCACCATACCCTGCTGCCCACCCTCGCTGGGCCTTTCTACGTGTTCCCTTTTCCCCCAACGTAAACCAAAATAAACAGAAGTGTCCGTAATGATGATGAATGCTCACCAAAAGCTAAAATAACGTGCAGGTTTCTAATTCATTTTTAAAATATAGAGATTTTATTTGTGAGGTTTTTTGTGTGAGCCTCTCAAACACCATTAAACTCATACTCAAATATTTACAATGTGTTTATACTTACCGTGTTCACCTCCGAACAAATTGTTTGACCTTATTTGCAAATGTGTTACAAGAACTCCCAATGACAGATGATCTTTCATAGGAAATCACAACATGTAAGTGAAATTGAAGCTATGCTGCTGCCCTGTGCAGTATATCAAAGTGCTCTGATCTCCCCAAAACATAAATTTGCAGCGCAGCCACCCTGGCAGACTCTGGGTGGGGATGGAGGAGAGTCCTCCTTTAACCTCTAATGCACAGACGCGCACTTCAGGGGTCAGTTTACGCCATGCGAGATGAGGGTGTTTGACGTGCAAAACCTGTGGGGCTGATGCTACCCAGTCACTCAAATCATATAATTAATGTGCTTCTGGGTTCCAATAATAAACAATTCTGATGTCTACTCGCTACAGCCAAACTTCCTTGGCTAAGTAAACAGCCCTCGGCTTAAAAATGGCTCTTATCCAAAATGAAGTTTTTCAGTGACCAGCCAATCCTGCTGTGAGTTTATATTTCCATGATTGGGGTGGAGGGAGACCAACTGGTTTAGCTTCCGAACTGATTATGTTGGGATTGAAAGGATTCATCAAAGAATTATTTATGTTTCTGTACCTATAAATTTTATGCCAACATTTGCTCACATTATCTCCAGACACAGTAGTCACACTTAAACCATGTCATTTTAGCTAATTAAATATTATTCTAATTATAGAACTAATGGAAGGTATGGAAAACATGCAACAAAAAGAGAAGGAAAATTAGGATAATTCAAAATATGCCTTTTGATATCTGAATAGCTAAAAACTAGTCATCAGAGAGCAAGAGGGGGCATAGTCATCATTGTGCATCTTACCCCATCGAGGAACTGGAAGGCTCATTAGCAAAACACTTTCCATTTGCCAACAAAATATTTGGGTCAGACTCTTCTTTTATTGCTCAACAGCTTTACCAGCTGAGCTCTTAATAGGAGGGGACAGCGGGGTGGGGGAACCTCTCCTTCTCCAGGTGACACTGCCTGTAAATTATTGGGTGAGAAAAATGGTGAAGAACCCCCTGTACCCAGTTATCCAACCCATCCACAATTTTTATGTTGAACCCTTTCCATGGATATCAGTGAAGCTGCTGTAAATCAGCAATCCTGATTTACTATATCTGTGTCCAATAAAAGAATCAGGCCAACTACAGTTCTTCGAACAGGAGCCTAAGCAATGCCTGTTCCCAGTTTAAACACAGTCTAGACATCATTCTTCAGCCATCCCAAAGCCTTTCTGGAAGGACAGTATTTCATCGTCGTGTAATCATTTGCTCTTTGTTGACATGACCAATAAGAAAGTCAATTGGTGTCAGCTGTAGTGATGATTTTGTGATGGGAACATCTGCCCAATTTATTCCTGATGAGACTTAGTCTTGGTCACTGTTAATTGGTCTGGGATGAAAGCTCCAGATCCTGTTACAACTCCTTTGAGTAAACTGGTTACTTGTAATTTTTTCACGTAGTTTATCTCCTTTGATTTGTAAAATTGCTTCCGCTTGATGATTTGGGCCCAGGTGCCTTCCGAGTAATAATAAAACTTTGCAGCAAGCTCCTGACAAATCCTAGTGTTCCTTTCCACCTATCCTGATTAGAAGATGCTATATTTTCCTCAGCCCTTCACGGTCCTTTAACTTTTCATGTCTGTGAATTAATCATCCTGACACACAGAGTTTTACCACACCAAAAAATGTTGTAAATATCATATATATAGTTCTCATATAGGACTAGCAACTAGGGATTTCTGCTTTGTTCTTTTATCACACATATGTTTTACTTTGATGTAAACACTGTTTCAAAAACAGTAAAAAGAGCTTTTTCATGTTATGCATAGATTATTGTATAAACATATGCATCCTGTCAGACACAGTAATAATTAGAAATGGCTGTAGTTTCATTGCTAACTCCATATTACTTCAAACTGCTTAGATTTTAGAAAAGCAAAAATCAGATGCACATCTTTGATTCTGGGTAGAAACTCTTTCATTTCAATTCATTTGCCTGTCTGTCACTAGGCTTCATTTAATGCTTATAAATATTAATTAAATAGTAAACTGAATAAACTCATTACATTTTTAAAAATTTTACAACAATAAAATTTCACATTCAAAATTCACCTGGGTAGGGTGGTTGAAGTTGTTTAAATTTGAAAATGTCCCACGTAAAAATTAAGGGTGAAATTCAGAATTGTTCTTACAGCATTCCTGATTTTTTTTTTTCCTAAGGACTTTTTAGTATTCAGACAAACCGATGACATGTATAAACCTCTGTTGTATCATGCAATTGTAGTCAATGGAAAATTTAACATCAGAAAAAAAAATAAAAACCTTTTCAAGGGAGGATGCATGAGTCTTATGTCCTGCGCAGCTCTGAGGGTAAGAAGATTGGAGTGCTCTGTTAAATACTGACACATTTATTTTTAATCAAACCACTCTGAGTGCAGGCAGTACTAGATGGTCTTTTGATAACAAAGGCAAAGTCTAAAGGTTTTATTTGCTCTTACACCTGTTTGTGCAGTGAGTGTGTCTTAGCTAGTAAGCACAACAGTGCCAAATAGAGAAAACTGGGGTTTTTTTTTAAACCCATCTATCGCAGGTTCAAAACTCAGTGAACTCAACAAAAATATTCATGGTGCATTAAGGATGGGTTGGGCATTTTTGTATGGTCTGGCATTAAAGTTCGGTCCGGCTATAAGGAAATCACCTTGGGCAACCTCAAGACCTCTGCAAAATGCTGTGGTTCCAAGCAGCACTCATCCCTCATGGCTCTACAGCTCCGAGCCACACACTGCGGGAAAGTGATGCGTCTTACCATTAAGCCAGGCAGAGTCTCGTGGCTCTAAACTGGACAGCTTCATCTAGCAATACCTCAGCTGTTCAGCATAAGATTAGGTGTCAATGGGCAATTGTGCTTGCCAGCTTTGGGTCTTTCAGCCCCCCCTTTTTTTCCCTTCCTCTTTTATAAACAAACTTTTCAGGAAAATTCTGCTTTGCAAGGAGTTGTGCCAAGTGACATGCTTAGTGAACTGTGTTACCCTGGATAATTAAGAAGGGCTAAAACCCAGGGTTATTACAACAGCTTTAGCCACAGAGCTATTATTGGCACTGTGTAATTATCAACAAAATAATCTCCCACCGATCATTCTTCAACCTTTATTTTTGAAATACATTAAATGAACTATTGCTAACACTAATGTCTCTGAAGATTAACGAAGCAGGTTGGGGAGGAATTTTTTTTTTTAAATACAGAAATAACCTTTTCTGCCAGATGATGTTTCTAATGCAACTCTAGGAAATATCTAGGAAATATCAACTCTAGGCATATCATCTTTAATAATCGGGTTGGCTCAGTGGGAATTTCCAGTACAATTTCATTTTCTTCAGAATTACACCAGCTAGTAAAGAACAGACAAAAAATGTTTTTCTTTGATGACGTTGCAGCTACAGTTTTCAAAAATGTTCAGCTGGATAGGAGGTAGTCTGACACGGTGTGCCTGTGACTTTGGTGTATTTGAGATAATATCACGCTTGACTACCATTGAGACTGGCAGAGATACCTCCTATTTAACTCTCCTTCGACAAACACAGGATCTGATCTTCTTTCTCTCCTCCCCGCCCCTTTGAGACCAAGGAAATTCTTTCTATTTGCCCTGCTAGCATTCAGGTCAGAAAAGTATTTCTGCTCTCACGTATGCAGTGATGCTCTGACTAAGCATTCTGTGTTATAAAAATTCAGTACTGTTAAAATGAGTAATGATCCCAGGATTCCCCCTGCTGCTTGGCCCTCCACTGCAAGTGGTGCCAAGCCTAAGAGGGTAAACCAGAGTTTTCCCAGCTTGCTAAGCCCCGCTGAGTCCTGAGCTGTCCTGCCTTTGAGGCAGTGTGATCTGGAGTGCTCCGTCAGTCCAAGCTGTAGTGTTTTCATGACCAGATGGAGTTGTGATTCAAATACAAAGAGGCAGCAGGACCCCAAAATTTAACTAAACATCTTAATAGATAAGTGGATAAATCACTGATTACGTGCTGTCGATGGCTCATTGTTCATTGTTCAGAAAAAAATGCCCCTAGCAATCCTTCAGCAGTAATGATATCAGCAATACTTATCAGAAGCAGACTGATGCCTTTCGTATGAATGACTCTGATAAAGACCCCGCAGAGCAGAGTAGACAACAATTTAAACAAGTGGAACGAACAAAGAGGTGCATGGCTTATCTTTTGTGGCATTTTCCGTGGCTTCAGAGTATCTGACAGTGGAGCCAATGGGAATATATACTTTCCATGATATCAGTTGCATGTGTGGCTTGCACTTTCGATGTCTCCACCGGAGCACGCAGAGACTCCTGCTTGCTGACGCAGGGCAGGGCGGCTCTGGCACATGGGATCAGCCACCACTTCGGCTATCCTGGCCTCAGAGTGCCAGGGGATCCAAGGCCCTGTCTTAGCATGGTTGTTTTCCACAGCTGTGCCTATTGGTCTCCAGAAAAATGCAGTTTTGTTTTTTGTCAATCATTATCACAGTTCTCAGTCCCAAAACAGGAGCTGCGGGGGAAACCCTCAGAGTTACCATTTGCCACTATTCTGACTGCTAGATCATTGCCTTAACTTTATTTTCACCATGCTGTGGGTTTCCTGTAAGGAAATATTGAACATTATTTTAGTCCTCATTTTTATGTGATGACCCCCATGTTACGTCCTTCTGTATCCCTCTCCTTGCCCTTCCATCAACAACATGCAAAGGTGGAGCATATTTTGCTGATATTTTAAAGGAATAGTCTTACCCCACTTCTTCATTTACAACAAAAATACTGAGGTCGCTGGCAAGGATTCTCATTTAATATTTGTCATGTGAAAAAAATGGAGCTTTTCTCTCTCCCTGCCTATCAAAACCTACCCTTGCTCTTTCACACTCTGTCTTTGCTGACTTCTTTCCCATCATCCTTTTTTTTTTCATAGTAGCTTCTTTGCTGTGCTCATTCACACAGTCTCTGACCCTGCGAAGGCTTGCTTTTCCTGTCTTTCAAATAATTGAAAAAAATTTACTATTAATGCTGTCTGAATTTAAGTTTGCAGCTACTCCAGAATGAACTTTCCTGGTATTGCACTGTGGTAGAGCAGTTTCATAAGAGCAAAAGCGGGGTGCAAAGCCAAGAAGCGTCTTATAAGATAGCCTGGATTGACATTAAAATAATGATTCTTTGCTCTTGGATGTAATGCTCTGTAACAAAACACTGGAGAAGCACAAGGAGCAGCCTTCTAGTGTTCATTGGGATGCCTGCTTGGGAAAGACCTGCTTGTCAGGTCCTAAGAGTGGACACAGTACTCTGATCTGAGCCACAGCTAACGTCCAGATTCCTGTTGTTATTACACTGTGGAATACACAAAGGCAGATACAACACCTCCCAGAGTAATTCAGTTCACACACACACACACACAATCACAGACACAAATTAAGAATTCAGAATTATTTACAGTTTGTGTTAAGCTGAAAGCCAAGTGGCTTGAAGAAAGCTTCGATAGAGGCCGCATGTGAAGCAGGATAAAGCTTCATTTGGCCTCTCTACTTGTTGAATGTCGAGCATAGTGTTGGAGCTAATGTCCTTGCATGCTTGTGTGACTGATAAACAGAGCAACCTTACATCCTAGCTTATGAGACTAAAATTATTAGTCAGCAACTGCCTGTTACCTCTTTGGGCAATAACAAGCACCTTTTTTGATATAAGCAGTTACCACTTGTCTGCAAGGTTGTCTTTTTCAAACAGACATAATCTTGCTAGACAGGTTGACCCAATGCTTTCCAAAAGTAGTGGAAAGTCCTGCACTGATTTCACTGAACCAGGGCTCAAACCCAGTGTTTCTATATATGAAAATGGGGATCCTCATTGCTGCCAGTGACTGTGTGAACTATTACTTCTATCGCCTGGTTGACTTCATATAATATGGTGTCAACAGAATAAGATAACTTTTACATTTTGATCAGGAATGTAAAGTGCGGTTAATAGATATGGAGGTAAATGGAGGATACCTCTGCTCAATCTTCCAGGTATGGTTCTCGCTTACTGAAAGGAATGAGCTGTGCAGACTTCATCCCTTTTGCTTTTTCAGACGGGTGTTAACTTTTCCAAACAGCTGTCTGCAATATGTGTGGCCCCATATCTCATGAGAGACATTTTTGATACCCTCTGAGGTTAAGGTTTCAAAAATGTTATTGAAAAAATGTCCCTACTTAGAATATTCTTACTTCAGATAGTTATAAAAAGGGAAACCCATGCCCTGAGTTTGAAATCCACATGTTACTCTCCATGTGGTTCACACATGTGTAACATAGCCATGTTTTTATGAATCGTTTGTATATTCCTTAGCCAGACTCCTGTGTTTAAACAAATGTGGAAACAACACAATACAGCTGTATAAGGAATTTTTTGTTCATAACTAGGATCTATAGATTTTTAAAGCTACACTTTCAGCAATAAAGAAATTGTCCATACTGCTGGAATGTACTTCATGCCTTGATAAAATCTTTCATTCTTTTGGTCTGGAAAGAAAAGACCTATGAACATTATAATGATGCCAACTTAGCATTAAAAGAGTTAGTAATAGTCAAGGCTGAAGGTGCTATTCATTACTAAGATATCAAAACAGGCCTGTCTACTTGGCAAGAAGATTGGATCTGGTGTTGCTTCCAAAATTAGTAACATCTTACTAAATGAAATGCTTCAGACCTTGGGACAGTTGAACGCTAAAAAAGACTGAAAAGTGAAATACAAAATGTATGGCATTTGCTGGCCATTCACTCCGAACATTTTTCTTCCCCTTCACCTTTCTTTTAGACCATGAAAGGAATAGCTTTGGATGGCTGCAATAGCATATGAGAAAGTGGCCTCATTCCTTGTACTGGATGATTTAACATATTACTTCCTGAATTACTGTACTCTGATTCGTCCAAGAAGTAAAGACCTAAAAGCTGAACGCATAGCCGCTTGCCAAAATAAAGTGCTGAATTTGGACAATGTGAATTTGAGGTGTCAGATGTAAGATGGTCTACATGATAAATTGTCTACTGTCTACTCCACTACTAATTTGATGAAAAGATGACTCAAGTTCAAATTCTATATTGCCAATACAAAGAAAATGAACTGCCTTTTACTGGCATACCATTCAGTTTTATTCCTGAGTCTCAGGCACGATGCAGAATGGTGTTCTGCTCCCAATAGACATATGTGACTGCTTGGAAAAGACTAATTTTTAACCTTCTCAAAGGGGTACCACACACTACCTTCCCAACAGTGTCTCTGACTGTGCTGCAGACCCTTATGTTTCTTCTCTGCTGAATTCATGTCCAAAGCAAGTGTTCCATGAACACCCAGCATCTTCACCACTGGGTTTGGTATCTAGATCAAAATTTCTTATTCCCTTCTCATCTTTTTTTCCCAGTGGGAGGACAGTACTGGACTCATCCTCCTCTAGAGTCCTTCAAGAAAACTGATAAACAAGCATTTTGCATTATTATATTTCTTTAAATGAGGTTTTAAAAATCTGGTTAGTAGCAGATTTCTAAAAAAGTAAAAGTATTTTTTCCACAGAGTATGAAGTCAACTCCAAATATACATGTCCATGTGAGCCCAGTTAATGAGTTTCTGTCACAAAAATAATCAGTAGTTATTCTAGTTGATTGATGATTAAATATTCTTTTATAAAAAATATTGGTTAATTAAGTTAATTCTATACAATCTATAGAAAGAAAAGAGAATAATCCTCCCACAAAAAAGTAAGAAACAAAATAAATTAAGCCAAATTAAAATTTGCATTTACTTTCCACAAATTGAGGTTAAGCAACATTAAGCATTTGTGTCTAAAGTATAGCTACACAATTCACTTCCAGAAAAGGCTGACATTTCTAAACACTTCTGAGTTAGAGTAGCAGCCTTTGAAAATCATCAGTTTCACATAGTCTAAAATGCACTCTTTGCTGAGTAAGGAAAAGCAGTGCTTCAGATGCAATATTAGATATGCTCCATGCTGACGTGCCATTTTTTAACCCTCAGCAATTTTAATGGTAGTTAATATGTACCGGGGCAAACAGATTCACAAGGGTTAGACACTGACAAGTTGTTCACTCAGAGTTAAAATGGAAAACTCAGTCTTTCAGAAGGAATTGCACTGGGTGCTTTTTCTCCATGTAGTACACCCTACACTTCCCTGCTTAATGAATGTGAGCTTAACTGAAGGCATGAGCCTCCCCCATCCAATTGTGGGGAATTCAAATCTGTATTTAAATAATTCTAGAAAGAATAATATCCCTGGTTTAGTGGAGGAATTCTAGCCTTGCATATGAATAATGGATTGTTCTGTTCCATAGCTGCCATCTGAAAGAAAGGAATGAGAGGAAAAAGGAATGGAGAAAATGTTATGAGATCCAACAATTTTAACACGTAGAAACCCTGTCTGAGGCGTTACTTAACTCCTTTTTTTTCTCAAAAGATTTAGGTCAGCTTAATTGAAAAAAAAAGTCATTTTAAGAAGAAAAGCCAAAGCATGTGATTTTAGAAATGTCCTAATGAAGTGTTTTGAATTCTGTAGATATTCTTTCTGTTGGTTTTTTTTGGGGTTGGTTTTTTTTTTTGGCTGAGGTGTTGCCGAAGCTGATCTAGATTTTGCATTCCTTAGGCTGAATTTTTAGTCTGTGCACTTGTGTCATGTAATTTTGTTTTCATCCAGTGTTATCCAGAAGATGGAGAAATGTAAGGTACTAATGGGGGCTAAAAAATGTCCTGGCACTGATACTAAATGAGAATAAATGAGAGAATTCCCCAATTTTTCTGAAAAAGAAAGAAAATTTCTGATTTCTTCAGAGGAACCTAGGTCATAAAGGGTAGGGAGGGAGAGTTAGGTCCCCTGATGGAATTATCTTCTAACATAGTTTCCCTTTGTTTTACTAAACTTGCTAGAAGGAAAAACATTACTCCATTATTCACTATTTTCCCCTTCTGTTTATGCCAAGAAAAGACAGATTTGAAAACTCCGAGAGCTGGAAAAATATATGTAAAATAAAGGCCTCTGTACATCTTCACCTACAGCAAAATCACCAATGAGACAAAAAATAAACTCAGTAAATGTAGTCATCAGGTCCAGCTTATAGATACCCTGTGTTGTCGAAGCAGTCAAAGCAGCCGGAGCTAATCACTTGCTCTGGCCTGAGGTCTTATAAACATCAACAGAACAGTCTCACATAGATCTGAGGCTGGGACTAATTCAACAGAAAATTTAGGAAGAGACATCTCGTTGGGTTGCTGGCAGGATGCACAGAGTCAATATTTGTAATAGTAATTAGTGCTGGAACTGAGACAAGTGACTTGATACACATGTTATGGTATTGTCCTTTAGCTCTTTCCTTTTGGAAGTAAATAGTTGTTAATCTAATCTTGTACAAAATCTCTTCCTCTTAGTCCTAAACGTATTTTATAAGGGAATTTGTCTAATTTACCAGAGGCTCAGAGGACAGCTTCTTCCTAACAAGTGAAGTGTTCCTGCTAAAGACAATCAGAACTAATAAAGACTGGTTGTTAAAATTTAGTAGTAAGATTTTTTAAAAAAAGTATGCTGCAGACTAACCTTGAAGAATGCATTTTGTCAATCAGAAACAAACACTTTTCAAATAAATGCTAGCTAGACATGTTAGGAGGCGAGCTCCTTCCCTTTGGAAGCTTGTTCTGAGGCTTCTACTTGGAGACTACAAAACCTGATGAAGGGAGTACGATCATTTAGTCTGACCTCCAGTATAATATAGACATAGGACTGTTGTAAGCTATTTCGCATTCCAAAAAAGCATCTGATTTAGAAAACATTCTAGTCCTGATTTAAAATGGCCCGTGGTGGGTATTCACTACAACCTTACCATGCGGTCCCACTGGCTAATCTGTCACCGTACAGAATCCGTCTAGCTCCAGTGTCAGAAAGTTAAGCTTCTTATAATTTGTTCTTTTGCGACTCCAAAGAATTACAACATTTGTGTTGCCAAGCAAGTCACCCTTTTATATTCTCCTTGACACAGGAATCTTGTTCCTGAGTGTTTCATTATAAGGCAAAAATTTCAATCCTTTCCTTGATTTTTCTAAGTCTTTTCTGCACTCTTCATGGTTCCTTGGTACTCAGTACAGAGCTGGACACCAGTTCCAAAAGTAAATGTATGGTGGCTTTCCTTGCCCTGTTTAGTGCTATCATGTTCCTTCATCTAACCCTCAGATAAAGTAACTCTTTCAGCTGTAGCACAGTGTTAGGGACACCTCCAGACCCCAAGTATTTCCAGAGCTACAACTTGCCTGATGTAGTCTGCTGTCTTGACAGCGTTCACTTTGCATAGCTGGGTGTCCTGCTCTTGGCCGTACTGGAACTCACATTTAGACGATGCCTTTTTCACATGGCAGTCCAGGTGACTGTATCTGTGACCTGGTTCTCTAAGTATTTGCTTTCTGAGTCGTCTTCAGCTTTCTCATCAAGTAAGCAGCCAGGGATATGACTGCCCAAGCTTATTTCAACTCTGTAGAACTAAGAATCGATTTTCCTTTTCTCATGTCTCTTCAGAGACCTATTCAGCTGTCCAGCTTCAGGCTGCTCCATAAGGCTGTATAAATTTAGTAGAGTGCTCATTTCTTATTCAAAATGTCACTGGGTATTAACATAATATGGTTTTCATAAATCGTGCTATATTCCGCTGATACTACTTTTATCAGCCAAAATTGTTTCTTCTTGCCTCTAGCTTTAGAAGAAGACATTAGAGTTAGGTTTTTCCTTTAACTAGTTGACACTAATTAAATATTTTCCTTTGCTTCCTTATTTGTAAAGTATAGTGCTAGTTATTCAGACCTATTTCTACCGTGACTCATTCACCATGTTTAAATATTAGCATAGGACTGGCTTTGTCCATCTCCAAGTAATTTCTGGAAAATTTTGCAATTTCATGAAAATCTAGAGTTGTGCTGAGGAGAGTTCCCTTGCCTTTTCTCTTTTGAATCTTGTAGGAGGTCGCACTGCTAAAAAATGTTCAACTGTTGTAATATATCATGTTTCTTGTTTACTTGTGCAAGGAAGGTTATTTTGCTTTCATTGAATGGGAATAGGTATATCAAACCCTGTCAGTACTCTCCAAATACAACATTATTGAATGTTTAGTTATGGGACAATTGTTTATACTACTGACTTTATCTGTTCCTTTTTTTTCATACAAAAGCCCACAAAACTGAAAATTATACCTCAGAATAACATTATGTTTTAGGATCATTTCCACCTTTTAAATTAAAATATTAATTAAATCTTTGCTTTTTAAGAAGGAATTAATGAAATGTTTAACTGTATCTTAAGTGCATGGGTTCAAAATGATTTTCCAGGCATGCATACTCTCTCTTTCTCTGGAAAAAAAATACAGTTAGGGCTCAAATGCTACCATGAGCTCCGTCCCAGGCCTTCCACTGGAATCTCATGCCCATTGATTTAGTCAGAATTTCATGGATCTTTGCTTTGTTCTCTGTTTCCAAAGCTGTCAAAACAGAGAACCACAGCAAAGACATTCCTCATCAGGCAATCCAGCTGACATTTAGTGTCGCAAGATTTCTCTTTGGATGCTCGAGAGCATCCTGGGTAAGATGGGAGCCAGGCTGGTTTGTCAGCCTGCCGCGTCTATTGTAACCTGTGTGATGGGCATGGGGCCTGTGGTGAACCCGGCGCTTGTAGCTGTGGAAGAAATCCAGACGTGTGGAAAGCCCCTGGGAGCAGGGACTGCAGGGCTCGGGAGCCGCCGAGCCCATTGTTTGAGGGCTACGGAGTATTCAGCCTGGGGAGCAGAATTCCTCCCATTCTGCAACAACCATGATTGTATAAACATACAGCAGGTCCTGAATAGGTTATTCAAGAGGTAAATACTCTTTTATAACTTATTTATACTCTCGCGTTTTCCCTTCGGGCTGGTGATGATTTGGGTCAGAGTTCTGTGTGGTAACAACAAAAAGAAACTTGGATGGTGTTTTGGAAATAGGATAGCTCATCTATTTCTCTAGGTACCTTTACTTTCAGATGCTTAGTAATAACTTTAGTCCTCAGCAGGCATTCAGATTGCTTATCAACCTGCAACGAAACCAAGAAAAATAGAAATAAGAAAAATGAACAATTCAATAAGCTGTAGATAAAACTCACAACTAGACTCCTTTCCAAATGGATTCCATATGGTGAGCCAGATTCTGCTTTCCATTACATGAGTATAAATCTGGAGTCACTCAGCTGATTTGCTGGGGTAACTGCATTGAAAACAGGCAGCAGAATTTGGCCCATTGCGTAGAGATACAGCTTACTCTATTGCTGTTGATGTTCTTGCAGTGCACCAGTATACTTGCAAATATTCAGTTCTGTCGCCACATGTTAAATATTCTCAACCCTTAATTTTGCACTTGGTAGGCTAGCAATATTTGGGCAGTGAGAACACAAGAGTCGAGGTGCTCCTGGAACTCGTTGTTTTCCTTGCTAAATAGCAACAGTATCTGCAATGAGCTGAGGATAAATGCCTTTTGGAAAGTGAGTGTGGGAGCCATTTGATAGTAATCAGGAAAACAAGGAGAAACTCTAAACCCTGATTTTTCTTTATGCATGACAAAAAGTTAAATAACTTCCTCCTCTTTTTCTAAAGCCCAGCAGCCGTGTTCAAAAACCCAAATCGCATGCTTCTAATAGAAATCTCAGCATGGTTAAAAAAAATTAACTAGTGTTCATTAACTGAATGTGCTAGGATTCAGACAGACAGCTGAGTTATAGCAACTTAATAAGTTACTGCCTGGCAGCAGAGCTGCCGTAACTGTTGGTTACTGGCCATATCTGTCTTAAGTCTGTCCCAGCTGTAAACTGATAACACGTAGATTAAAAGTACAGTGAGTTTTAATCCTGGTCTTTCTGCCTGCAACTCCATCAGTTTGAGAGCACTGATGCTGCACTGCAGCTGATTGGTGCTAACTCTGTAGGTCTCTGTCCCTTCTAGAGGTCAAAACATAGTAGGTTTATGAATTTGATACTGTATCCAAACTAATTGCTGATTTCTGAGCTATGACTCAGTCCCTGCAGAGCTGGAATTCAGTACCAAAACACCTTGAATATTCCTCATGGGGCAGAGAGACATGGTTTAGTGGTGGGATGGCAGGGTTAGATTAAAGGTTGGACTCAATGATCTCAAAGGTCTTTTCCAACCAAAGTGATTCTATGATTCTGTGAATTTTTATTCACATAATTCATGTAACTAGTTACATTGAAGATAGTGCAAGTATTGAAGACCGCAAGTCCATGTCCATGCACTAGCCATGAGATCTGTTGAACCTGTACTGTCTCTTTGCCAGTGAACCACCACACATGCAATTCTGTGTCTGTCAGGAGCAGGACCAGGCCAGCAGTAGGAGGATCTCCACATGACTGCTGGAGTTTAGAAGATAACGCTGAGTGGAGGCTGTAGAATGGTGGAAGGGCTCATCTGAAACATGTCACAAGCCACTGGTAAGTTTTTTCCCTCCTGAAAGAAAAACAAAAGCAAGCTAGAAATCAAAAAGCAATCCGAAAAGGTAGCAGCAGGTGTCTTGCTCTGGGGTTGAATGACAGCTGATGGTCCCTTTCAATGAATGTTTTATTTCCTCAGCTTCACCTTCTCATCCTGCCTCTAAGTTGAGGTTGCTCTTTGTTGTCCAGAGATCAAAGGGCGTACAATGTACAGACACTAGTTTTAACCAAAGGAGCTTTCGGGATTGTCTTTCCTCTTGCTTTTTAAGTTTAACTAGCTCTAAAATGAAGAGTTTGTGTCTCTGCTAAAATAACTCATAGTGAAATTCAAATAAATTTAAGAAACTGAATTTGCAGTATCTGCTTAGACACAACTCCAGATGCCACTAAAAGAGACCAGATGTCAAGTATTTTCTGCTATATTCTAAAACAAGGGGCAATAAAAGTTTCTATTTGACTTTACTCATTTTAACCTAATGGTGAATCACTGTGCAGATATGCCCACATATTTTAGCGATATAATCATGACATAGGAGGTATGGATGCTCTACAGCATCATGATAATATCAGCATGTCAAGGCAGTGTTGAGGGAAATGATCTCCAGATTCTCTGTCTTCATTGTTCTGATCACAGATGAAGACTTGGCTTGACAGATACACAGGACTGAATTTTCCCACAGTTTCCACCGAAAAAGAACGGGAACTGTGTGCAGTGTGTGGGGGCAGAATCACTCTTGCTGCTTATTCCATGTCACATATTTGATTTTGACAGGGCAAAGAAGTTCATTTATATGCTCATCTTGATTACTGAGAAAAGCACTAAAAAGGAAAGGTCTGTGCTTGTATTTTATGTAAGGGTGAACTTCAGATTTTCTTCTCACTTATCTCTTAACGTAGCTCCAGCCTCTGTGAAGCGCTGAAGAAAGTTCTTCATTTAAAACATATGAATCCTTGGGCAAGATTGCTGCCATGCTTCGAGTCGAATACTTGCTTGAAGATTCCTCTGGACTAGAGCCCAAACAAATTGACAGTGACATTCTGTCAGATGGTGCAAATCTGGTTCATCGGGGCGACGCTGGGATACATGTCTCATTTTGCAAGTTTTCCAGAAATTCCCAAGAATATTCCATTTCCATCAAAAAAAAATGTTTGTGAAGTGAAATCACACGGCACATCTGATATCTTTCCATGAATGTGCTGAAAACATGTATCTGGCCTGTCACCCCATGGCGGGTGATTAAGATTCTACTTTCGATGGGTTGGTGCCTTGATTTGCCGCTGGTACCAGGTGTGCACTGGATAAACTTTACTGAGACTGTATATTCCTGAAGCAGATCAAACAGAAATTAGAGAACCTGCCAGTTTTGTAGGAAGAAATAAGCATTTCCAGAAAATGACATTTTCCATCTGTTTAATTTTTTTTTGTGGTGTTTGGGCTTTCCTGTGGTTTTCTGGAGCTTGCTTTGTAGCACTACTAAGAAAGTTGGTGTTTCAGCCTTCCTGGGTTTCATGAAAACCTTTGTTTTGGCTTTCATTTGAATGAGTTCATAGTCAGGAATTCTGCACTGAGGGTTAGGGTTCAAACCCCAAATCTCAAAGCAATTCTGTGCTAAAATGATTGAGCTTTAGGCTGTCTATTTGTTGGAATGAGGGAACTTTCACCCAAACCATAGCCTTGCTGAGGGCTCAATTGAAATCGGACCCTGGTTTTGCTAAAAAGCTTCTCAGTTTTCTAGCTAGGTGTGTAAATGTACAGCACAATCCTGTCTGAACACTTCTCACTCACAGATAATTTTATCTCATAACACACCACCAAGGGACGAAAATATTTTCCCTGAGTCCTGCAGAGCTTGAAATGTTGGTCTGAGGGTGGATCAAGGGTATGTTTATGCGTGTGAGCACACACGGACAGCAACTTGCCTGTGTATGTGGCCAGCCAATGCAAGTTTGGATCTGAAAGCCATAATGATGAATTTTCACGATGCCAAGAGTTGTACTAAATGGGCAGGTATTATTCAAATACAGGGCTATGGTAATGTAGCTGTATGAATTTCACCCTGGATTGAGCACATGCCTCAGCATCTCCGAGGAGGGTTTTGCCTGCCTGTCTGTTCTTGAGTGGTCCCTCACAGAAAACAAATGGTCAAGCTGGGAGTCGGCTGAGGTTAGCTGTCCTGTGTCGGTGCTGCCCGGCATTGCGCCCGCATGGCCATCCTGTCCTCCTCCTCTCTACCACTCAGCTGCACAACCTTCAAGTCTGAAACGTGAAACTCCTGGGCAAGCTGCTTTTACGCCACTCTCTTCCTTCACAATCCATCAATTTGGGGAAGGAATGAAAGCTTGCAGTCTGCCTCCTCCTCAAAACATTTCAAACTTTCACTTATCTTCACTTAGAATAACTTGCCTGGCTGGAGCAGGAGTCCAGGCAGTCCTAATTTGTCCATTTGCCAGAACACTTTGTAAGCAGTCGGCCTCTTATCTTTTGTGTGAGGAAGAGGGAAAAAAAATGACCTTATTGCGCTAGCAGGTCATGTCATAGGTCATCCTTTCATTCTCCTCACAATCAACTACATTTGCAATCAAAGAGACAGCACATTTTCCACTAGCAAAATGCTCCTTTCAAAAGCAATTGGAATGCTTAGTGTGCACCACGCTTGTCCTGAGTCCATGAATTTTTAGGGGGAGAAAAGAATTAGGGAAACTGAAAGATACAGTGGATTTTAATCTCGCTGTTTCACAGAAGGATGTAATATTATATTGCACAATGAGATGCTTTTTCCTATCAAACCTTCAGTAATTTCCTCTATTTTTTTTTTTTTTTCATTTCATGATTGTCAGAGCCATTGTGAAGAGTGGGGGTCAAGTTTGTTTGCTTTTTTCCTTGTAATTTAAGCATTCTGTCCTGTCAGGGTTCACTTTCCAGTGACCTCTGAATTCATCTAAAATTGCTCCAAAGAACCCAAGTGCATACAAGTGTGGGAACTCATCTGTTTGTCATCTCCACCCGGAGCAGACCTGCAGCACAGCTTACCAATGAGCCTAAGGAGAAAGGGCGAGCGTGTCTTTGCTGGCAGCCAAGGCTCGCAGGCTCTCTGAACTGTATAAAGTTTGGTTGTTAGGCTCGGTATTAACAATGGATCTGAAAGCAGCCATTTTTATGGCCCAGAGTTTCTTAAAAGAGTAGTAGCTTTTGGTGTCTTCAATTTTATATGTCTGAACGGAGACATCATGCAGCTGGTTTCTGTAGAGCCACGGTGATCCCTAGGTACATTTGAAAATCTTAGGCTGTGCTTTTGTTTTAGGAAATACACCTGCATAACCTGACACTGAGAACAGAGCAAGACCAGAACTAGGAAAAGATGTGTCTCTGATTATTTTCTTCTGGAATTTTCTTCAAGCTTTCTTAAAACATGTGATTTGTTTAAAAATTTTTTTTTTCTTGGTGGAGGCTTACATGTTTTTATTCCTGTGGTGGGTGAGATTGGATGATACTAGTCTGTTTCTCTTGTATCGTTTCAGCTAGCATGAATAGAAAAAATGTCCTTTTTTCCTTTTCTTTATTATCATTTATTAATGAACTGACTGTGTATTTAGAACATTTGGGTCTGTTTTAGTCTGTTCGTAAGCCTGCATATATGGTGAATTTATTAATGGAAAAATGGTAGAAGTAAACTAAGTAGTAAAATCCTCATATGTTAAACAGCTGTTTTAAATATGAATATAGTGTATATGTAGCATATAAAACCTTCAAAAAGAACTCCGTGGAATGCTGGAATTCAGTTTTACTCCATTTAGTTTACAGTGTAGGTTTGCAGATATTATACAGAAGTTTTGAGGGAAATTAGGTAAGCACTGGATTTCGGGCAAATTATTTACAGAAAAATATTTATTTGATTAATTTAGTTCCTCTCCTGTACATGAATTACATGCAAACAAATTTATATTTTATAAAATGACTTTGCTATTCAAGTACAGCCAGGTCTGTTGAAATCTCAGAATGACTCACGTTGATTCCAATAGGCTTTGAACCAGGGAGCCATCCGAGCTCTTGTTGAAGGTAGTAGGAGATGGACTGGCTCCTCTGTGAGTATATCTTGTCCTCTGTGTTTTTTTGCAAACTAAACTTGATTACTGTTTAGTTCAGTGATTTTCAAATACTTTCAACTTCTGGTCCTCTAGCATTCATCTAGTGAAGGTACGGCATTCTCTATTTAAGCCTGTGGACAATTTCTTCTTGCTTTCTTTGATACCTCTCACAAACTTACAGAGTAGAAGTTGTGCATGGACTTCTAGGGCTCTGCAGATCACAAGATAAAAAAACCAAAACACTTTGTCAGAGAGTAATCCGCTATTCATGACAAATGAGCAGTCATTCAGTTACACGGACTTCACTTCTCGAATCCTCCCAAAATATTCCTTTGAAAACAGTCTTAGTCCAAATACTGGTGCAAAATGCATATCCACAATGCAGTCACAAAATGTTTTCTTTCTGGGAAAGAAAGAAAGTAATTTTCATGACTTTCACATGACTGTTCGGGAACAGTTCTACACACTGATTGATCTCATAAAGCTCTGCCATATGCCCGTCGGTATTTCCTCATTTCCTTATTTTTTATGTATTGGTTTGTATGCTTGACAAACAAGCAATCAGATGAAAAAAATAGCCTTTGACCCTATTTTCAGACTGACAGCTAGTAGTTTCGTATTTATTTAGACAGATCCTGTAGGGCACAGTCCTCCCTGGTGCTCATTACTCAGTGGACTGACATTTGCATCCACTTTGGAAAGCTTTAAGATCACTGATCCATGCTAAACCAGTACATTCCAGCAAACTCCTGTGCCAAGGGGCATTAGTTCTAACACATATCACCTTTCAGGACAGGAAAGACATGAAATGTTATTATCTAACATCAGTGCATCTTCTTTGCCTTTGGCTATTGTTACAATAAGCAGATTCAATTAACTTCTTAATTTCCTTGTCAAATTTTTCAGTTTCTCAAAAATAGGGCATGCTAATAACAAGTTCAGCGAGATTCCCATCTTTTTGCAACCTGTTCAGCTCCTCAATGTGTTTAGCTGAAACTGTAGCCACCATACACCTAAAGGTGTTATGCAAAATGCAGAAAGAGGACTGTGCACCTTTTACTTTTGTAAAAGACCTGATTTATTCATGTATTCAACATTTGTTTCTTTGTTGGCTATCTAAGAAAATGTGAGTAGTATCCAGCTTTATCTGTAAGTGATTTTCTTGAAAACTTATTTGGTCTCAGTTTAATTTCTTTTCAATTTTCCAGATCCTCCAATTGATAGGTTAAAATTTCACACAGGTATCTTCTGGGGCATTTATATTGAAAAGATATGGAAAAAACCCAAACAACATAAAATTATCTAACAGGATAGCTAAAATTAAATTGTCCCTATGGACTGGCCTACACTGCTTTAGTTATTTACGTCTTTGATTCCGGTTCCACAAATAACCACTCAGCTAATTTCAGTCAGTATATAATAGAAAAAACCTGGAACAATAACTGAAAACAAACAGTTGGAAACAGAATGATCGAGGTATTCTTAGCTTTTTTGGCACATTATAAACAAATACTGAAATACACCTACTCCCTAACTGGCACCTCTGCACCATCTTTTAATCACAAAATTTGTTTAGCTGCACTACAGGTATCTTCCTGGAGTAGTTTGCATGAGATGTGACAATCCACTAAGCAGGAGTGGTACACAACACAATGAGATTATTTTATCTTCTAGTTAATTACGTAATGTCTTTCATTAGGTGGTCTAATTATTGCTCTTATAAAAGTTGTTTATCTTTATTGGAAATTGTCCTAAAGCCAAAACCAAACCTAAATTTACACTGTTGTTACTTAGATTATTTTTTTCTGTCCTAGTTGTTGTGAGACTGTTCTTTCTTGTGCCACCTTGTCTATATTTGAAGATCGTTATAATTTCTCTTCAGTTCTGTCTTTCTATGCTCTGCCATTGTGCATATTAAATTGCATCCTACTCCTTTAATTTTTTTTTTAGTATTGCATTCTACTACCGTGTTTTCTGACCATTTGACTGCTTTCTCTGTCACTCTGAAGCTTAGTCTTCTTCAGCATGCCTGCAGATGCTCTAAGCTTTCCCATTGCTTGAAAATGTAAGAAGCAATTTTATTAATGAAAATATTAAACTGGCCCAAGAGGGATGCCTAGGACATGCCACATTATAAAGCCTTGGAGTCTGACAATGAGCCATTGCTCATTTCTTTTTAAGAATGTTTTTTCAGCAAATTCTATACAATAGTTTTGAATCGTGTAGGCATCTGTCTTGGATCAAACATTATTTTGTTTCCCTAATTTGCTTATAGTAATGTCACCCAAGACAATATAAAAACCCCACTTTTAAAGCTGAGATATAGCATCTTATGCTGCTCTTCTGCCCACAAAATCTCTTGCCTTACTAGAGTGGGAAATAAGGATCGTTTGACATGAATTGTTCTTGGCTAATTCATGTTGGCAGCGACATACAAAGCTAAGCTCTATAGCAGTTTTATGGGAAAATATATTTTGCACACAGAGGAACTGTTATCTCTTGCGAGTGTTCCCGAAACTCTCATTAATTGCAGTAACAATCACACTGTTAATGTTGCCAGCTCTCAGGATTTTATCCTGAGTCTCACAAGTAAATCTGTAGTTCCTGTATTCAAATGATTATCTGCAAAGCCCACATTTCTTTTTTGTAAGGCTTCATTTCTAGACTTACAAGTGGACAAGTGCTTGATAATGGTGATCTCAAATGGACTTCAGAGGCAGGAGACAAATAGTAAGAACTCAATGGTAACTAACAGTTTTTAAAATCTCATGATTTTGAGAGACCTGAGACATTTCTGAGTGTGAGAGTTGGGACAGCTGTCGTGACAAGCATCAATTCAAAAGGCAGTGCTATAGAAAGCTAAATCCTCCTTTCTTCGCATTCTGCATGAAGAAAATATTCTGGTAAGGCACTCAGAAGATAGTGGAGATGAACTATTGCAGCAAAACCATTATACCAAAGTGCACTTTTTTCAAAAATGTAGACCTGCTAGCAAGATAGAGCCAATAATCACTTCTCTGCCTGATCCACTCTGACTTATTTCCGTAGTTTGTTCTGGCCTATTTCTGTTGTAAATAACATAAAAGTAGGTTATGAATGTAATGGACTCCAGAAGAGAAAAAAAAAACCATTTTTGTCTGCACAGCTAGGCTACTGCTTTGTTAGCAATTTGCCTGTAGTTGCTTGTCCTAATCCTTGTGTGTCATCAGTTTTAGTCAAGGGATCCCAGGACCCCAAACTACAACCAAGAATCTTGAAAGACCTCGTATCCCAGTTAAACGTGTAAATATAAGCTAGAATTTGCAAAACTGTTCAATATCTAAAAACCCAAATTACTGAAAAGCTGGCAGGTATTTGGGGACCTAAATGGGAACTCAGCACTCCAGAAAACCTGGCCCTAAATTAGTTTATCTTGTGGTTTTTGGGAGTCTTTCACACAGCAGCAGGGGAGAGAAAGGTATGTTAAAAGAGAGACAAATGTGTTTGCAAAGCCATGGAAATTAGAAGGGGAGGGACTGAGGAGCAAGAAGGGAGGAATAGGAGTACCTGAAACAATCTCCTGAAACTGGATTTCAAGCACCCATTGACCTTATATCCCTCATTTGTCCCTCTATTCTTTCACACTGTCTGAAACCAGCTGTATGAAAGTTTATGAAATATGTTTACGTAAGCTATGGCCCAGACCGGAGGCGAGCTTTGTGCTGCTCCAGCCAGCTCAGGGAGCTCTGCAGGGAAGGAGGTGGGGAAAGGGGCTCCGTTTCGGTTTGCTTTTTAGAGCTGCCTCCCTGTGGGTTTCAAGGCTCAGACGGTTGAAATTCAGCTAGAAAACACTTCGTTTTTCAAATACAAAGGTTAAAACATGGCCAAGCTTGTAGATACTTCCACACTGTAGAAAGGGCTGGGTATGCACCTACCTACGTACTCAGCTGCAGGCACAAATGGGATGTTATGGGCATAAATATGGGCAGAGCCTGCTATGACATACATTTTACCATTCCTCCCCTCCTCAGAGATACTGAACCACACGCCTAATCTACCTGAGAGTTTCTTTTTTTAGTATCCCCGAGCACAATAACGTCAGAGCTCTACAGAGATTAATCAGGTAGGCATAGGAAGGTTCATAAAGGTCCTTGTGAGACTTTTGTTGGTAGTTGCTTGTTTATGTAGTGGTGTACCTTGTGCACATTTGCTCTGTGAGGTCTTTTTCTTTTTTTTTTTTTTTTTTTTTTTTTTTTTTTTTTTTTTTTTTTTTTCTGATAAAGTATTAAGACTCTAAAGGTGCTCAAAGTCTGGATTAATTTGCTCTCTGGAAACGTATCCCCAGCCAAGCATCTTTGATTGGGAACTCCGGTTCATGCAGTTTTGTCAGCTGGGTTAAGCAGAAAAACGCAGATGTATTACTAAGACATGCATAAAGCTGTGCTTGCTGATGGTTTAGGTTAGGTTTTTAAAGCATGTTTGGTTTTGATGGGGAACTAGGTATTAATACAGGGGTGTGTTAGGAGCCTGGCAAGTAGAAAGAACTGCTTGACAGAGAAGCTTTATTAGCACTAGACTGCAGTGAATGTTCATGTAAGCAGGCTGTATTGCTCTGAGATAGCAGGGTGGCACCATAAACCAGGAGATCCGAGTCCTGACTAGTTAATGCTTTGTAGACGTTGAAATAAATTTTATTCTGTTTCATCTTTCCTATTTGGGGTTAAATTGTCTGATATCCCCATGCAGATGTGTAAGAAGGATAATAAGGGCTACTGTATTTAAGGAAACTTCGTTCAGATAATAGGCAAGGATTTTTTGAAGGAATGCAGTCTGCTGCCTCCACGCCACTGAGCGTAGCTGGCTGAATGTGCTGGAGGCCCTTGGGATGGAATAGGATGGTGCAGGCCATGCATGTCTCTCGAAATGGGGTAGAGAAGGGAGGGCGGGCAAATGCTGGGCTACAGCATTTCATCTGGGATATAAAGAGACCCAGAGCTCCTAGGTTTTTGTACGAATTCGGGGGCAAAATAAAATTTTAGTAGTCTAGAATGCACGAGGACAGCAGACCTGAGAGTGTCCTCGTCAGAACAGGAATCCAGAATTAAGCTAATAACCAGGTCTTTTCTCACAAGCATCAGCGAAGTAAAGACCATGAGATCTCTTCCCTATAAGCCTTAGATTCGTCAGTATTACGTTTATCCATATAGTCTAGTTATAGTCCTAGGTAGCCTATGTTATTTTACATCAACAAGAATAACTTTAAAATGGCCTTAGAGTATGCCATAATGATGCATTTTATGTCTTTATTCATTGGTCCCTGTGCGTGAACTTTTATTTTATTGTACTTAGTAATAAATGGTAGATATGAAGAGGCAAGAGACACTGCAGATCTCAGTGGTTTGTTAGTCCTGCACTTTATCATGTTTTAAAACTTCTCCTTCTCCAGACCACAAAATAGTTTCCTTCTGTATCATGTGTATTAAGTGTGAATCCACAGAGGGAACTTTTACATGTTGCTGCTCCAGAAATAATGATTCCTCTATATCTCTTCTGGTATAATTTACTATTCTGGAGGAACTTCCCCATGTAAATGCCTAGCCCTGAGTACAGTCACTTTTATCCAGAACCCAGTGCTTGTATTTAAGTAATTCTGGCTCAGCTATAAGGGCATAGTTAATGAAATAGTTTCAGAAACAGTTATGTGCTCTGTTTCCTATTGTAAAGGCACATCTCTCTCATTAGTAGGTACAGAAGATTATTACCAGAAATCGCAGGGCATTTTCAGAAAATCCTTCATGAGCCAGTCTAGATGAGCATTTGCTCCCGAGATAATACACATGAAATGTCACCAAAAAAGGAATTATAATAAGCAATCCTCAAAAAAGTGCAAAAAAAGTCACTGAGGGCTTGGTGCCATTCCTCTCAGAGGGAGGCCTTCCCTCTCCTGATGGAAGGAGGCCAGATACTGAGTTGGGAAAAAAAGAATATGAAATAATATTTTTCCTAGCATGGTTCCAGTACCTGGATGATGATCTGATGGCTTGGATGGGAGTTAATCCAGTTTTTTAACTGGACTGACTTTTCTGATGGCTTGGATGGGAGTTAATCCAGGTTTTTAACTAGACTGAATTTTTTTTCATAGAAAAAGTGAAGAGATTTTTTTTTGCCAGCAGGGGACAAATTTTCATGCTGTCAAATTAAACTGCTCCCCACACCTAGTTTTCATTTGAGTCTACACCACCAATTTAGTCTTAATGAGATGGGGCCATAAATCTCAGCCAGAAGAATTATATGACCTATTCGTTTTCCTT
This sequence comes from Egretta garzetta, assembly GCF_000687185.1. Classification (NCBI taxonomy): domain Eukaryota; kingdom Metazoa; phylum Chordata; class Aves; order Pelecaniformes; family Ardeidae; genus Egretta; species Egretta garzetta. The sequence continues at coordinate 1,458,261 of NW_009260133.1, forward strand.
CTGCCATAGCCACCGGCATCCTCCCCTGTACTATTCTAGTGGTAGAAACTCATGAACAACTGCAGCGACAAAGTACTCCAGTTATTCAAAACCTTACCCTGACCAAAGGGTGAGGGTACCAGCACCCCAGCGACCCGTGGAAGTGTGTGAGTTCATCCGCTCTCGCCCTCTCTGAGGTCAAAATGATGAGGCACTGACAGGCTGCAAAGAGGCTGCTTTGGCTTCCAACACTGCCTACCCTCTCGTTGGCTGCTATGACACCTCCCAGGGGAGCACTGCTTCTGCTGGGTGAAAACTGACCCAGAAACCTCACCCTCATCCTCCCAAGCCAGCAAGCGTCCCTTCTCTGCCTCTTCAGTCCGTGGCATCCCTTCATGGGCTTGCTTACAGCCGTGAAAAATATTCTCACTGGCTTGAGTTCAGCTGATCAGTAGAGCAGATCTGGCCATGAAAGGCAAAAAAGATCTTCATGTGAACAGTGGTCCTATAAGCGGAGGTTGCTCATATCGGTTGCAGCTGCAGAACCGCCCCCCAGAGCATTAAAATGGAGCCTGGAGGAACCCCTGCTCTTTGCTTGCAGGGCCCGCGTTTTAACAGAATTATCAAGTAACAGGCTGAACGCAGAATTTTGCGACACTGTCAAAATAGGAAGGTCTGGAGAGGGTTTTATCCACAAGAAAATTTTTATATCCCTCATTTGGGTTAGAGCAATTGCCTTATTATCCTCCAAGGTGCTGCACGTTTTATACCCAAGCAGCACAGCCGAATTCACACACCACAGGCTTCCATCTTGTTTTCCAGAGCTGTCAAGTTGAGTGTCCATGAGCACTGGGTTAACCGTGACTTCCGCAGAAGTTATTTACCCGTTCCTTGGTGCTGTGGGACTTTCACTGAACTACATGCCTCGTATGAGCCCGCTGTTTCATCTTTCAGCACCAAGGAACAGTTACTGCTGGACTCAGGAGACGTTTATCAAAGGCATGGCTGCTGATTTACTTCAAAGGGCTGCCGACTTCCTGTAGGAACTGTCTTTTGATGCATTGCTATAAATGTTGTACTGTAGGATTGGCAAACTCTAACAGCTTTTTGTAACTAAGTACTGTGAAAAGAAGCCCTGACCTCAAAGGACCTAAATATTTTAAAGGAAGAAGTTGTGCAGTGGTTTGGGTGTCAGGCTAAAATGTAGAATCAAAATATTGAATCTCTCGGATAGATAGTAAGGCACGTTAATTGTCTCTTTTTTTTTTTTTCCTAAAAAATTAATCTATGATTATAATTTTTTAGACATTTTTTAATTTAGTGATGGGGTTTTGTGCCTCTGGAGACAAATGCATAATCACATGTTGCATGGCTCAACATCAGTGCATGGTTTTCTTCCGAATAATGAAGCAAAAGTGCATTCCACTACCTGATTTTCATTATTTTCAGTATGCTTGTGTTCCAGGCTCAGAGCAGTATAAAAGACACAGCTGCATTCCTGAGAACAGTTGAAGCCCAGCTGGCACAGGGGCTGCTTGTACCCTCCCGTTTTAGCACACAAACAATCTGGATACAGGAGAGGAGGCTCTAAATCAGTGACACAGAGTGGGTACAAATGCCAACATTTTTGTACATAGGGAGGCATAAAGGGTGCTTCTGGGAATTCACGGTCAGGCAGGAGTCTGAACCTGCAAAGTAAAGGCATGAGTTTACCTTTGCAGCACACTAGAGACACCAGTGGAAAATCTGGGACACAGTGGGAGAACCTGGTGCGTGTGTCAGTGTTCAAAGCCATTTGAACATTATATAGGCAGTGATTTGTGACCAAGAAATGCAGAAGTATGCCAATTCCTCTTCACCCAGTCTCTCTCCCTCCCTGCCCTACCACCCCACAGAATATTGCAGAGGGTGTTTCTGCAGTTGTGTCAATGTTCTTGCACGGAGCTTGGATGATCTGTACAGTGTCATGGCTGGGAAGGGTGTATTGCAATGAATTCCCATTTTATAGGTTGTATTGGGACCAGGAGAGCTAGTTCACCGTTTATATGCAGGGCAACTGGCCAGGCAGCGCAGGCTGATGATACAAAGGAGTGATAATGGGGAGAGAGAGAGCATCTGGAGACAAAGGAAAGTCAAAGACAGAGAAGAAGCTGGTAGCTATAGGAGAAAAGGAGAGAGAGAGAGAAAATCAGCAGGGAGCGAAATGTGAGGAGTGTTAGTGGAAAGAGAAACTATGAGAAGAAGGAACAAAACAGCAAAGAAACTGATAAAAGACACAACAAATAAAGAGTATGCAAAAAGAGATGGATATAAAGGAGTATTTCACATCTGCTCATGGGGTTCAGATGACAGTTGCTGTTTAAATTCATGGTACACGTGTGAACACGCCAGTTCCCTAGGCGACTTTGAAAATCTCAGCCAGGAAATCCAGCCAGCCCGAAACAGTACCTCAGGCAGGAAGCGTTACCTCTAGAAAAGCCAGTTCAGGAGCTGAATCACATCAACTGGCCAGTTTTATTTTATTTTTTAATGGAAAAAAATGAGGTTAGGAAAAGAGAAGTGGCTGCTGCTTGTCTAATAAGGGCATTTCAGACTGTGTATATGCTCTAATATTTTCCGCTGGAGGAATACGGAACCTTTCCTCATTTCCCATGGCCTTTTGGGACTTGTATTCTGCACCGAACTCAGCGTCTTCTCCTGGCATCTCCTTCTGCTCACTTTTGTTTTTAGTTCTCTGTCTCCATCACACAGGGAAAGAAAGGCAGCCACTGGGTGCTGGGAAGGAGCCGGCCTCCTGCCCCCTCCCTGCCTGCCCTTCTCCAGGGGACCACGCTCAGAGAACCGGGGAGGCTGATTCCCCACTGCGCGAGCTGGCCATCAGGTTTCTCCAATATTTGCAACGAGATGAGTAGATGCGACCATGCCTCCTTTACTGGTGCTTCTGTAAAGCTATTAGTTTTGTATTATAATCAGGTGTGGTGCCTGGCACTGTCGCTGTACCCTTTCCAAGGGGGGTGGCGATTAGCCGTGGCCCTGGAGGGACAGGAAAGGTAACTCCAGCAGCCAGGTCTGCTCCCTGCACTCGCCTTCTGCATCTACCCCCCATTTTGGACTCAATGCTTACTGACAGGTTTATAAAATGCTAACACGGGGCAGTTTTTCAACTGCTGCTTAGCATAACCCCTCCTCCCCTTAATAATATAATTCCCTTCTAATCTAAGGTAATACTCTGGTTTGTGAATTTTTGCACCTACACTTCTACTTCTTCTGCTCTATACATGTAAATGAGGGGTGGGACAGGTGATGGGCTGCAAATACAGCAAAAAGAACAACCAACAAAGTTCATCAGCTGGAGCTTTAAAGGCAGCATATTTAACACACATGGCTAAAATTAAAATGTGCACTAGCTGTTGGTTGAGATCACACTAATGTTTTCATCAAAATCCAGCTCTGGAGGTGCTCTTAATTCCTTCATCGCTGGCTTGCACACTATAACTTAATCCAAAACCTCTCCACACAGTAAGTGGAAATCTGGTTCTTTGTGTTTCCTTAATTTGTATTATTTATAATAACAATAAGTCTCCTGAGCTGGTGGTGGAAGTCAAATGACAGACCCTTCACCTATTACGCCATGTTTTTTATCAATTAGCTTGCCGAATATTCCAGATGAAACCGGTGTTTGTATTGGCCAGAATCCGGGCTGTGCCTGAAGAAGTATTTTAGTGAAATGAGCATTAGGAAAGCTTTGGAATATTAAAACAAAAATAGATTTTTTTGCTTAAATAAAATACTGTCCTTAGCCTATTGCATGCATAGTGTACTACTAGGCTGTTATTTCAAAGACAGGCCTATTTTCAGACTTTCAGCATCTGTAAAAAAATTAATAATGATAAAGAGGGAATTCATATTTTCAGGCTTTTAAAAAGCCCATTGTGTAAGTCACCAGCTCTTACAATAGGCATCTGTCTGAAAAATATTCCTCAAACTTTCACATGAAGTGGTGCTGTGTTCATTAAACACCCTGCTTTTGTAGTCCCCTCTGGTCAAAGATAAAATGCTTCTGAAGAGCCTTCCAAAGTAGCTTTGTGAAATCTCATATATTTCTGTCTCGAGGAGAGCCTACCTGGATGCTCACAAGCTACAACCAACGTGGCATTTATTGATGGCTGCGTCAAGAGCCAAGCAAATTTATTTCACATGACTAAATTTTTCAGAAGGGATGAAGAATGGGAAGTGAATTATCTTCCAGGCAATAACTCCCGCTACAGCTCCACATGCATTTTACAGAACTAGGCTAAGGGGCTACTGGGTATGTTAGGACTGCAGACGCCTTTTGTGTTTTCTTTCCTTTTTAGGACATACTAGAGCTGTATAATTAAATGGAGATTATTGGCAACATTATTTAGCAGTCATTATGGAGTCATTAGGGTTCTGCTTGGGCAAGAAGATAAGTCCCCTTCCTCTCTCACACTTAATGCTTCTATCAACAGCTTAGAAAAGTGGTTCACAATGAATTGCTACTTAAGTAGTCCTATCTTCCTCTGCAATCTCCCTCCTGTTGTTCTTCCCTGTGGGCTAGCTCAGAGGGTCAGTACCCTTGGCTTGGCCTGATGTAATGCAGACTTTCCGATAGCTTTTGGCACTTTGTAACTGCTCCTGTAAAAAAAAACCCAAAAAACCAAACTAAAAAACACAGAAAAAAAAGGGACTCTTGGGGGATGGAGAAAGAGTCACCGCTGATCCAAACAGTGATGTCTTTCTTGTACTTTGTTCTATAACAGACTGCACTGTGTCGAGTTGCTCTCTGTAAGCTCCTCAGACATAGCAGCAGATGCTTCACACTGTGGCATGGCCCAAAGCACCGGGTGGCTCCCTGAAGAAGGAGTTATGCCACCTCTGTGGCTCTGTGGCTCTCCGGTGGCTGCCCTAAGACAGGATTTTTGAGGGCTGGATTCCCTCCATACCACATGGTGGAAGTGGGCATAGAGTCTGGTGTCATTACATAGCAGTTAATAATTCTGCAAATGTATGTGTGTGCATGTGCGTATGTTAGAGCTGGCAGGAAAAGGAAATGTCTGTTTTGTGGGAAATTCCAGGTTGTCAACATTTCATTTTGTTCTGCTCTGGAATGAAACATCAACATTTCCAAATACCTGGCAAAATGGGACAGTCTGTGTTGGTGCCTGCCTTCCTGCCGGTCAGTCCCTTTAGCTTCTCGCTGGCCGGGCAGTGCTGCGTGGCCAAGCACCGCTGGCATCAGGCACGCCAGGAAGGGGCAGAGGGCTGCCAACTGGCCTGCCTGCCTGGGGGGGTTTCCAGAGAAACTTTAACGAAGACAGCATGCCACTCCTGACGGGCAAACAGCTCTGTGTATTCAAAGTGGATCATGACTGTATTTTGTTTTCTTATGTTTTAATTTGAAATCTTATTTCAGACAAGGCAAATCAAACATCCTTTCCTTCTCAGCTGGGCACCTGGCAAACTCTAAACCTGGGAGGCCCAAGAAATGCACTGACTGAGAGGCAGAAGGAAGACTGTGCAGGCACAAAAGAAGTGGCATTATTTTCTGCTCTTCCAGGACAAAACTCTCCTTCAGAATTGTGTGCCCTCAGTCAGAGGATGTGGCAAAAAAGCATCCAGCAGTTCCCAGGATAAGTCCTTCAAAATGAAAAAAGAAAAAAGTAAGAGTTTTAATTACGACTTTTTTTTTTTTTTTTCTACTGGAGAATAACTGAGGATTTAGTTTTATAGGCTTCATTGCTGGACATTCCCAACGCTTTCTGTTTAATGCATATTGGTGCAGAGGTGGGGGGTAAGAAGTGAACTATGGGTGTGTGGAGCCAGCATGGGCTAATGCTGCGAGGTGCTGAGCACCGGCAGCTAGTGGGAGCCAGGGCTTACCAGTCAGAGAGGGAGGAACACGTTTCCACCTTAAACCAGTAGGCGTGACATTAGTTCTTACTAAAGTGAGTTACTGGGTCCAGTCCCACACCCTGGCCACTGACGAATTTTGTGTCAGGACACAGCCTTTTCTCCCCCCTTTCTGCCGTGTCCTCCCCATGTCCCCTGGACACCAGGCCCTTCTCTCCTTGGCACCGGACCTGGCCACCGATGCTAATGGGAACTCTGCTGGTAATTCCAGTGGTACCAGGACTTGAAGAATTTTGCAGTCAGTTTTAATGATGGCAGGATCAGACCGCAGGTTAATAGAAGATGAGAGGGCAAGTCTTCTGGGACATTAGCAAAGCAGTATATGTGACTGCAATCTACTGCCCTAGAGTATGCATCTCAAAACACACCTTTTTTTCCTAGAAATGACGTCTTTCCCCTATTTTAAAAGCTTTTTCTTGTTTCCTGAAATGAAAGCAATGCTATACCTCTCACTAAACTGTTGGACATTTCCTTCTAAGTAGATGTGTCTACGTGGTTGCAGACACCTGCCTGAATAATTATTTCCATTATACCTCAGAGATATTTAACAGCTAAGCAGCGACAGAGCTCTGAGGCAGATAAGACACTACAAATGTATATATATATACACAGAAAGATTACATTAAATTGAACAGCAACCTACCACGGACCTTTGATTTTAAGAGGAAAGTTAATATAGAGAAGCAAGAAATCTAATAGTAACTTCTCAATGTGTTTTAAATCCTGCAGCCCATCTTGTGAGTCGGTTGATCCCACTGAGCATGTTCAGGTCTGGTCTGAATTGCAAATGGGGCTCACCCTGGCAACGTTATTTTGGAAACAGCAGCTGGGGGAATGGCATGCGGGGCAGACAAAGCCCCAGTAAGGCACGTGTGAAGGCCTGAGCAGAAGTGGCAGAATTTCATAGTCATTACTGCAAACTTTTTCACTATTATGCATGAGTAGTGACAGTCTTGCATTGTTAATCAGAGTAATTAGGATTTAGTTGAGGCATGACAATAACCTGTGCCTCATAAAGGCCCGAAGGCGATCCATTTTCTCCCTTTTCCCTAGGAGTCTCGTGTCCCTAAATCTTCAGGCTTGACAGGTTGAAGTCTGACAAGCTATTAGAAAAAACTACTGATCATTAGGCTGTCTAAAACAGACTTAGCTTGTTTCTGTCTGTGTGCATTGATTTATCTGCAGAATGATATTGTTTGAAGCTTAGATTACTCATGCTGCCTCCAGCTGACATAGTTTGTATGATAAAATGACAAAGCGTGGCTCTGGCTAAACATACAAGTCTTTCCATCTTTGCTGTTTCATTGCTCTTGACTCATTCTGTGGCAACAAAAAGTTGGTTCCGTATTGTTGTGAGAAACAAAACCAGAAATATACTGAATGGTTTAAAGCAATCTTTGATCACCCCAAACCCTAGTATCTCCGACAAATACGGAAGGATAGTGTCAGCTTTCCCCAGATCATTTCAGAGCAGTGATTTCTAGGTCAACTGCTGTGGGCTATGCACTTTGCTTCACAGAGTTCAGAACTAGGCTTATTACAAAATCTGATAAAAACTCTCCTTCCTCTCCTAAGCAATGTTTTAATTAAAAAAATAAATGTAAAGTTCATTTAAAATAAACTGATTAGGTCCGTAATACATTATTTGTGAGATTTTGTTCTCACGCTCTACTCAAGCTCTCACACACACAAAAAAAATCACATTGGATTGGAAAATTTCTGAACAGATATTTTTCTTGAACAGGATTGCATTCTTATTTGTCATTTACAATGGCATCTGTTTTTCCAGTCTTCCCATCTTATTTCTTCCATTTTTTTAAAAATGACTGGCTTTCTTACAGGACTCAAATCTCAAACTGGAAAATAAAGAACTAATTCAGTTCTTCTTTCCCATCGGCAGGTATTAAAGAAAAGAAATTTGGCATGGCACAAGTATGGTCATATTCCTGCAAAAGGATCAAGGAATACTTAACGACATAGCATTCAAGTCCCAAGTTTTATGCAAACATGAAATTCTTTGTATTGCATTCTTCTTTTTATTAGCTGCTTTAATAATATGTGTCCCTTACCTTTACATTGTGTTGTATTTCCATTTATTACTTTAAGAAGATCCATGTATAACTTGCTAAGAGATAGCACAAAAACTGTGAGGTTTTCCTAAGCCTCTGCACAAAGGCTGAAGCTGTAGTTAGAACTTTTTCTGGCTTAATTTGTAGTCTTCACACACAGATTTGCTGGAGGAGGTTTATCGTACTGTATCTTGCATGAAAGGTGAAATACATGCAACCAAACTGATGTTTCCATTTAGCCAGACATCAGAATCTAATTATGCTTTGAGATTTTTGCAAAGATAATTTAAAATCCTTTTGCAGAGGACAAAGAATTCAGTATGGCACCTCCATCACAAATCGTTTGCTAGAATTTAATCTAATAGAAATCTACATTAATGCACTTTCAGTAATTACCAAAAATACTCTCTTTGACTTCTTACAGCATGCCCATCTCTCTGGTATGTGAATATATAATGCTAGGTTCTACTTTTGTGTGTGTGAGTCCCGCCCCGATGATGCTGTGGATGATGTTAATGTAGATCTGTGCAAATTTATCAAACACACACTGATGGAACATTAATCTCTGACTTAGTATGTGAATCAGATGGAGAAGGGTTTTCATGACAGCTTTCCTGAGGCCCTGTCATTATTTTGTTTTGTCGTTTGATTTCTGTGCTTAGTGAACATTTAAAAAGCAATTCAGAGATGTTTGGGTTCATTAGTAACATATCAGTCTCCACCAAAATGCTTCTGAAAAGCAGTTAGTTGGGGAGTTATATAAAAACAAGGAAGCTCTTTAAGGGAGAATTGGAACTAGCAGTTAAAAGAGTAAAATATTTGCAAGTAGCATGAATACTTTTAAAAGAATAAATGTATGCCAGTCATCAATAGCATTGATAAAAATGGACTCTGAAAGAGCCACAGCCAGAAGGAGCTGGCGTAGTTAAACAGCAGTGTAATAGACACCATTCAAAATGAAAAGACATCTTCCAAAATATGGAAGCTGTGTCCAAAGAAAGAAAACAGAGGAAGAGGATAATCCTCAGCAAAATAAATGTTAAACCACAGCAAAGCAAGCCAAAAATATTAGTGGAAGCAACTTGCAGAAGTAATGAGAGCTAACAGTGAAGCCTTTTGTATATACGTCAGAAGCAGCACAGTTGGACAGTTAGCAGGATGAGAAGAAGCAGGAAAGGAAGATAAAGACATTATGGAATGGCTAAATGAATTATTTGCACTGGTTCCCGCTGTAAATGAGGTGGGACTCTTTCACACTGGAGTCATTCTTTACACAGAATGAGTCTGTGCAAACTCTCAGATTGGAGTGTCAGAGATTTCAGAGCAAATTAGTACCACAACAAATCAGTGACAATAGACGGTATTCACACAGGAGATTTGGAAGAATTCAAATATGAAATTGTCAGTCAATCAACTGTCATTGTGATTGATCAAATCAGCACCAGTGCCAGGATAACATGAAAGGTATAGATAATGGGAACAAGACTAATCAGAGGAGCCTTCTATTAAAGGAGTCTAAAAAGATAATGTCATTCCACTTGCAAAAGCGATGACTGAAAGGGTAGCGTGGTGAAAATATCTAAAACTGTGAAGGGCCATCTTATTAGACATCAGGAAAATATAGACAAAGGAAGTGATTTTTTTGTTCAGCACATCATTAAATTGTGGAACTCCTTGCTGTGGGATGGATGCTGTGAAGGACAAACAGGTGAAGTTTTTTTCCCCTGAAATCACTGGATTAGACAAAATCATGAAGATCAGATGCTTTGTTGGGTATTAATAAGTGGTGGCTTACATGATGCCTCTGGCTCAGAAAGTATGTAAGTTGCTAAATGTTGGAAGGTGGGAAGTAGTCAATAGCTGAAGACACAGTCGGCAGAAGGGTGCAGGATGAGCCCTACCTCAATTGAACCCGCTGCCAAAGATAAACCACTGTCAAAGAGACTTTGGTCTGGGCCTGTGTCATAATTCTTATGCTTTCACCCCATAAACTAGGCTTTTTGTAAATATAATTCTCCTCATTTCCAGGGTTGCTTGCTTGTGTGAGTTTTCCTCTTCTGACTGGACAACTGGGCATGGTCTGGGCAGGAGAAACATGAGAGAGATGCCTAAAGGAGGAGAATTCTGCAATCTTTGAATAAAAGTCTGTTAAATGATTCCTTCATTTTCTGTTTACCTTCAAAAAGCATGTGATTCAACAAACAAAACAACTGACCATGGTGAATTTTTCCACAAAGTTTTTTGCCTTACTGGGTAAATAGTTTAGTATTACTGGTTTTCATCGCCTCAGCATATATTTAGCTCTGTCTTTGTTTTTGGGTGGGGACAGGAATGGCAGGTAAGTTCTCCCACCTGTATTGTTTCTGACTTAAAGACAGCAGAATGTGATTTATTTTCTTCAGCCATGAGACCGCAACACAGGACAGACAAAGTGATTTTCTCCTGTGTATGCAGGCAAACCTGCAGCCAAGCCAGAAACCAAATCCAGGATGTCTGAGTCCCATTTTCCACCCTGACCATTGGAATGTCCTCAGTAAAGAGTGTTCAAATCATGAGGTATCACTTCAGAATCTACTCAGGGTATATCTGACCATGATATGTCTTAAAAAAAAAATGTTTTCCATGCTCTATCATCAAAAATTTCAGCTTGAACACAGTTAACTCAGCCCAAGTTTTGGAAACAAGAATTAGGCCCTTCAGGGGATTGTCCTTCCCTGGTGTTGTTAATCCTGTGGTTTTTAAGGCATTTTTTTCATAAAAAGGAAATGTGTTTTGTTTTATTTCAACGTTTACAAGTGTTTGTCTGGGAAATATAGGATTATAAAGGAACACATTTCAAGCACCACACTGGGTGTGTTAGTGCTTTGTATTCTGCTACCACATCTGAACTTCCTTCATGTTTTGTTTCATAATGTCCCAGACAAGTAAGAATGAGATCATATTTGTGAGAATTGTTTAACCGTCAGTGGCCTGACCGTGAAAAAGATGAGGCACGTCAGCTTTCCGTCACCCTGGACGGGAACTGGGGTTGCACAGCATCTGGCAGGATGTTCTCAGCACCTCACAGAATTTGTGCTTTTAACTTAGGTCCCAGACCACATCTATTTACTTCAATATACTGCAAACATATAATTATAGTTAACACAATTGGTACTTTCACTTTTAACTAAAATGCCTCTACCCAGCAGGCAAAATAATAATCCCAAGATGACATTGTGATGAATGATGATGCCTCCAACAAAGTGCTTGAGTCGTAAATGGAAAAAGACAGTAAATTTCATCCTATTTTTTGAAACTGCATATGCTGCAAATCCATTTTTAATGAAAATTAGATGATGCATTTTAAACTACAAATCACAATAGGCTTAACGCAATAATGCACCAACTTCTCTTGTCCTCAGTTCAAGTCCTGGCGGGGAGTTTCAAGACAATGCCTAGCGAAAGGCACATCGTTTTGAGGGTGGTTCCCTGTGATAAGGCTGTTTCCAGCAGTAGCTCTTTGCAGTCTTTCATTTTAAGGAATAAAGAAAACAAGGTGAAGCCAGGAAAATGGGTAAAGCAAGATAAAATGTGCAAAACCCAATGTGTTTGGGGGCACCCCTCATCCTGTTATCCATACAACTGTACAGTCCATTGATTACAGTGGTATTTCTCCTGACTCAAATTTACACAAATGGAACAGCATCAGGCCTTCAGATAACCATGATTTATGCCCTTCCTGGCCGTCACAGCAGATAACGGTGTTAAACTATGCCTTCTCCTATTTAAACACATTGACATTTGTGACATAAGATGTTCTCTTGGAAATGACAGATATGATAGTTTTGTAGGCTCACAAATGGATTTTAAGGATTTGAAAACAAGTGCATATGTAAGTTTTTAATTGTTTTCTTTTTTATGGTTCAAACTGGACTAATTTTCTATTCCAAACACACAGCATTAATGAAATAATTTACAGACTGATTGAAATGCTGTCACTTTTCAAAGAAGGTTTTCTGGCTGAATGCCAGCTTTTCAGTAAATGGAAATACTCAATAAGAAGCTCAAATTATTTCAGAAAGGCTTAAATAAAAATATTAAAACCTCATCGGAAAAAAATCATAAGCATGTTTTCGCAACAAACATGAAATCCATTATCCATTCACGTGTTTATTCTTTGAACGGCTCTAAATCAATTACCTATTTAAATAATATCGACAATAATTTCATCATTTAAATTTCCTGAACCTTTAGAGCAAAAAGAAATGTATTTTTGCTTCACAGGCTAGCACACAGTCTTCCTGGGGAGGAATCGTCTTTTGGGGTTACTGCTAAGGATTCACCATCCCTGTCATTTGGCAGTTCCTGGTGAGAGCAAAGCCCATACAAGCTGACGTTCTGTCTTTCCGTATGGCTGATCCCCAGTACCAGAGCAGTAATAGAGCTGAATTAACAGAGAGTTTGTCTATACCACAACACAGAAATTCCTTTCCAGATTATGGAAAAAGTGGTTTCAGGGAATCGGTCTTGTCTGCTGAAAAAAGATTTAATGAAAAATTGATGACCAAATTGAGCACTAGTCTCTTCTCAATGAAACCCTTGTTTGAGCCAAAATTCCCATCAGCATTAGTAGCAAACTTGGGTAAGTTTAGAAGAGCAGTACCAGCTGAAGGACTGTAGCACCATGTTTGGAGAATGCCGTCCGTTTGCTCTTGCTTTATAACATTCCTGAGCGTGGTAAACACTTGAGATTGCCGCTGCTGGGCATGCCAGCTGGCTTGCCTTCCTTCTTCTGTTCTGCAGAAGAATCCTGGCAAGTGAAATATTTTTGAAATGTGTTTCTGACACAGTGGTGGAAGACTTACAGCTATTGTTTGAAACAGGCAAGAAGAAATAGCTATATGTGTTCTCCTTGTTGGAAGAAATCACATCTTAATGAAAAAGTTCTGGATTTTCACTGCAGAAGATAGGTGTGTTTTGAATCTTTGCAACAGAGGCAAGCTTAGCAGACTAAGTTTAGCAGAAATACTTGTTTTGATATGTGAGGAAACACAAAAATTACTAATGCATTTTGCCACTTGAGTCCCTCTCAACAAACATTCTGTGGGGATTATAATATAAATACATAACTGCTTTTCCTCATTTCAGCATGCCACTTGTGAACAATTTTGTCATAACAAACCCCATCTTCCCTGCTTTTCATTTATCTCCCTAAAATAGAAATGGTCTTTTTCCATTTATCCTGCAAGAATAAACATCTATTAATTCTCCCAGGTCACAAAACCTTCAGCTTCTGAAGGTTAGAAATGTCTGCACAGTATGCAACCCCTTTGGTTTAGCTCTGTCTTGAATCAAGTCAACAGAAAATGTCCAAATATTTGCCCGGTAATGGGAAAAATGAATGTAATTGATCCACGGCTCTTATGTACAACATCAAAGTACTTACAGACAAGAAGCTATTGTAAGACAGTGACTAATAACTGTATGAGGGGATTTCCATTAGCAGGCCCACAAGGAAGATGATTCTAATTTGTGAGTGTCTTGTGAAAAGTTAAAACTGTCATGAACTATACAAGGCGTTTTTCATAAAACCAAAGCCGTGGAAAGAGGCATCGCTTTTTATATGTATGACCTTGGGATACCCCAATTAAGGTCAGATGCAATCATAAATTAGTTGAATCCACTGAAGCCTCCTTAAAATCCTCCCATAATGCAACTCAGAGTCTTCTACACCAAATCTTCCAAGTTGCTATATTTGTGATAGCTCTGTGGATAGCAATTAGCAAACTGAGTTACCGTGAATAGTTTTAAAGTCTCGCGGGAGGTAGTGGTCCTTTCCCTTACACCACAAAAAGCAACCTGATGGAAGTATAGCAGCTCCAAGCATAGTGCTCTTTGTGAGGCTGCCATAGGTGAACTCTTAATGTACCTGCTACTGATATCTAGACAACATATTTAAGAAAGAAAAGAAAAATAAGAGACTGAGCAGGGAGCTGATTCTGCCACCCTTGCCTTCACTTTTACTTTGCACACAGCTTTTGAACAGTGGCGGCAAGTATCTGGCCCTGCAGGATCTCCTTTTCAGTTGTATTTTCATAATATTCTCAGATGAAAGTTGCATTTCAAATTTTACTCCGATTTAGGAGGCTTGTGCTGTTGTCAATATCTATGCAAATTATCACTGTAGTCTCTTACAGATAACAATTCATCTCTGTTTCTGTAATCACACTTACATATGCAAGGAACATACATACATGCATAACATTTCTTCCATACAATCCTGTAAATCATCAGAATATTCACTGCTAAACCAGCTTTGGATTTCTTTTCCCAGAAGCTAAACAGTTCATCTCAGAAGCATATATATTGTGGAAGGGGGAAGAGAGCGTAAGAGCATCCTTGACTTTTCGCAGTCTCTGTGGATGGCTGAAGTGTGGGAATCGGGGACCAGGCCCACAAGTCTTTGCCTGGAATCAGTGTGAAAAGAGGTAAAGAGCATATTAAATAATGAATTTCTTCTCTTTCTCTGCATTCCAGTGGGGCTGCCTGGTAGGAAGGAAAGGAGATAGCTTGTTCACTGAAAAGGCACATCACAAATTCTTCCCCATTTGTGCCAAATGCTTGTAGTATAAAGGATTGCATTTTTTTCTGAGACAGAGTGCTTTGGTTGTGCTCCCTAATGTGGTTCAGCTTCCTTGCTGCCTATTAGTTTAGCCCATGCCTTAACGGTATAATTTAACCTTAAATTAGAGCATATTTTACCCTTGTTTTGTATGCAGAAATTCCTTTGATGTAATTGGGAGCCCAGTGCAAAGATGGAGGGTTTATCATGGCCCTTTGAATGTGTGTGACATGGCAATTTGTCCAAGACATATTCTCATGCAATAAGAATGGGTTCCTATTGTGGGAAAATCTAGGGCCAAACACTGCACAGAACTGACGTCAATAGGATTGAACACAGTGTGAAGTTATGGCAAAATCTGATGTATTAGCTGTTCGGTGCCAGTGTTTCTTTTATGCATCCACTACTCTTAGCATTGCTGATGGAGACTGCATATCGTATTGTCCTGAGAAACCCCAATTCTTGTTGCAAGAGGATGAAAGGAAGATGATCTCAAGAGTCTGAGTGACCTTTTTAATTGGATACATGTGGACAGAGTCCAATCCAAAGCTCACAGAAAACTGTGGAAGTGATCCTGATGGCTTTGGGATGAGCCCCACTACGAAATCTTAGGATTAGGATCTGAAGTAGAATCAGTGAGCAGAGAATCCACTGTCTTACCAGATAAAAAGACATGATGCAGTTTTGCAATTGAGCATGCTATTTTCAATCAAAGCATCTCCAGGCTCTTTTTATCTTTTCTTTTCCTACTCATTCTTTCTTAATAAGGCAAGTTTTGCTGACCTTTACATGGCCTCTCACAAAAGACTCCCTTAAAGAATAAAGTTCTAAGCTCCAACTCATCTCCTACAGAAACCTAAATAAAAAAAATATAAATGTTATAAAACAGAGGCGTAAAACTTACCACATCTTCTTATTTAGGCAGCAATTTCATCAGTGTTGTTCTAGCCCCTTGGCTGTAACAGTGTTCATATCTCCTTTGCAACCTCTCCATGGGGTCTTAATCTCTAGATACATATAAATTGTATTCATTCTTTTAGCACAGGACAGGATAATGCAGTGGAAGACAGGAGGGATTGGTTTGAAAGTTCTGGAGTTTATGAAAGGCATGTGAGATAAGAGAATGTCAAGGAAAATAGATCATGGGCAGAAGCAGATGTTCAGCTTATGGCCACATCTTTGATCCTTTCTTCTTTGCATCTCTTACATGATGTGTATACAGAGATACTATATAGCCTACATTGCTAGTGGGCAGAAGTGAGCGACATCGTGGACTCATAAAAGACAGGTCTGTAACAGGATTGAAGGGGGTCGTAGAGTCAATTTTTGCACTGGTTTCTCATGAGAAAGGAGGTCCCATGTCAGCTACAGTGCGATCAGTACACAGCCTCTAGCCCACACGTAATAGCTACACAAGCAAATCTGGGTCAATAGCACTGCTAACCTTGAAGAAATATTTCTGTGTATGGATGAGAAAATTGCTGGGAACAATACCTGTGCCAGAGCCTGCAGAACTTTGCGGCATAGACCTAGCTGAAGAACTTGAACGATGTGGTCGGATGATTTATATCAGGATGAGGATCTGGCTTTAAACAGGCAGAGGAAGAGAATTTTGAACATAAACAACATAAACATTTAAAATTAGTTCAGACTTTTGTTAGAAAAGCAATACTTAAAGTGCTGCAAAGAGCATGTGAATCTCCTTGTACCTGTGCATCAGCTTTCTGGATAATGTCTTCAGTATCTCACAGGTACTGAAGCTTGCCAGCTGTGTGTTTCTACAGCTGCTTTTTATTGAAAGACACAATAAACACTACAGTCGTGTAAATCCTCTATAAATAGCTGTAGCAAAAGCCATCCCTGCACCCTGTTCAAAGTTAAACACCATGTTAACTCCCTAGTCTCTCTACTAGCTTGTAAATTGATTATAATACTAATAGTCACCCTTTTCTAAGTGTTTTGAGATCTTCTAACAAGAGGCACTATATACTAGTAAGTCCAAAACATTAAAAATAGTTACTTATTTATTTCTCATAATTTCTGAGCCATCATTTCCAATCCACCTCCATTGTTCCCAGCAAGCAACTAAAATAATTAACAGCAGACAGCCTATTAAGAAATGGAAAGTGTTTTGGTTGCTTGCTATTTGTGGCTGTGCATTGTTCCAGCATGGGAGCAGCCAACTGCAGTTGGGAGAATTTTCTGCTCACCACAGAAGTTTTATGTCCAGTGTTTACCAGATTCTGAATCTGGAAGAGTTCTGAGATTGCCCAATTTCTTTAAAATTCAATGTCCAAAATTATGTAGTCCACAACGAAGAATTCTGCCTAAATAAACTCCATTTAAGTGTCATAATTTTTTTCCTGTTTGAGACAACCTTTTTTCTTCTCCCAGAATCTCTATCCCCAACCCTTACCTTTACCCCATGGAGCCCTTTTGTTCTCTCCAGAACTTTTGGTGCAATCATTGGTCGGGGGTAGAGATCACTCTGATGCAGAACATGTATGAAGCAACAGAAATACCAACCAATGGCATTTTATAACCATAAAAATAAAGTAAAAAATAAAGTAAAAGCAAAAAAGGTAAAATACAGAAAAGCCTGGGTTGTCCTACGCACAAAGGACATGTAAGACTTGTCTGTGTGTGCTGAGGCTCAGTTTAACGAGGCTTTTCAGTCAGACACTACAAAGCAGAGGAAAGACTCTACTAAAGGCTGTGGAGACAGCAGTCAAGTGGCTGTAGACAGAAAGAAGACTAATTTTCTCTCAGATGTCTTACAGGTTAGGACATCATAATGAATCGAATTTACCTGGCCTTTATTTTGCAATTTTTTGTTTCTGTTTCAGACCTGCAGAAGGGCTTCTTCTGTGCCTGCCAGTTTGGCATTTGTTCTGAGGATATTAGCTGCTCTAATCAAACATATTATTTCTACTCTCCAATATTTCCTACTTTTCTATAAGCAGAAGTCTTACGGTTGTTAGGGACACAGATCTCTCTTCATCTCTGAGCTCTCTCCATGAGGTGTAGCTGGACCCAGGGCAGATCTCAGGAGACTCCTTGGAGCCCAAGATTCAGGCCTGAGTGGTGCCCGATGGAGACAGAAACAGCCAGGGCAGAGCCTTCATGCTGCTGGCGTGGTCTTACTTGAGAGGAAAGTTATGGCTTTGGGAATGGGGTGGTATCTGGCATGGATATCTAGAAGGACTGAAAAGAATAGACCACTTTGAGAAGACTTCTTTAGAGAGACATAGGAGGATGGCTGAAATACTTGATCTTCTGGGACTAACACCATCCTGCCACGTTGCCAAATTTCAGACCAGAACTGTTCAAAGTTAGAATCTAACAAAACTATTTCCTAGCAAAGCCTTTACATTGTTCTTGGATATCATTTTGTTTGTGATCTATACAAGCCAAAACCTGAGTGCTCAGCCTGCCACAGCACTGCTGTTGCTCTTTGCACATCTCAACACTGTGTTCGGGCAAATCTACCCAATGATGTCAAATGGGGACAGAGAACTATGGCAAGCACATCTCACTGACAGAGTCCATATTGTCTTCGCAAAGAATGCCTTCCATGAGGTATCCGCTGCTGCTTTTAATTAAAAACCAGTTAAGTGGATTCCTACCCTGCCTGAGAGGAGCAGCTTCACAGATACTCCAGCAGTTAATCACATGCTAATAACTACAATAGGCATAATGGGCTCAGTGACTGAGGAGCCTGGTGGCAGGTTATTATAAACATAACTGTTAACTTTTCTCCTGCAACCATCTTGCAATGTTACTTGGAGACAGAGGGTTTCTGTTTGCTTGCTCTGTGGCTATGACACCGTGCAGTCTATCTGGCAGCGCCTCATAAGTGCTCCTCAGCCCGGAGCCGCCTGTGAGTTCAGGCCACTCCAGCCCTGCTGGAGGTGGTGGCTCTCCTCATTCATTTTGCCTTTGGATTTTTTTCTGGACTAGTTAACAAGGCCACCAGCTGGGATTGCCTGCCTGCTGGGAAGTGTTTGGAGACCACTAGCTCATTTAACCAAAACTATCCATGAGGACCGCAATGGTGCTTTTTTTTTTTTTCAGAGAGCTTTTAGGGATAATGACTTGATCCAGGGGATATCCTGGCTTGATTAGTCACTATGCCAAGGATTAATATAATTATTAATACAAGTAACGAGAATGAAGGTATCAGATACATAGTTACAATTTTAAAATATCTTTTTTCCTCCCCATTTAATTTTCTAGATCATCAATTAAAAAGCAGGAAGATTTTAAACTGGACTGTATAATTCTGCAAGACACAATCCCCTCCCTGATGCCATTTTTTCTGTTCTATTTTTGGTCTGCGTGGTGGAGAGGATGATTTCTCCCTGGTGAAAAATATTAAACGAATTATAAAAGCATGCATTGTAATTTTTTAGGAATGGAATATGCTTCACACGCCTACTGAGTGATGTGCATGAAAATCCATGTACTGTACATGGTGCAGAAGAAGGCTTTTTTGTAAGATTTTTTTTTTTAATGACCTGTGCCTAGAATACTAAAATTGAAACGTTGCTCTGGGTGGTCTTTATTTTTGGCTGAAGCCTCCTAATAGTTCCATAAATATTAATTTATGAAGAACGCAGAACACAAGTGAATGTAGAACTGACCACTTTCTTGGTGTTCTCATATTACTTAAACTGTATTATTATTATTATTTGCGTATAGAACAGTGGGAATACTGTTAAAAAAATTAAATGGGAGTTTTATCATTGAAAAAGTTTGTGGTTTGCTTATTTGGATCAAAAAAAAATCAACTGAGCACATGCAAATAACTTCAGAAATAAAGTGCAACAGTACTAGTTTTGACACCAGCCCTATTTGTTTCCTCTGAAATGTTTTGCCAGTCCAGCAGCCAGATATTCCAAGAACAGCCTCACAAGGGAAGATTAAATGTGTGTGTTTTTATAAAACAATGACATCTTGTTTTCAAAGCCCTGCAAGCTTAAAATGGATACTAGAGCAGTCACATATAAAATGCAGTTCCCAAGGACAACTGTTTAGCTTAAGTGCCATTTAATGTTCTCCTAAATGGTTCCGCTGTTTAGTGTGCAATATATCTTCTAGATTAGACCTTTAATCCTTTACATTGTGCTTGCTGTGTCAAAGAGGGCTTCATGCCAACTTCTTCCTATTGGTTGGTCTCTTTCTGTTTTAACAGGCACAAGAAGAACATCAAAGTCTCATGTTTTGCCTCTTTGAATCCAAACAAGAAATCCAGTTAAAAGTTTTTGTGAACTAAAAACTTTAAACAGTTTAATGTGCTCCCCCCTTTATTTCTGCTTTAATTGTAGTGCTTTTATGAGCACGAAGAAGTAGAAGAAAGACCAAAAATAGTTTATAAAGTACTGGTTTTTTAATAAATGTGAAAAACTGATATAGGTTAGCTGGGTACGTATAACGTTAATTGGGACTTCAGAGGGCTACAGCTTTCACACCTCAGTGCCTTAAGGTGAAGAGAACTCAATGCCATTACAAATGTGATGCACAAAGCAGAGAAATTATCTGGTGCTCCACGTTTAAGCAGAGCCGGGTATGAAACTAAGCCCAGCTTGGATGCTTAAGGCACATCACTTTTTTGCTGAGCCAGCAGCTGAGTGGACTAACCAGAAGACCCTCATTACTGATGGACCTTAAGCTTAAGCAGTGCTTTGCAGCATAAGTCAATAGTGGGTTTCCGGAAGCTAGCTCTGAATTTCTTAGTCTTGGCTATGCTTGCATTTGCTCCTGAGAGGAAAATAAATTTGCCCTGTATGGCCTAAAAAGCAAAACCATCTGCTGGTATTATGAGCAGCCCTATTGTCCGAATTCAGCAGCAGGGAGGTCTGCACTTGTTCACTTCTGCTTTCCTGCTAAGCATTGAGAAAACCTATGGGGATCATTATCAAGGCTCCTGAGTGCTGCGAGGCAATGAATTCACCAACCCAACAGCTAGCCAAAAAAGGCCACCCTGATGTCCTAGCTAGTAGCATAATATGCTACGTACCGTGCAGGGGACACACATTTGGGAACAAGTTTGGAACACTTGCTCCAAAGCCAATGATGGACAGCAGCCACGGGCTAAGGGAGGGACTCGGCTTCTGGGAAGGTTAGCTGTGGTAGCTGGCAGCTGGAGGACACGGAAAGCTAAGACTCAGTGGGTGGTGAGGAGGAAAAAATGGTGCAGATGGAACGCTGGGTTAGGAGAGATCCCACCTCACTTGGCCTCATTCAGTAACCTGAACATCTGCATAAAGGAAAGAGAGCATTCCCCTGGTTATTGCCACTCACTACAGTGGCTTCATTAGTTGCAAAATGGCTGTGCTCTGATACCTGAGGCCCAACATAGCTTTTTACTCTCACTTCTGTTATCCTGAACTGTTACCTACAAATAGGTAAGTTTGTTTTTTAATCAGTAGCATTAAGAAAAGAAATACATTTCACTTATTTTTAACTTCCATTTCTGTTATTTATTTGGAGCTTATGAGTAAGAAATACATGTCATATTTGGGTCCAGATGTACACACACCCAAAAGCAGAAGTTTGTCCCAAAATTTCCATTATCAGATGTTATTCACATTTGGACTTGAATATTAACAAAATATGTAGCCAAATGTCAACTATCTGAGAAGAAATGGAATCCAAGTAGCACTGACTAGGAAACAAAACAGACAAACCCCTTCCTGTAAGCATGGGACTTCCAGGTCTCCATCCCAGCTGATATTTCTGCCAGAATTGAGGATTAATCCATTCAATCCCCAAGTTTCTTTGTGGCTTCTTAATTTTTTTGTTTATAGGCATAGGAGGGAAAAATAGCATGGGCTATGTTCTCCTGATTCCATTCACTTAATACTACTACTTTGGTTTTACTGACTACTGAAAGCTTTCCAAACCTGCCTGGCAGGCCTGTAAGAAAAGGCAGTCCAAATTTAAGCCTTATCATTCAGAACCAAGCCTCAAGACTGAACCCAAGCCCACTCTCACTGTCATTTTCAGCCTCTATATGAAAATACTTCCACTAATTATTTATATTCCTGATAGAATCAGCTGTATGGTGATTTTTTATTCAATATGGTATTTTTTTAAAGATGTCCATAGAGGACAGTTTAAATTGTTGATGTGGTAGATCTCCTGCCAAAGGGAGAACAAGTAATGGTTGAATTTGTTAACAGGATATGTTCTTTTGTCTGTAGAAAGTTGTGCAACTTCTTGCAGCCACAAAGTAATTGCAGATCAAGGATTAGCTAAGTTAACTCTGGTGACTTAATGAAATGCCAGTAGATAGGGTCATTGATCTCTAGCTGGAAGTACACACAACTCCTCTAGTGATAAGGGACTGTAACAAAAATAGACCTGTCAGGAACCGTGAGGCAGGGTAAAGCATGCCCATCTCACTCCGCCCAGGAGTTTTACTTACCTGCCTTTAAAGATCTCCAGGAAGAGACTCCACATTTGCTTTAGGCAATCTTTTCCTGCACTTGACTTCCCTCACTGAAAATGCCGCCCCCAAAACATGACTCTAATCTTTCTTACCGACGTCTTTCATGCTGCCACTTGAACACATTATTTTTTTGTCCTATATCTGCCTTGCGTGTGGGGATTGGCTTGTTCCCTTCCTCTTTGCAACAACCTTTCATATCCTTGAATACTGTTTATCACATCTCCACTCAGTCTTTCTTCTCTGTGCTAACAGACGGAGGAAATCTTCGTTTAACAGGAAGATGGTGTAGCTGCCTTCCTATCAGCCCACCCTCGTCTTCACTGAGATAAGCAGGATTTGGAGCTCTGGTGAATTTTGACAAATGCAACAGCCCCTTGAGGAACTTTCTGAGATAAAGCAGCACTGAAGCTGTTCTAATTTATCTTGAGGATATAACGGGACAGCGGGCATAATCAGAGTGGGGAGGCATATAAAGATAGCCAGGCTGTTCCTCCTGTGCCTCTGATTTGTGTTGCACACAGCTCATGCAGTCCAGAACATTTACCCCCAGTAAAGTGGTGATTTGAGAGGTTCTGCCCAAAGAAGTATTCACGATATCCAAGAACTTCAGTTGTGGGATACCAACGAGGCTGATACCTTTCATATTTTTCTTGCAGGTTATTTAGCTGTTACATTAACTTTTCCAACATATCTATAAGATTATCCATATAATTTTTAAAAATGAAAATAGAAATATAGATATTACCTTTCACACACCAGCAAAATCAAACAGTGTCTAAAGACTTCTAACTTGACAGGCTTTAAATATTCAGTACTAACAAATTTATGGATGATGTAAACTTGGTACTCATGCAAGGAGAGCTGCATATTGGTATCAGTTTTTAAACATTTTTCTGAAAATATTATTTAAAGATTCGAGTTAGACTCTCCAATGCATCTTGGCTTCTTTGTGCAGCTCTAGTGATGCAAACCAGCTACAAACCAATTTAATTGGTTGGTTAACCTCAGTTTATGACTTCTTTGTGCTTCTGCAGTGGTGGAAAATAGCCAGGCTGTATCTGGTTCTCAGTCTCTTATTAATCAAAGGTATCTAACTGCCTCCCACTAAGGTATTTTGTGTGCTCTATAATACACTGTAATCATCATCTTTGTTATTTATATTCTGATATCTAATAATTTTAACTTAGAGTAAGCTTCAGCCTTTCAAATTTTACAAAATGATGGAGATTATCAATTTATATGACAGTGGGTATACGGGAGAAAGACTTGAAAAAAGCATGCAACCTATGTCTGAGAAAGCCTTTTGGATGGCACCGTTCATGGAAACAGCATATTTAAAAGTACTTTCAGAAGACGAGTGTAGAAAACCACCCACTAAGCACTTGCTCTTTGTGTGTATATAACTGTACTGCTCCCTAAAAAGAAAAAAAAAAGATTTCAAAGATAACATCTTCCTTACTGAGTAGGCTTCCCATCAGCTACAAAAAATAAGAAGGACAGACGCACCAGATGTAAGGATGGATCCATGTTAGTGGTAGCCCATAACAGAAAAATGCATTCATCTGAAATACAGCATTGTGTGCATGCTGAAGCCTGAAGAACTGTTGATGCCTATGTTTTCTTCCTACGCACAGCTGCAAAGATAACACTGTCTACTGTTCAAGGGCTCCGTGGGGAATTCCTCATAACAATTCTGTTCTTTCAGTTCCTATTAAGGTTTACATCCCCATTTCAATTGATGATCAACTTGCTAGCTGGGTTAACTGCTGGCATATATCCCATCAGCAGTTAAAATTATAACCTGACGGTATCACTCCTGCATTGAGAGAGCATGTTGGGGCTTTACAGTGAGTCTAGATGGTTCATTTTCCTTTTTCCTGTCCCTATACTACATGAAAGAGTTCTTCTGTTCGTACCTTCAGCTTCTAAAATTCCTGTGATGACAGTAGACTTTTATGATGCACTACAATAATAAGGACAATTATATGATACCCTCAAACTGAAAATGCCTTGAGAAAGAAATAAATACAGATGCATAGGCCCTTATCCGAAGCTTACTGAAATCACTGGGAGGTTTTTCCATAAATTTTAACAGACTTTGGATCTGGCCTTGAAGTATTTATTAATGACTAAACCAGGCAATGCACTTTCTCCAGTTTAGACAAACCTTCTGAATCTGCCAATTAGAAATTTAACAGGGGTGATACCTTCTGGTTTCTTTCAGGAACCTCTGCTCTTACAAATAAAGGTTTGCACTTTTAGTCTGTAGCATTTATAAAGTTATCACAACTTAAATCGAGTGTCACATTAAGAACAGTTTTCAGGTCACCCGAGCTGTAGTGGTAGATGTCTTTGGAGCTCAATTCTGCCAAGCTGTGCTTCTCTAGATTCCACTTCTTTGCCTGAAGGCTTGCAGTGACTGCTTGGAAAACTCTTGCTAGACTTCTTCAACTACAGAAAGGTTTCTAATGATTTCTTGTGAGAGACCATACTTTGGAGTATGCAGCTCAAGCAAGCTTAATCAAAGTTTGGCAGGGAAGTTTTCTGAGGCTTGAATGAAGCCTCCCAAGGGGATGGGTGCATTGAGATAAGAGCAAAGAAAAAAGCTTGTCTAAGAGTGTTAGCGGCCAGAACCTCATTCCTGTAAAAGGGGATTTTAACAGGTTTAGGCTTTGCAATGTACCTCTGAGTTAAAAAAAGGGTTGTCTCCCCAAGCTTCTAATGGGGGGTACCTATATGTTTTTAATCTAAGCAGTGCAGATTTCGGCCTTCCACTGGCCTCCTATGTGAGAAACAGAAATTAAGTCCACACAGAGACTGCAGACCAGATTTTTCTCTCCGTAGCATTACTTTAATTGGAGATGATACTGCAAAAGGAGCATGTTCAGCTTGGAAAAAGATGGTGGAAGTGAGAAGAGAATTAGATTCAACCTTTTCCAAGAAAACGTGCAGAAAGTTTGATATCTGAAAGTGTGCTACAGAAGTAGTGCTTGCTGTTGGGTACTGCTATAAATCTTTACTCTTTGAAACATGAGAGCCTATTAAAAGTCAGCTTTAAAAACTGTTTTGATTATCTTAGTTCATTCAGTATCTTTATCATATTCTGCTGTTATTCTAACAAAGATTAACTAGCCCATTATTCCGCATATGAAGTGCTTTGAAGAGTTTTGGACTGTAGTATCTGTGGAATTACTAGGTGTTGCCCTGAAAGGCTGTGGATGGAGAAATCTGTCAGCCTCTGAAAGCTATGCATGCTTCAGGAATAAATATATCAGCAGGAGTAAAATAAGGGCTCAAATGGAAAGAAGGGGGAGGCAAAGAGAATTCCTTTTTGTTCATTAACTATTCAGATATGATTGGATTAAAATGACTCCTAATTTTTTCCAAATTAATTCTCTTGAAATCCTTCATTTGAGTCATTCATGCTGAGGCAAAGCACTTGCTACTGGACCATTTAACAAAATCAAGCAGTTAATCCGGAAACCATCTGCAGTAACCTCACGATAGTTTTTGCCCCATCAGCACAACCACTCGGATGAGAACGGGAGCTCCATTTTTTCATACTCTCTCAGGAGTGCCCAGAGAGTTTTTGAGTGATGCTTCATCTGTATGAAAAGGAAAACAAACCAGGAAGGTCAAAGAGTCATTACAGGAGGATATCCTCTATGCATTCTTGGCCACAATCTCTTCAGTGTCCAGAATATTTGTCTGTCTCTCTGTTTGACAAAACTTAGAAAGCTAAGGCACAATGCACAAAGCCACCCTATTTCATAAAAATCACACATCTGCAAGATATTCTATATGCTCGAAGAACTGAGACTGGGCAGAAAGGAATTATTTGAGGCATACAATGATTGGTGGGTTTTTTTATTGATATCCAAATGTGGGATTTTTCTGGACAAGACCTGAAATCTCAACTATCCAAATATCCTTGAGTTTGGGGGGAATTCTGAATTCAACTCCAGATGTGGTTAGGGTAGTTTATTTCACTTCTTATTGTGAACAACTGACTGGAAAAATCAAATTCACTAATCTAAAAGTACCAAATTTTTTACATTCAGCTGAACTAGATTCCTTAATTAGCTCTTGCATTTGGGCAACATTTTAGATGCTGAGTAGGGCTGTTTTTCAAATCTGCAGTTTTGTGTTTCAGAATATCCTTCTCTGATCAAGTTCTTCTCATAAGATTTCTGAGTAGTATTGCTTGTTCTCAGTTAACATCAGCTTATTTTCTGAAATTTGTGTTACTGTCTCAGCTGGGTCATGGTAGGTCAAGAAAAGAACGCAAACGAAATGTGCCTTGCCTTGATCCCTCATCATCTTTTCTAAAGGGAGGTAACGAGGTTATTCTGAGGGCTATTCATCATTCCTCTGGTGGTCCAACTGCTTCACTTAGTTTATGATTTGCCACCACTGAAGCTGTATCAGCACAACCTGCGGTGCTGCTCTCAGGTTGACAGTGACAGACCATTCCCTGTGGGAACAGCAATATGCATGGCAAGGCATGTACTGACTTAGCAAACCTGGTGAAGAGAAAACATTACCAGTCTGGCAAGATTAATTAGATGGCAGTAAATGGAAATAAAACTTTCATTTAAGGCCTGAGTAAGAATTCATGGGGCATTAATAGTTCTTAATTCTTAAGAATTAATAATTTCTTGCCAGATCAGCCAATGATTTCTTAATATTGTGACACAGTTTTGTTGATTTAAGAGGAAACATCCTGCAAAACAGATAAGAACTTGTCTAATGACTGTCCGAATATGTTTGAGAGAAGTGACAATAGAGCTGGAATCAGTTTTTCTTATTCATATGCTGGCCATGCACACAGTATCTCTTCCATTGCATATGTCTGTCAATAGGGCTAAACAGAAGTCCTCACTCATGAAACATTATGGGAGGCAATCTAAAGAAAATGGCTTAGACAGCTGCCCACTGGTGGTTCTCAGCTTCTTTTTTTTTCTGTGCTACAATATTATAAAACTATGGATTTTATTGAAGATTTTTAAAAAAAACAAACTCTGGACCTTGAGTTCTGATGTTCTTCATAACTTTTATGCACCCTTAATAATGAGTATATAAGTGCAAACCACACAAATTCCTGTTCCTGATGGTTTTGGAGCCCTACCTCAGTGCAAAATACAGCTGAGAAAACAGTTTAAGAAAATCTGGCACTCAACCGCCCATAACAATTTCAAGTGTCCTTAACCAAGCCTAAATTGTTGGGCTAGGATGGGTCCCTGGGCCTAAATCTATAAGCCCGCTAACTTCAGCTCATGTGTCCAGACCTCCATCAGTAAAGTTTAGCCAGTTTAACTACTCTGTAACTGAAACATAGAGCATACAGATTCCAAGTGCAATTTCAGTCAAACTTTGGAAAGTTCATATTAATACCTGTTCTGTAAGTGAAATTTTTTAATTATGCATTGAAATGCTGTAGACTGCATGGTCAAAAGTAAAGAAGTTGTTGACTTCTGTACTCGGGAATAGTCTTGCTATAAATGGGGAGAGAGGGAAGAAGGGATTTTATTACCCACAGTATTGTTGTGAAGCATGGGAACAGGAGCCAGAGTTAATGGTCAGAGTATAGAACTCTGCAGTTCTTCTTCCCCCCATAAATCCATACTTGCATGTCCTGTGAGCGCACACATATATGTGCATGTGCTGACAAGCGCAACTAACTGGAGCATTTGAAAAAGTTTATGGAGAAAGGGAATACTTTATCTCCACTGTAATTTACATTTTTATGGGAAGAACACCCTTTTATATGCCATACATAGCTTAATGAGTTGATGATGGACTCACCAGTGGGTCTTCTTCCACATTCGTGGCTCCTAACTGTATTTACTATGCACAGAGGAAAACACGATACACTTAATAAAAGAATCACAAGGCTTTTGTTTCCACAGAGGACTCCTGGCTTTACTGGTCAAACTGCTTCCAGAGATGTCAGCAGTTGCAGAGCCCTTTCATATGCTGAAAATATGAACCCACACTATTCCAGGCAGCATTTGTGTTAGCAATGGAATTTTTAAATAGAAATAATTAGTTTTGCTGGCCATGGTTGTTACATCTGGCATAAATTTGCCCCAGTGAACCCTATTTTTAAAAAACAAAGCATCTGAATTGAGGTTCCAGATTATACTAGTTACTGATCTTTGCAAGCCTAATCCATTCTTATGAACAACGCCTCTGCGGTGTTTTCTTCCCCAAAGAATATAGCATGGGCGCAACCCAAGCTTTATTGTGCTTAATCTGAACCAGAAGCCTGAGCTGATTATTTTAAAAAGCATGCTGTTTCTTAAAAGTGATTTTCTTCCTGTCCTCATGCTGTGCTGATAAGAAGTTTTAAGTGGATGTCTTCAATGTTTTAGGCTGGAGTGATACAGAAGAAAGCGGTGTGAGTCTGGGGGCTACAGAGCCCAAGGTTAAGCCAGTTGATGTAGCAACAGTACAGGCTGCAAAAAAATACTCTTTTACTTTGAAGCATACATACCAAAGCTTTTAATTTCTGGAAACACCACATGTGGGGCAAAATTATGCCTGGTTTATAAAGGTGCTAAACAAGGGCAGAGAGAAAGACCTCACAGTCTTTCAGCACAAAGACCTGGGGTCTGTAGTGCTGTTGACGATGACAGTAAGCCCAAAGCGCAGGGAGGGCAGGGGTCAAGTGTTGTCCCCTGCACCCTTTCGAAGGACGCCTCTGCCCAGCGTGCTAGTGTAACCTCAATCAGATTCTCCTCCCCAGCTCTATTTTCTGTCCAGTGCTCCTGGTGATGCAGGAGAGCATCCAGGTCCGGGCAGGTCTAAGCTCTCAGGGGCCTGTGGCAGCAGTGTGCTCCTTTAGCCCCCTCCACTCATGGAGACAGTCCGTTTGCCCCTGTTATAGCAGCCCTGCTACAGTTGCGGCTGTAACTAGTTGCCCTGCGCACTGATCATTTCAAATATTGGGTTTACTTCTGAGCTGCTGGTCTGTAATAAATGATGGAGTAGCTAATACGTAGGCAGATCTTCAGTCAGTGCTGGATGTGAGACAGCAATCTCCAGCAGCAAGGGAGCTGGCTTTAAGGTACATTCCTGTCTCATTCCAAATTCCCATCGGCCCAGCCACATTTGCACTGCTGCAGTGAATGGTCCTGCCTATTGATCTCCCTGTAATCAGTTCTCTCTGCTAGACAAATATAAGTACTATAAAACCTAATTAGGTGTTTTTACTGTTTAAATATATTTGTCAGTAAAGATGTGCCCTCTGTCCAACATACAATATTTGCAAGCCATAAAAATCTCCTTTTGGTGATAAAAATGTCATTTCACATAATGCTCTTATTTTTTAACTAGCAAAAGCAGACAGAGCAATCTTCACAAACACTGGATTACTGGGCTCCCTCTATTATCAGCAACTAATTTTACCCAGTGTCATAAACAAGATAAGTAGGCAGGTACTAAAGTAATTTCATCAGCTGTTTTGGGAACCATTATTGATTCTCAAATAAGTAATCAGGTCTGTTTCTATTTCTAATCCAACAACATGCATAGGTGATAAGTTTGTAGGTATCAGGCAATTTGTTAAATTCTTGGTGTCCCACGGCTTCATGCTCAGATATCCAAAGTGACTCTAATGTGTCTTGATTATGCCTTCATTATATCATGATGTCAGAATCTTAGCAATTAAGGAGCTGGACTGAAATCACAATACTGAAAACACATATGCACCGCATATGCATGTCCCTCCCCACAGACGTGCGATCCTTATTATATCTTCAAAATGCACATTTATATACCCATACAAACTAGACATGAGAATGTCCAGTATCAACCAGCAGAGTCTCAAATTCATAATTAAATTATTTTGTTAATTATTTTTCATGCTAAATCAGCTCCCTGAGAAATTTCTTTCATTCTTCTTTTGCACTCCATTTTATTGCTAACAGCTCCACATTGCAAGGGAACTGGCAACAGATCTTTACTTTTTGTGTCCAACCAGTTGAAGACAGGAATTAAGATAACCAGACTTAATCAAGTCTGATTTATCCACAGTTATACAGTTTCTGTTACTTCTCTTGATATATCTTTTTTAGCCCTTGGGATATATAAAAACAAATCTTATAAGGAGAAGAAGAAGCTAGTGCTGTCCCTTACAACCTCAGGCCAAATTTTCAATGATTACCCAGCTTTAAGCAGAGCCAGATGAGACCTCCCGGTTGGACATATCCTTGGTATCTCAGGAAAATACTGTCCTGTTACTTTAGAAACAGAGGCCAAGAACAAACACTGAATGGAGGTGGCCAAGAAAAGTGACAGTGTTAAATGGCTGTGTCATAGCTGGCAGAGAACCAGGTGAAATTATCCAGGCCTTAGATAGCTGAGATCAAATATGTTCTCAAGCAAGTTGCAAAGCAAGAAATTCCAGTAAATCATTTACTTAATGAGATCAATGTGCAACAGATCTTTTTTCTATCCTACAAAGTTAATATTAGTATTCTGTTATCATTTTTTTTTTCCTGTTTGCTAAGTTATCGTGTGGGATGCCAATGGGGTCTGGCACTGTCTGGGGTCTGATATTACTCATAAATATACTGTGTGAATTAGGAACAACTGCTGGACCCAGCAACTTATTTTTTTTTTGTGAAACACTTCTCTGCTGAAAAATGCAAATTCTTTAGAGTTGTGGCCAACCTCTATACCTTACTCCTGTCAGCTTCCCTGGTCAGCTGAGTAGGAGCCAGGATTATCAGAGCCCCCAGATTCCCAATTTGATCCCATTTCTACTACTAAGAGTTTTGGAGGGACCTTTTATTTCTTTTTTTTTTTTTTTTTTAATATTTGTGTTTTGTAACAAAACATTCCAGAATTTCACTTCCCTGAAATACTTTCAGTGTTTTTGCTTATTACAGCAATTTGGAAGGAACATTTCCTAAAATCCTGAGATTCTTCACATATATACAATTTTGCCTCCTGGCCACTTCAGCAACCACACTGGAGTTGGTGGAATTATAGCTCCCTTGCCCAGTTAAAACTGCTCTATGTTCGTGGACAAATTCAAACCTTGTGTTAGCAAGCACAGTTTCAACCACACTTGTGGAGGCTTCAGAGTCTCAGATTCCAGCCACTTTTTTGAAAGTGTGCGGCAGGCAAAGGAGAGAAACCCTATTAATGCCACTGGTGAGGGAAAGGGGGTAATGTGAGCTCAAATGTTGTTAGACACCAGAGAATCCACATGGAAGAGAGCCCAAATACATGCTCCAACCACCTGAAAAACTAAAGGACAAAGGTCTATAAAACTTAACATGAGAATTTACAGGAAACCAGCCCTCTTTGGTCCCAGTGTTCACCAAACTACCTGTTTATAGGCTCAATTTTCTATGTACACCTACAATAACAATAGCCAAAACTGTATCATTCTGTAGTTCAGGACATGAAGACCACAAGCACTTTAGCACAGCAGCTCCTGATAGTGTCATCCTTTGCCTTCTGTACTGCTTTGGAAGACAAGTGCTAAAGATGAAAACATACACAACTGAAAAGAAATCTTTACCATTGGTGCACAACTTAACAATTGCATCCCACACAGGTTCTTGTTACCCCCTTTAGAAGCGTTTGCATCTGATTAGTCTGGTCAGCCATCTAGCGCTATCCATCAGGCAGTGGGAAAGGAATGAGCTGACAGTGGCAAACAATTGACATTTGTTAAGTTTAAGAAAAGCTTCTTGCATAATTTGGAGCAACTGCTCCTGAGATCTGGTTACTATTATCCTTCTCCCACCTTCAGGTTTCTGCACTGCAAGTAAAATTAGATGGTGGGAGGTTTGTGTCCGTGTATGCCCATGTGTGGTTTTGTTTAGCACCTAGGACAAAGAAGCGGTAACATGGGTGGGAGGCTTCCACAGACTCTTGAAGCTAGCAAGGCCTGGTTCTGCCCTGAAGAGTCCACATTGCCAGCCCCCACCAAGGGAAGGGAGGAAGACTCACAGGGACAGCCGGGGACAGGGGAAGGACAGGGAAGAGTGCCATTCCAATTTATTCTGGCTTCAAAAGCTCGTGGAGCTGAAGCCTGATGATATCTATGGAGTTCCCAGTGCTTTCAGCTGAAAACAGAAGAGGCAAGTGGTTTGGAGCTGCCTGACTATAAACACAAAATCTAAAGGAACTAGTCAGTAAATGAGTGAAACATACTGATTATAAAGGGTCTGCAGGTCTTTGCTTTCATTTTCTTACCCTTAAAATGCTTCTGTGATTATTTTCATCCACTCACTAAGGTCTTTCAAAAATGTAACGAGAGGCAAACATTTGGAGGCTTTCTTTCTGTTTGTTTATTTGTCATTTAGAGTAATCCCAGACTGACTTTAAAAATCCAGCTTTTAAAAAAAGATTCAGTTACCTAATATATTTGTTTTAAAATGACGGGGCAAGAATGTATCTGCTATGTGAAAAGAAAAAAAAAAGATGGCTTTCTTTTGGAAATACACTTTATATAACAAAATCAAACGCATGGAATCAGATCTTCAGGTGAGATTATAGTACCATACGCACATCAAAGACAGTGGGACAACACATGGGATGGAATTTCAGGAACAGCTAATTATTTGCTCTTTAAAAAAATATAATTTCCTTTCCTTAATGAGCCAACTTTCAGGAAATGAGTACAGAGAAGGGAGAATAGAGGAAGAAATACAGTATTCTGGAAGCTAAAAATCTTGTTGGTGTTCTTTCTACAATTTTTGTGGCTGAGACACTGAATGGATTCCATAAGTGAGATTTTGTCAGCTTGCCAAATCTACATGGTCTTCTATCTTTTAAAAAAATGCCTTTGATTTTCACAGACTCCAGCCCAGCTTGGGACTTGCATTTAAAAAAAAGCATATCCTGCTGCTACAGGAAATATTTTTCTTGACACCACTGTATTTTATTTATTTTAATCATATTTAAAAAAGAATCTTACAGAAATCCCAACAGTACTGTTATGCAGAACCCAGAAGAGTTCATTTCACCTCTTTACAGGAGAAAAGCTCACAGGTTAACATATCGGTAAATGATGTGAAAATGCAAAGCGGATTTAAGATTTTTTTAAGAAGTCCAAGTTTTGAATGCAGTAGGATACAAAACTATTAGCTTTCTTCACATTTGAAGGAAGACCATACAACATACTGAATACAGGGATGGGTTCATTTTTTGCTGGATTACAGAGGGTACTGTTCCATTTTCTAGTAGAGAAACTTATTATTAACACTGTATAAGGCAATTCCGGCAAGCTGGAGAATTGGATATTGGGACAAAATTAAATCTTCATGTTCGCATATAACCACACACTGAGAACATTCAGGTCTGAATAGTTCTACAATCTTTGCGTCTTATATTGGGCCAAGTTCAGATTCAGAAAACCCTTTTCTGCAGATGCAAACTTTCGAGCTAAGATCCATAGTGAAAGGTTTGGGTTTCTTTTAATATATCATCCCTATTGGGTTTCTTACAAGTCGTCTGCAAGAAACCCAAGTTCACTGTTATTAATAAAGAGGTTTTGAGAAAGTATTACCAGGCAACCATCATTACTGAAGTGTGCTGGACTACTGAAGTATGGAGCTGCAGCAATAGAAGGTTGTTATAGAAAACCGCAGTGGTAATCAGCTAGCACAGTAGTTTGTAGGGAATGCTCTTAAATCAATGATGTAGCTACATATAAAATGTGAAGAAAAAACCCCTGGATTATTAGCATTTTTACTGGTGATATGTGACCTGTTTTGTGCCCTACATATTTTCACCCTGTAATCCTTCGTTTCAGCAGGTCCCAGGTCAGTAAATTGCTCAAAACAGTCCTTCACCACACTGGTAGAAAATTAACAGCAAGAATGGCCCTCATTTAATCCTGGCAGCAAATTAAGACATCTCACTTATGATCTAGAGTAATGCATCCTAAGTACAGAAAGCCAAGCAGACTACCAACCCTGCTCTCCATAGGTAATTCAGATGGAGAAAAAGAGGTACCAAGCAGCCAGCCTACATTGCTCCTTTGTTTACTGTAAGCTAAAGAAACATAGATGACTGGATGAACCTTTGGTTTTTGTTATCTATTCTCTAGGAAGTCCTTGTTTTCATGGGTTAAAATCCCTCCTGACAGGGTCCATTCAACTGATAATCATCAGTATGGGCCTCAGTAAGCCATGGGGTATCTTAAAACCTAAAGGGATGCTTAGCATATTCTGAAAGCCTAAGCCATCAGGAAATGTTTTTTGGGAAATGTCACTCAGGTTTCCCAAATCATCCAAACTGATCCTGGTTCTGAAAACTGGCTGTTTAAGAGGTCCAAAGAAATCACACATACCCTTTTCAGAGTTGGGTTAATTTCAGAAGGCAAAGATATTGCAGTTGCTGACTGATTTTGACAAAACTGCTTTGAAATAAAACAGATTTTCTAGCACAAACCACTTGTAATTTGTTCAGTCCTAATCAAACATAAGGATCTAAGAATTTGATCATGGAGTCATCCAAGACAGACTTTGAGCCTGGAAAAAGGTGCTTAGGCTGCTAAAACTGAGTAAGCTCATGTAGACTTGCTTAGATGCAGAGAATATTTTTTTCCACCGAATTTTTCAAATTCCAATAAAATGAACTGTCTTGTTTTTAATTTTGATTCCCCATGAATAAAACCCCAGCTACTTTTACTGCAGTCCATTTCAGGCACTGCACATGCATGAGGTAATGATCCAGCCAAAATGGAGTTTGTGGCAAAATAACAGAGCAAAAATTTTTAAGAATCTCTGGTCAGCATATTTGCTTTATTTTCTTTATTACCTTTTTAAACCATCATATCCTTAAGTTGATCTTAAGTGAAATATGTGCAGAGATACGTTTAAATTTAATGAAGTAACCCCTTATGGATGGTGAAATGACTTCCTAATTACATTTTATGTTCTCATGGTTCCTGAGTTTTTCATTTTCCACAAATGGAACAGATTTATATGAGTTGACATGACAGCTCTAGCTCTTCGAGAAGTAACCATGGCTGCCAGAGAGACTACTTGGCCTTTAGATACATCAGAGAGGTAGTACTGTATGTTTAATAGAACTAGGTGTAAAGTGATGGTTCTTTTTAGACTGCTCATTGCTAAGCCAACCTGCTATAAAACATTGATCTCTCAGATACAGGAGACACATGACTCCCATGCCAAAAACCCAAAGTGCGAAAAGGACTTAAAATGTAATCATTAGTAGATTTTTGCAAGCAGCTGGTAAAACAAGACTTCTAGGCAGTCAGGGTGCTTGAATTTATTTCTTAATCCTGCCAAATCAGCAGAAAAGTATTTTAACTTAGTTCCACTTGGCAGACAAAGGGTAGGATTCCAATGGGACAGCACAAGAGAAAGCATCCATGCAGGTGGAAAATGATAAACTCTGAGTAGTGATGGCTATCAGCTCTGAGGTCCACATTTTTAATGTTGCTCTAGAAGTAAAAAAAAAAAAAAAAGCAGGAGAAATACTATATCTCGTTTTGGCTCAACCCTGCTAGAAATAAACTATTACTTTTTTTCAAAACCCCAGCAGTATTCTGCTCAGCCTTTCCAGCCTCTATTAAATCCAGCACATTGTACTGAGACAAAAGACATCAGGGAACTTCCCCTTCTTTCCTCCCCATCCAACTCAGAGCTCGTTTGTCAGCAAGAGTTACTGCCCTAACAAGCAGCTTACAAGTCACCCATTTGTAGTTGCTCACTTTTCACATTAAGGGAAAACATCGCAATGGGCAGTCTTTACGACCAGGTTTCCCATTGTTTAAGCTTGACCCTGCCAGTGTTTGCACACAAGATGTCAGGGTAAAGGATAAGGACTGCACCTTTGAAGGCAAGCAAAAACTACCATCCATAGAAATCAAAGTAATTTTTTTTTTTTTTCTCGGTTGGTATTTTCTTTCCAGATTTTTGGGATACTGAAATACATGATGATCCTGGTTTCTTTTCAGTTCATCCCTAAGTGAACAGTGAAATCTGCGGTGCTCATTAACTATAGGTATTGACTTGGCTACAGTGGGTGCTGTACAAACACATGCCACACACTTATTTTCATGATCTCATTTAGATGATCTGTTTAATTGAATGCAATCTACAGACTTGATCTCTTGCCATGTAGCGCACACAGGAAATCCTGGAATAACATCCAAAGACTGTGCTGGACTGAAAGTGAAAACCTTTGGTTTAACACGCTGCCAAATCTTTTAAAGAAGCAGAAACTCACAAAAAGAAAAGCCCTTAGTGCCCTTGAGATCACAGTGTGCAGCTCTGGCTGACTGAACTGATATTACCTGACCTGAAGTTTGAATTAATTCTCATGAATTAAATAAACTATTGAGTGATTGACTGTCATATAAAAAGAACCTAAAAAAGCAAAATGCAATCGCTTTTAAAGAAAACTTGTAAGAGAAATAAGAGGGAGATAAGAGAAATAAGAGGGAGGACACAAGAATAAACATGTTGAAAGTATTCTCTAGAGACCTTTTGTTATACTCCTGCCTTAAAATGTTACAAAAAATGTCCAAGCTATTTGCCTTCAACACTAAAAAAGCCCTGACCAAAGAGCACACCATGATTTTAATATTATCTGCTATGAAAGCCAAACTTAGAATGAGGTTTAATTGCCAAAATTCCCTGAGTGGGTACAGAATTCATGGGTGCAGGTTCATTAAGTCCCATCCATTACACTATATATTTTGCTCAGCTGGCAAATGGAGGTGTTTTTCAGTTTCAAATCCACAAAGATCTGGCAGTCAAGTCTTACCATCTCATGTGCCAAACAAGCACACTGCAAACCAATGTGGTTTTTCAGATGTTGCTGAAGGCATATTCTAACCACAGCTGATCTTACAGAGATAGAGCTAGCGGTATAATTTGGCTTTTGTTATCTTTATTGTCAGTGATGATGCGTGAAATAAAGAGCTCATGGAGAGCTTGGGGAGTTTTTAGTTTGGAAAAAAATACCTTTCAGCTGAAAAGTGAGTAAATGTAGTAAGTATTCAGCGGGAAACGATAAATACATACTCCGATAAAATGATTCTTAGAGTCTTTTTTTTTTAAGGACAGGATTGGTCTTGCAGGTAGTGTCGTCTACAGCTACCAAAACCTACTCATAGGGCTGCATAGACAGCTTGCTTTATAGATTCAAAGCCACAAGCCACCCAGTATTTGAAGAAAACCTTCCATACTGGGAAAATATATGCAATGTAAGATTACTGTGCTGGTTATCAGGATTTCAGACTTCACAAAAATTTGCTGATGTTATCCAAATGTAGTCTCATTATCTATCAGAACAATTACCTAGTCAGTAAGGACCAGGTACAGACAAAACCCAGTGAAATGGGTATAATAGCCTGCAGTGAATGGCAATACAGAAAGCTATAAATCCATTCACATGTAGAATTTCTGAATTCTAAGCAGAAATACACTTGCTTGAAATACTATACTTTTTAGCAGTGCATTCTAATAGTTCAGCCCTTTTTTTTTTCATTTTATAACACAGAACTGCTAGAGAATTGCCATCTTCGGCTTTACTATAAGCTGTAAATTTTGGAGCATATTTACACAGAGGTTGCTCTGGCACATTTTTGTCATTACAAAACTGTGAAATGGAAAGAGCGGAGCTGCAAATGTGAACCACTTCAGACACACAACTGGTTTTTAAGCACTGCTTTCTAAAGATACAGTTTACTTCCCAACACTGAACTTGTCCCTGGGCTTTTGCTTCAGACCCCTCCCCAGTCAGAAGGACTGCGATCCCAGGCTCAGAGGCAAATAAGCTCCCTCCTGAAGGGCAGCAGAAACCTCTGAGGTCTGTGTCCCTGGGAGGAAGAACATCCAGAGGAGAGTTGGGTGCCTGGTACTGCTGTATCACCAGAAGATTGCTTTCACAGTAGGACACTGATGACCCGCACACACCTGATTAAAGCCTGAACTCGTGCCTTCTACACCTCTGGAAAAGGAGGAGAAGGAACTCATCAGCAGATGTCTCCTGCGATGCTCGTGGGTTTGTTCTGTGTACATCAAGCTCGTATCCTGAGACCAGACTGCAGATGGACAGTGCAACAACTGCAGAAGTTGATCAGATGAGCCCCATTTTTCAGATTTCTGTAACATTTTGTATTCCAACATCTGGAAATGGCTTTTAATTGATCAAGTGCAGTGTGTCTGGTTTTCCCTGGCTAAGAAAGAAGAGAGGAAAAACTGGAACGGGAGCTGCTGAGCGATTCGATAGCAACCTGAGCTGAGGGACACAAGAAATACAGCAGAGATGGCAAAAGACTAGTCCTGGGTTTGTTATAAAAAAAGGATATAAGAACTTAAATTTTATAATACAGAGTGTACTCAGTCATATACCTTAGCAACTGAAATTAACATCCTAACTGGAATTTGTTAGAAAGCATAAAAATTGCATTTAAAACAAATGTCCATACCTCCATAGGCACATATGTAAAATTTATATACCCTAATACATACTTTAATATGGAGACTGCATTTTGCAGTTAGGATTATAAATTGTTCACTTAGAAGTGCTGGGAGTTAGCAAGAGAGAGAAAGCAGGAATAAAGTTCTGACCACTCAGGACTCCAGAATGAATTCCTTCTAAACCATACCTGATTGATGCTCTCAGGTTAGTACACAGAATTCATATGGAGTATTTTTTATGGGATGGGACGTTCGTCAAGAATGTGAGAAAATGAGGTAGTCATCAGGCTGGACCAGAATTCTTGCATGCAGAAATGAAATGAGTTCAGCAAAACTCTGACTGTCTCCTTTGCAACTGTGGCTCCACAGTCACAATGGCCACATGTAAATTTGTGAGGAGGAAAGTTAAATTGCAGCTTGACATCAATAAAGTGGGGTTCAATGGCAAAGGAAGCCTCAGGCAATGAATGTCTCAGAATGAAAAGGATTACTTATTAAAAAAACCTCTAAATTGTTTCTATTAGCACTACATATGATTTTCTGAAAGTACAGCAGAAATTTTGGCTACAAAAAAGAAACATGAAACTCCTCCTGCCTGCCAGTTTTAATCAAATATAGAGCTCAGCCCAAACCTACGCAAGGCTGAAATGATGCTGTTGGAAGTGGAGCTGGCTGTCTCCCATTAAAGGCCTGCAAGCTTTTTTTTGTTAAGGTTGTGTGAAGGCTTGGAGTCTTATCTGACTCCTTACTGAGTCTGGATGACTGGGCAGCATCCCAAAAATACCTTCTCACATCTTTAGCTTTATGGGGAGTTTCATCCCTTCCTCCCGCTGAGGCCACAATATCCTCTGCTTCGGGTACCTGACGGCTCTGTTATTACAGCCTCCTGTTTCTGAAGCCAACGTAAGACAACGTGCCGGCTCCAGATGCGGCAGAAGGAGGCCGTCTGCCTCGTGCCTGCCTTAGATCACTGTAATCACTTCAGTGCTCAGGTCCTTCTTTCAGCTCCAGGTAATTCCTGATGCCAGTTTACAGCCTTCAGTGTACAAAGCCCTACTGCAGCTGGAAACCACCAAGGCTCAGAACAAAGGCTTTGGGACCTAGGGACAAAATATTTTTTTGAAGGCAATCCAGCATTGGAAAAATCTTTCTGTGAACATCAGGTGAATATGGCATCTGACCATCTTTAGAAAACAAAGGAAACTTTCCTCCTGGGGAGTCCTTTCCTTTGGAAGCGCTACTTACTTCAAGTTTCAAGCATTGTCATTTGCATTCTCAAAAAGCCACCAAGCACAG
>NW_009260133.1:1498074-1585839 GCF_000687185.1 Egretta garzetta
ACAAGCAGGCTAGGTGGTGAAGGCCAGAACTCACCAGCTTCAGGCTGTGGTTCAGTGGTACGAGTTGAACTTTAAATTTCTAACTCCTAACACCAATGACAGATGACACAAATTACTGGTTTGGTGCAAACTCACTTGACCAGTGCAATTTCTGATGGGTTATCTTTGCAGCAACAGGTTTCAAGCTTAATCAGGTACCAACTTTCACCACACTGCCAGCATAAAACTGTCAGGAAAGCATACAGCCAGAGTAAATTCTGTATCATGTGCTCTGCCAAATTTGACAGAAAAGTGATCCTGTGCCCAGGCCTGATTTAAGTCCAAATTTCACTGCTAGATAAGAGCAGTGTGCACAGTTTCAACAGTAATGCTTGTGAACTAATGCTTACCTTGCAAGAGTTGGGGTTTTTTTTCCATCATATTTTAACTACTGTATAGCTCTAATATTGCTATTGCTACTGCCTAAGGGTTTTACCCTGTATACATCAAGTAACAGAGTCTTCCCCAACCTTGGGTGGATTTATACATACAAACATACATATATATATATATATATGCATATATTGCGCCTTATTGGTTGGGGAACAAAAACATGATCAATAAAAGAGGCCAGCATATACTTTACTCTGTATCTGCATAAAATGTTTGCTATGGAGTCACAGATCAAACTAAATTCACCATCTCCTTGGTAAAGTAGCTCACCAGACATAATTTAGAGGCTGCTGCTCTTTCCACCCCAAGGTCCCCCCACCACTTGCAAATCTTCATGCTTCCTTAAGACTTCATTTTGAGCCAACTCCTTAATTTTTACCAGAGTCTCCTGTAGTTCCCCATGTACTGTTCAACCTGGCTGCTGGTATTCTTCCTCTGTAACACCATGACCTGGGGGCAGATGGTGGTCTTCCTCTGTAGAATGAGCAGTCTGGGGCAAGGTGCCTCCCAGAGAGTTGCATGCAGTGGATCTCCATGTGCTGTGGGCACTCACACCCCCATCTCAGTGGGTGGGGGCACCCCAGCCACCAGCCAATGGTGTACTGTACAGCAAAGGCAAACTGCACAGGCTAGGTTCTGAAAACTGCCTGTACTAACGCTTGACGATGGGAAAAGATGTGCGAGAGCTTCAGGCAACAGTTTGCACTCAAAGACATTTGCAGGGATTTAAACTACACTTCCTTTAAATTCAAGTCTTTGAAAGAAAGAGCGAAAGTGAAGTATGACAGTATGCATCCCTCTCAATTCAAATTTTGTAAGAACAGCACAGAACACCTCCTAAGAGTATCTATCGCTCAGTCACTGGTGTGATTACCATATATCCCTCTCCTTGATAACCCTTCTGAGGCACTGTGGTTCAGGATCCTGTATTAGCTGAACAGGGTTTCAGGATGATGATTATTTTTATCATTGTTAAATTACCCTTCCAGTTCGGTGTACCCACAGTGTGGGCTTTGCAGTAATGTCTGAAAACATGTCAAAGTGAGCAGTACTCTGTTCAGACTGCCAGACAGCCAGAAATCCTGAAAAAACATCAAAAAGAAATCTGCAAATTTGTCCCAGAAAAAAAAATTCAGGTAGAAAAACAGGAAATGTCTGTGGAAAAACAGACATATGGGAGCTCTAGTTCTTCCATAATCTTCCAGTAGAAGTTGTCTGGGCAAAGAATCCAACTTCTTGTAGGGTGGAGTTTTATCAATTTATTAGAAGAGTTTAATGATGTGTGAAACCTGGACTGGTCCCAGAGTCCTTCTCACCTAAAAGCCA
Source organism: Egretta garzetta (assembly GCF_000687185.1). Taxonomy (NCBI): domain Eukaryota; kingdom Metazoa; phylum Chordata; class Aves; order Pelecaniformes; family Ardeidae; genus Egretta; species Egretta garzetta. The sequence continues at coordinate 1,499,833 of NW_009260133.1, forward strand.
CTCACAGAACAGGCTCCCCCTGTATAAGTGTGTAACAAAAAGATGGCTCATAGAAGAATGAGTAGAGTGTATTTATTTGTACCTGTGAATTCTTGATGTACAGATACTGTATAAACACACATGCATACAGAGGTGAAAACTACTATGGATTTTTTAAAAAAAGCCAAAGGATACTTATAGTTTATGGGTCAATTCACACTGCTTTGAAAAAAAAAAATCTAAGTTATGTGTTTTAAAAGATTCACTTCAACAGATAAAGTATTGGTTTAACTTTCAAGATCTAAATTACCATTTTAATGTAGCTGTCTAGCAGAGCTGAGGTTCGCTTACCAAAGGGGCTGGCTGAAGATACAGCCCTTGTTCATCTTCCAAAGTACTGAAATAAATAGAATATTTGACAGAGAGGACTGTAAATCTGGCCTTTTTAAACTACTCACATTTTCAACTGAGAGGTTTATAAAGCTTTTACCTTAGCTGCTAATTGATGATGTCAGTTTTAATGAAGTAATATAGACACATTATAAAATACTTCCAGCAGATAGACCGGGAGGCAGAACAGGTTATAGAGAAAGACAGAGAAAAACTTGGTTTATTGAGCCCCGATTATGCCAGCTGTTCAATATTTCTTAGTCTCCTAGGTTCTTCTTTATTCCTTCCACAGAAAGAGTCCAGAACCCTTCAAGAAGTAATTCAAAATGGCAAAAGTAACATTTTTCTTTACCTCTACCTGGCAAATTTTCAGAGAGATACATTTACTGGATGGAAACTTCCTGCCTGGACTGGCCGTCCGTTAGTATGAGTAATGAGCAATCCATCCATCATTAGGGTTAGTAAGTTTTCCATTTCATCCTTTTCCCTCTTTAAGTGCATGATTTAATTCACAGCACATAAACATTTATGCAGAAACCTTGTAAAAGCAAAACCATGCCCAGTATTTCGGTCATATATGAGACAACTATAGGCAGGTGGAGAAACTCACTTTAAAACAAACTCATGTCCAGTGTTTGTTCACAATATCTGATCTCTGTATTCTGTGTCTGTGCCTGATTTACATTAATCTGCTTTTCTTTTTTCCCCTCCACACATACAGATTTCACACTTGGCACTGCTTGGAGCAAGAGCTGCTACATACTTAAGAGGGAATTTGTTCCTGGGACAAATACGAGTTCTGGGAGAGGTTGCTTTATCAGCTAGGTCCTAGGCCTAAACCTCAGTGTCTCCCACCTTCAGTTCCTTGTCCTACTGCAGACTCCTTCCTACCCTGACCTGTGTCACTTTGGGGATGCTGAGCTGTGAGAGCCGGGTGGGTATATGGGGAAGAGGCGGCCAGTGATGTTTGAACACCCAATATTCATCTCAATGCAGAAGCAACTATCTTCCTGTTGGAGGATGCCTGAAATATTTCTATCTTTCTCTTTTTAATGAAGTCTATGGGTTTCCTCTTGCTCCTTAGAGCTGAGGCTGCAGCATCTCACTGCAGGCTGGGTCTAAGACCGTCCAGATGCTGGGGCACGCACAAGGGGCTTTGTTTTGGATGGCAACCCTGCAATGACCGAGTGGCCAGGCACTTGCCCTTTCTCTGCTGGGAAAAGCTACACATTTTACAGTTCAGAAGCATGGGGCCCGTCTCATACCTTTGACACATGGCAGGAAATCCCTTTTAGTCAGCATGAGTTTTCAGCCACGTTTTCTGGGTTGTTCTTTACCTCCTCAAAGGTTAGTGACCTCATTCTACAGACAGTGCAGTTGGGGCAGAGGTGGCCAGCCTTGCCCTGCAATTCCAGCATCTGAGGAGCTTTTCATGGACTTTTAGTGACTGTCTTAATTCAACCTGCAGCTAAGCATAAGGCTATCCACAGTGAACCCTTATATGCTCTCTGCCAACCCCTAAGAAATCAACCCTTTCTTTCCATAAGTAAATCTGATTTCCTCACCCATTCTCCAAAATCTACCCCCAAAACTGACTGCTTCCTTGGTGCAAGTAGAGGGTAGTGGCAGCAAGAGCCCAGAGCTGCAGACAGAGCTGTGAGGCAGAGCAAAGTAACACTTTGTCAATGAATACTCGCTGAGCCAAGAACACTTAAAACCCTCCTCCTCCACCACCTTTCCTTAAAATTGAGATTATTAATGAGTCACACTCACGTACATGTTCCTCAGAGCTCCGCTTTAGAGATAAACAAAAGCCAGGTCTCCCTCTCCTTCCTCCTGGGTGGGCAAGCAGCACAATGCTAAAGCATTATCACATCAACTGCTGGGCTAAGAAGCTTGACCCAAAGCCCTGTGCCAGTGAATTATTTTCCCCTGACATATGGCTTAAGGCTGAAGGATTTGAACACTTAATTGGTGCATTTTCTGCAAGGCTTTAAAGGCTTGGCAAGGTGAGATTCCTGCTAATCAGTGATACAGCTGGGAAACAGCTCCTGCTGTGCATCACCAGCAGCCTCCACCTACAAGAATTTATTCATCTCCTGGAGCTCAAGGGACTTCTATTATCTGAAGGTGTTAACATCATTTCTAAGTGAAGTTGTCCAAAGACTGTGTTTCAAACATCTTTCATAGTTTGTATTCACTGAGACGTGTAACAACATAGATCTGTTAATGTATGTGAAAAAGAATGCCATGACTTGTTCTCTCACATTATCGTGGTGGGGTGGCCCTTTGTTAACCAGGAAAACAAAACACATTCCTTGTAACTTTTGCATTTTCCTGTAAGAGTTACCTCAGCCCTTCTCTACAAGCAGGCATTCACAAAACTAACATCTTTGCAGCAATTTTTGTCATTGAACCTATCAAAAAAAAACCCCAAAATACCTCCATCCTAAAGATGGGCTATTTGATGAGAAATTTTGGAAATAAAATCTTCATTCATTAGTATCACCCCTGGAAAAGAATTATTCAGAGCATTCATTTTCCATTTTCATCCTGCCATTTTGCTGTACTTACACCTCCAACTTGCAAAACAATGATTTCTGTAATATTCCATACATTTTGCTGTCATTTTATTGTTTCTGCAAAAAGTTCTCTATATAAATTACATTACTTCCATTCTTGCTGATTTACCAGTTCTGTGGCATCAGAAACCTTGTAAACCCACTCTTCGCTAAGCTCCTGTGAGCTGGAAGGAGTTCTGCACATGAAGGATTTGCAGGACGTGCACATTATTGTTGCTATTCTGTTTTTCCAAGAAAAAGTATTTTTCGCATTGATTCAGCCCAAATGATCTTTTTGTAGAAAGGACAATAGAACTAAAGTAGGCAGTTACTGTACTCATCAGAGAGAAGAGACTCTTCCTTGAAGAAACCTGTGCCCAGCCACAAACTGACAACTATTCTTACAAGTGAAAGATGTTGTACACAGAGGGCACACCCTTACAGTCACACTCGCTCACACACACTTAGAAATAAAACTGATACAGTCTCAAAGTATTAGGGCTGCTTTGGAAGGCATTCTGATTCTGATTGAATAAAGTCAATTAAATTTTGTTCTCTTAAACACGTAAGCACAGAAGAGGGAAGCAGAAGTTGGAAATGTTCAACGAATGTATGTCTAGGGCCCTAGTCCCAAAAAGCTAGGTAGGAGTGTAAATGCAATTTTAATCTTTTTTTTGTTTGTTTTAATTCTGTTAGTTTTCTTTTCGTCTTTCCTCCACTAAACACATAAACTTAGAAGATGGTACGAAATTCCTCTGGCCATTTTCTCCACTCACCTCCAGCAGTTTTATTTTTTAAGTTTTATAGACTTCAAGCCTGCTTTTACTCCTGGCATCGCATAGGAGTTCTGTGAGTCAGAATAAGATCATCCTCACCCACAACAAAGAATAATCCTGGCAGAGATAACGCTGCTTCTCTTTCATTCTCTGTTTACACTAGCATCACCCGCGGCTTTGCAGCACCTCTCTCAAATTTGTAAAAGACAAAGATGTTCAAACAAAACTGGGCTCAGGTTCTTAAAATATCTTTGACAACTTAATTAACTTTGCACACTGGCATCTCAAGACTGTCAATTGTAACTTAGTTCAAAGATCAATTAAAAGATCAGTTCTTTTTCTCTGTGTATGGGAGAGTATTTTTACACTAGCAAATACCAATTCACACTCATTAAGTTCTGTGAATAAGCCTGCTGACACGCTGGGGGTCCCATTGAAACATGCTCTTCACAAATACAGTAGGTGTAGTGTTTACCCACTGCTTAACCGTGCTGAATAAGCTCTTTGACAAATAAAAGCATTCTTGCTGGCCCCAGTCATCAGAGGGTGCACTACGTGCACTCTGCTGCAGTCATACACCATGTTTTCCCATCATCCTACCAAACAATTTGTAGTTAGCAAACTTTCCAAATGGTTAGGACTAAATCCCTCTGTGGTGTAAAACCACTGGTGTGACTTGCTGTGACTCACTGGTGTAGGTTTCTTGCATCTCACATAACCCTAATGTCCCTTAGTTCAGCCGTTTTTCCGCTCCTACGTTGTGGTCAGTCAAGATCCAGAGTTTCATGCTGGGACAGTCATGCAGTCAAGCAGACTGGCTGGCTCAGCCGGGCTCAGATGCTCTCTCTCTCTCTGGCATGGGCCAGTGCTGCCTGGGTGGAAGCCATTTGTTATAAGCACACGGCCTTATATTGGTAAGCTGTAACTGGGAACTGCCTGTGTACCTCCATACAAAATTGTTCTCATGGCTTCTTATGTGCCAAAAAGTCCTGTGGCTTTCCTTGAAGGCTATTTTCTATCTCACTAAGGTTTATTTCTATCCTGAGTGCAGCAATATCAATAAACTTTATCCTCTAGGCTCCTCCACCACTTACATTGCTTTATGTTTGGAGAACAAATGAGGACAACAGTGGGGACATTTTGGGGGTTCACGTGCTTGGGACTTTACTGCAGATGTGTATAAAATCTATTGTCCAGCAGAGGGTTTTATTTTGCCTGTATCACAGGCTGCCGACACACCTCTGACATTTCAGTTTGCTAGACTGTGCTACGTCCTGCATTCTCTTGTCTTCTCACCCATCCCACTCTCTGCCATAGGCTACAAATCTAGAACAATGACAACAGATGAAGTTTGGGAGCCAGAGGAAAGAAATCCGAAAGAAGAGCTTGCCAGCACTGTACTTAACAGCCTTTTTCCCACAGGCACTATAAGACCAACTAAAGCTGAACAAGGTGGTCATTTTGTAATCCGCAGAGCCTTTACATGCTTCTATTTAAATGTGTATAAACAAATGCATACACACATACGTATCTACATATACACATATGTGTGTGTTCACCTACTTGCACATATATAAAATGTGCAGACATGGGGGAATTGTATGGTGGTGTGATGGGATAAATGAGCCTGACACTTACATGAAAACTTAAGAGTAAAATTGGCCACTGTCCAAATGAGGAAGAAAATGAGATGGTGGCCCTTCCAAACAGGTCATGTGTCTTCTTCACAGCATAGGGTTGCGTGCTCAGTATCTTTCAGTTAAGCAGGGGAAAAATTATTGGGAAGTATTTTAAGAAAAGGAGGAAGGGAAATTCAATTTTATTTGTTTCTGCAAAACCTTAAATGTCAAGAATCTAACTATATGAGGTCAGAATAAAGCATAAAAACTTCTAACAATGATCTAAACCAGATTTTAATGTACATAAAAAGGTCAGACTTAGACATCAGCTACTACAGACTTTTCCACAGTTGGATTTGAGTTTTATATGCTTTGCTGGACACCTGATGTAAAGCTCTTTGGAGTTCCAGGATGTCAGACTTATTGTTGTAACACTTGCAATGAAAAGAGAAATGCTCCATAATATTTTCTTAGTATGATTTGTTAACGTTGTAATTGGGGTTTTCGCTGTCTGAATATATTGCTTTGGCTAACAGGTCTATAAGGAAAAAAGAACAGCTCAAGAGAGGCCTCTTGGGGGTGTCAAGAGAACTCGGGCTGTACAAGTCATTGACAGAAGATAATACGACTTTATGGAGTCTATACACCTAAAAATCTTTTTTTCCCCAAATGTTTCATTCCTATTAATAAAAGAAACAGCTATTTGAATGGCTGTCTGCTCTTTGTAAACCATTAGTCAAAACCTTCCAAAGGAAAGACCTGCAAGTTTTCAAGCTTTTTGGCTTCAAGCTTTCCAAGCCTTTCAAGATTTTTGGTATGGTAAACATACAAGATACACGGGAAAATGTAGCCTTCTGCCTAGCCTAGGACTGCAGATCCTGTAATTTTGGGTACTCAAACAGATCAGAAAGAGTTCCTGTCATGACAAAGATATATTCAGATACTTTAAAAGTTTTGTTGTGGGGTGTTTGTTTTTTGGTTTTTTTTTTCTTTGGCGGGGGGGAAGGAGCTGAGGGTGTTTGCTTTTGTTAAAGGACTCTATAGGTACATCTACACTATTCTTGGAAGCATACTTGGCAGTAGCTATGAAGGTGGCCAGAATCTCCTGTGCTGTCTGTCCTGACCGCAGAGCCAGGCCACAGGCATCCCCTGCCAAAGCATCCCCCGCTGCAACATCCCCTGCTGCCTCCTCGGCAGCCAGCTTGCCCCAAGACCCCCTGTGGGCCACCCTTGCAAAGAAGGGCATGGACTGCAGGAGAGCTTCTGTGTCTGAGAGTTTTATTACCTCTACTCACGGAGGACAAATACATTTAATATTTAACATTTCCTATATGTTAAAACCCAGTGCTGTTATGGCAGTACAAGAAGGGCAACTGCCTGACCTCACAGCTGGCTTTAAAGACAAGCAGCCAGGCAGTTCTCACTGCCCTACATGATAGCTTTCCTCTACTGCAGAGCAAAACAAGTCACCCAGTGTGCAGATGGGAGGAGCTCACCTGAGCTGAATTTTGGCTCTTTCTATCACGAACAGGCTGTGCTTTGTGCAGGTTTTGGTTCAACTGCAGGAGAAAAAGCCTTCTTCCTTAGAACATTTGAAACAAGAAAGCAAAATAAAAATACATTTCTAACTGATTGCCCTATTAAAATGCCTCGGGATTATACAAACAAAGATTATTTTTTTAACTTCTTTTTAATAACATGCAAATGCTGAGATAATACAATGCTGAGTGTGCTGTGGAAACCTGGACAGGTCAGACATTGGATATACAGTATTTGTTTTCTGAATCTTTGCCCACACAGAATTTTCTTGCGGCTACTAGACAAAGGTCCTGGGAAGACCGAACTCAACCAATGAACACATTTCGTTCAGGAAAAATATAATTCTTTAAAAGAGTTTCTCTATTTTGTTTTCTTTAAGCAATCCAACCCAATCCTTTAAAGTCACACTTCAATAAAATATTCTCAAAAGGGATAACATCTTTTAAAGCTCTTTTTATCCTGTAAAACAAAGAGTTCTGCCCATCACAGCGGGAGACACACACATGTCGCCTGGCTGTGTCTGACTGTCACATATCACACAAGGATGAGATGGGCTTCTGAAACAACCCGAAACATCTATATAGTAACAGCTCTAGCTTTCACACCCTTGGCTGATTTTGTCATTTGTTCTTCATTATACAGCCAGCAAGTGTAGGTAGCTGCTATAGCAGGAGTCACATAAACTTTGTATTTCTACACTGCAGATACTCTCAAATAGAGACTCCAACCCTCTGGTTTGCCTTCAAAATAAAGTGTGTGGTATAATTCCCTTGCCCCTAGGGATAACCAGTCCCTCCTTTTTGCACACTGCAAAATCCAGTTTTCTATGAGTCTACCCACTGACACCAGCAGTTACAACAGAAATAAACAAGAGCAGCGCAGAGATGAATGAGACTGTAGGGAATTACATTGTAAATATTCCCCCCAAGGGGGTTTTGTTTCTCCCTGATGATCTTTTTTTCCGCTACTGTTATGGAACTTGCAGGTGAAAGGTATTTTCCAAAACAGACCTTCTCGACAGGAGAAGGACTCAGGACAACCCTGAGTCTTTACTTCACTCTCAGAAACAGGTCATAGCCCTCTTGGCACATTTTACCATAATCATAGATCACTGGAATAATTTATTTAAATTGGAATTAAGATTAAAAAGTGGCCTCTCAATGACATGAAAAGAATGCTACCATTTCAATCCATTTACACAATTAGATGAGTTGCACATAAAGATATCTGAGAATCACTGCAGCAGCGATCATCTTGTTTGGTTCTTGAAAGGAAATATTTCTTTAGAAGAAATAAATTAAGAACTGCTGTTATTTGAAGTACTGGCAAAAAAAAACCCCACCCAAACCCTAGACTGCAAACAATGCATCAGGGTTATATGGCTCTGTTTTATTTCAGGCAGTTACTGATCAGGGGAGATCTTATGGTAGAGGAGTGAGGAGGACTCAGGCATTCGGTGTCTGATGGGCTGGCACAGACCACCCTGTGCTCCGGCTGCCGTGACTTTCAGCCTCGCTAAGGTGCCCCGAGGCCTCGTGTTCGCATATGCTGGAGGTCCTTCAGAGCCGGCGCTCCAACTCACAGATCACACCTGCAGTACACTGATCAAATTCCTCCTGGTGTTTGGTCCCTGTATCGATCCCATCAGTTTAATGCTACTTTTCTTCTCACAGGAGTAATGTCAGGCTACATGCGTTGATGTGCCTTATATGCATCATACAAATGCAATAAAAAGCAAACAAACACAGAAAGCCTGGAAAATAAGGTAAAAATAAAGTAGCCCAAATACACTGAAAAAAACTGAATTTAGGAGTCAATAACTTCAGTGTTTTGTTTTAATTTCCCCTCTGATTTTTAGTTGAATATGTAGATGACTTGCAAAAGATCTGTACTCTAATATTTTAATTTTCTGAGCAAAATCTCAGTTAACACCATGAAGGAACATGCTGATTGATTTTTTTTAGGTTTTTTTCTTTTTAATCCACTGAAAACAGTTTCCCCTAATAGGCCTTTTTTCTATACCGAATAGAAATTATAGTTAACAGGCAGATTCATCTGATGTCACTCTGAGTTAAAGCACAGAATTTTGCCTAAAGACAGAAGATAAAATCAGTGCTTTACTTATGCATACAGAAATAAGGGAGTTCCTTATATCTGCTTTTAAAGTGAACTGTTGACAGGATGGTTCTGCTTTACCCTGTTTCTCTTCCAGCTTGTGCATTTATCTCTTTAGCTTTCTGAGGCACGTTGTCTCTCTTTGTTCTGATAAGAATAATCCGCTGATTCTCCATCCTTTCCCTGCGGTATTCACGTGGAGGCTGGTATAAACTGACATCCATATGGCATTCATCCCATAGAATGGCACTATGAGCAGCCTGGGGCGTGGGAGGACAGGTCAGCTGGGTGACCCTTGAGGCAATCAGGCTGATTCTTACCCCCAGAACTGCTGACCACTGTCACAGCACAGTGTAACCACATTTTATAACATCACCCTTTAGACCTTTTGTGTTGGGCACACTAAGAGGTTTACACCTTCTCCTGGGACACAATCCTCCCGAGACTGCACATATATTTTTTTACCTGGAAATCAGGTAAAAATGTATCTGACCTGGCTCATGCAGCCTTTGTTCAGGTGGAGGTAGACTCCATGAAAAAACAGAAGAATCTGGAAGAAGAAAAGATTGGGATGGAAATCCAGCTGTACATCTGAAGGTGTTGACATCTGCATAGTCATCTGTGCAGACAGACCCCATCTGTAGGGACCAGCCCTACCCTGCTGGAATGGTGGGTTTGTGGGGAGAGGACAACATGGTTAGCTCTGATTTCCTCTCTACATTTGCTGACTTGCTGTCAGATGTATTGTTCTCTTTGAGTGCTTTGTGCAGTTCCAATCCCTATGGAAAGCACCATTACTAAGCTTTGAAATCCACCCTGGTTACAATTGTACAGACTTCAGCAGTTCCAGTTTAATGCTTTTTTTAGGAAGCCAAAGATTATTTTCTTGCCACCCCTCCTGCAGCAGGCATTTTTAACAGGGGACTAGAACAGTTAATTTGAATCTACAAGATTTCCTGTATAACTTGCTGCACTGGAGGACAGAATATTCTGAAACTTGTATGAAATTCAACTGGAATTAAAAAATGGGAGAAATCCAAGGAAAAACTTTAAAAAAAATCCCTGTCTCAAGTGTATTATGATACTGTTATTCAGAAGATCCTAAAATAGAAGAAACACCAGAAATTTGTCCACTGCTATTTCTCAACTAATAATAAACCCTATAACATTTATTCCTACTGCCTTGCAAATCCTAAGAAGAATTTTCACTGTTTAATGGCATTGTCAAATCAAAATCAATTGCAGCATAGTGCTAGAATGTGCCTGCGAGCCATTGCTGTTTCCATGCTCAATTTCAACATTCTGCTTATAGGCATTTCATTATAAAAAGATTTCATTATAAAAAAGTAAGTTTTTATTCCATAATGGAGGATGTGTGTTTTCTTCTATCCTTAAGCTCAAAAGGGTACAGGAATTTGCACAAGAGGACAGAGAAAATGCTCAGCAACAAATTGCTCTACATCAGAACATCCTAAACTATCTGTTTACCCGGAAAACCATTCTGTGTGACATTTCAGTTATCTATTTTTTTAGAAGCAGACAAACAAAGAGAACTTGTTTGCAAAATCAGCAGTCAAAAAATTGATTTTAAAAGTCCAGACATTGAAACTCTTTCAACACTGGAGTTTATGATGAAAGATTATGGGTAGAACAAATCAAGCTCTAATCTTCAAAGTTAAAATTAATGGGATCACTCTTACACTTAAAATTAATCAACCAGTAAATACTTGAAGGGCTGGGATTAAAAACCCCAACAAACAGCAAACCCAAAAAACCAATTCTTGTAGTTAACGGTGCAAGGAGATATTTTACAACTTCCTTGTAACTGTGTTGTTCACATTTATGGTATCTGCATCCAGTGGAGCTTTCTTTACATACCTTTACAGGTGATCAGATTGTGCACCGCAGAGACTTCTGCTCACAAATATAGCCATCCTAAACCCATTTTTTTCTCTCCTTTGTCTGGCTGCTAGCTTAAAAAAATCCTTATTGTTTCTTCTGCTCTTTGTTACTCCCTAATGCTACTGCTGTGCTTATCTATTACATTCAGGAAAGCTGCTGGTTTATGGCACTGGCACCTGAACCTTTTCTCTCCATTCCCTCCATGCCCCAGTCCCTGGCAGAAAAGGAGGGGAAGGAGATAGCTAACTGAAGGACAAACTGAGGGAATGAGAAGGACAAGAGCTGAATGAAAAGAGATAAGCAGCACATGGGAAGCACACAAGGTCATGATTCAGGGATTAGCAATGAGAGTGAAGGTGATTGACATGGAGACGGACATGGGTTAAAACTACCTCTTCTTTTCTTTGCTTCAGTATGCCTTCAAGTTGGTATGCGAATGGGATCAATCTCACTACATATTTAGAACTTGCAGAGCAAAGCTCTTATTTTCTGCTCAGGAAAGGAAAACATACTGCCACATCACTGGTTTTGGCTGAGAGTGCCTTTAAGAAAATTCCTTCAAGGAAGCAAGACTACCCCAAAAACTGCGTAAGGAATTTTTGTTCAGCAAAGCAGAGCTTGAACTCCCCGTTACGTCAAGACGTGTAACACATTTTGCGTGCTTATAGAAGAAAATAATGTGTCCAACAACCAGTGAAGTTCCTCCTGTCTGTCAAGTGACACTCTTGTCAAGGCTTAACCTTCTCTCCAGAAGTTTCTCATAAGAAGGTGAGCATCCTTGTCAAACTATTATATCAACTCCCTCAATACTGCATTCAGTGTTTGCTTACAATAAGGCCCCTCAAGCCCCCAACATTATTTTCAGCTGAGAACTTTCTTCTTGAGTCCTCCTCAAGTTATTCTCCCCCATAACTTAGGGGAACGTAGCAGAGGAATGACTAACACCTTCCAGCCTATGTAACCCTTGGTGTGCAGTGATACAGCCTTATGGGGAATGTGATAGAGTAAGATTTCAAGTTGCAAATGACGTAAGACCCCAGTAAGAGCCCTTCTCATGGCTGAGACACATGGTTGCAGAAGGGGATAAAGCTATCATCACCTGTGGTGTGAGTTGTGTGAGTTCATTCTCCACACCACGTGGTACTGGATTACAATCAGTGGTTATCAGGCTAACTGTGGTGGGTTGCCCATCATATGGGGGGCCGCCAGCTACATCTTTGGCAAAACTGTTTAAATCTGAGAGTCCCATTGCCTTACTCCTTCCAGACAAGGCTGATTAAATAATCTGAAAATGTCTACGGGCACGACAACATTGTGGAGGTCTTCAATAACAGCATGACATTCAACACAATGCATCTCTATTTCAAAAGTTAATTGAAATCCCCATGGGTAAAAAAGAGCTTATGTAACATTTGCTTCACTCATGACTCACTGCGGGATACAGCGATGACTCCCAGCTCACTGTGATGGATAGGCTCAGAACAGCAGTGGTTGACATTTTCTATGTCTTGGCCCTTTAATATGTTTTATGTTTGCACAGTTGCAATGAACATTCTCCACTGCCTTTAATCCTGGCTGATAAATGAAGCATGAGTCTCCCTCTAACCTTGGATACTCTCACAGCTAATGCTTGCTTGATATGATCTGCATTTTTCCATGGACTCTGTTGGAAACTTTCCAATTAGCTCTCCTCAGCTATTGAAGGAGCATTGCCATTGACTGCTTAATGCTTTTCCTAAAAATTATTAGGCATGCCTGCTTTTTTTTACCATACAATAGTCATAAATATAATTTAACCAGTTTCCCAGGTTGTATAAAATCTGTACAAAAGGGTCAAGAATTGAGTCAGAGGTCCTACAGCAAAAGGCAACAGAAAATCCTTGGACAAATAAGGATTCTGCCTCACTGCCTGTAAATGGATTTAAATCTAAAGCCATGCAGTCAGTCTCTGTGTCTCAGTTAAGTATTTATACATGGAAAAGCAGTCCAATTCTGATGTCATATCTGGAATGAGATGAGCGTGAAAAAGAAAATGATAATGCTAGGAATAATTCCTCCTCCTCTCTTTCTCACATATCAAAATTATACTTGAGGAGCACTTGTGATATATGGTTCTCCATGTACCTTTCCCCTCTAGTTATAACCTTTTTAAGGCACACAGTTTACTAACGAAAAAAAGCTGCAGATCAAAGCATGATAATTGACACCACGACAACAAAGAGACAAGGTTACTGGAACAAAACCAAGAAACAAAACTGATGAAAAGCCTTCAAGTACAGAGTGGACTGATGAAAATCAGTGTGCGCTGCATGATTTGAATAAAAAGAGGATGAAATAGAAGTGAAGCAGGAAAGACTGATGAAAACCAAGGGCTGAAGACTCATGAAGAAAGCATAAGCAGCTGATGGCTCTAGACTTGGGTTTTATAACCAGAAACTCTGTAATGAATTTAGAATTTAATGGAGAAACCACTGACTGTGGCATCAAACCACAAGACAGAATGAGGAGGAAGGGTACTGAAAAAAAATTTCTCTCATGAGTAAACCAAAAGTACTCAGAGAGGTCATAACAAACAAACCTTTTCACCATTGATCCGAGTATCTGAAAACACATTGCTGTGTCTCTTGCTATTTTTTGAGCCCTAAAAATGTCTGGACAGCCCACAAATTGTGTATAATTATCCAGCACCTCGAATGGGCTCTGATTCAATACAGGTATCTTCAGCTTCTTTTGCTGAACCTTCTCCCAAGCCCAGAAAGGAATATTAGAAGTTGTTCTCTTATAATATAACTTACTCCTCTGTCAGTCTTGTGCTATCACAGCTTCCTCTGTGTTAGGTAGGAAATGCAATTGCATTCCCACACACCTTGGTGATAAATCCAATTAATATAGCCGCACAGACATTTCTTTCCTTATAAATTTCACCACACAATTTCAGTACATAGAATTAGGATCCCAGGAATCCCAACTCTTATGCCATTGATGTAGACACTAAAATATTGTCTTGCCCTCCACCATCAAGCATGTAAAGTGTGGGTGAATGAGCTTTTTAATGCTACCTTAAAAAAGCAAATTAATTTTAACCACAGAACACTGCATTACAGTAAGGTCTTTTTAGAAAACATAAACCCAAGGAAACAAAGCAAGGAAGACTTTTATGTTGTAGATGTCTTCAATTCTTCTGTCATGCTCAAGTACTGTTGTACCATGAGTTCTTCTACCTTGTAGGCATCTGTCAGTCAGCACAGCAGACAACATGAATGGCATGAGGATATTGCAATGAGAGTTTAAACAGATTTCTGTCTGAAAGCTTATGTTGCTTCTAAGACATGACTTAAAAGGGAAAGAAAATTTAAAACAGTAATTGTGAGAACTTGGCACATTGAGAGGATTGTAGAAGAGGAAAATAAGTTTGACATCAAACCACACTGTACCACAAACATCCAGCTAATAAAGGATGATGCAGTTAAAATAAGAATTCCTCCCCTGTGCAGGCGTTCAGTCCTGTTCCAGTTTTACCCTCTTAAATAGTGCCCAGCGATTTAGTTATGCCTTTTTTTTTTTTTACACTGCAGTTTTGGTAAATTCAAAGCTAGCCAGGAACTGGAGTCAGAGTCACTGAAGTTTCAGATTAGGCAAGGACACATTCCCAGGCTGTGGAAAATCCCATTCCCTTTTCTGTCAAAACAGATTTGACCCCATGTTATCCACATTCACCAGAAGGAACCCTAGCTACCATGCTGCTCGCTCCCCCACATACACATTGGGCTATGCTTCCAAGACCCTTCCTCCTGCCTCCTGTGTTCATACTAGACCTGCCAAGATGCTGATGAATACACCCTGTCTTCAGGGTATTTTCTGCCAGGGTGGAGGCAGAAAAGCTAGGGTGCTAGCACCTTCCTTCCCTCTGCTCTCACAGGAAAGCCAGCCAGGGCAACATGAACGCACCCACCACATTTCAAGAGGGCCCAACAGTGAATCTGGGGGGAGACAACCCAAGAGAAGAAATCACAAGTTTATATTCAGGATAGATAGGTAATAACAGCCAGGGGTGGGGAAGCGAAGACTAGAGTGCATGCACTTCTATATCTGCTTCCCAGTACAGGGTGTTGTTCTAGAAACAGTTACTAAACAGGAGAAAATCTAAAGAAAGCTTAGGCTACTGGGAATACCCAAAGGGCTACTTAACATGGCAAAAAAATAGGAGCAGGGTGCATTTACTCAAAGCAAGTGTAGTGCACCATGTCGTGCTGTTTATCTCCCAGCAGAAACAGCCCATGTGTCTGTATAATCTTAGCCCAGCCCTAAGTCACCATCTGCCCACTCAGATGCCTCCTACTCCCTGCCCTCTCCCCAAGCATTTCATGTTCCTCTTCCACCTCCCAAACACTACTCTCACACATGTGCTCCAGAGTCATCTCCCATCCCGCTAACACTCAACTCTGCTCCCCCTTTAACAACACTGTTTGCCCCTTTATCCTCTTTGGTATAGCTCATTGCCCTGCTCCGGAAAATCTAGCTTTACTTTTCTCCACCCTCCTCCCACCTGGCACATGTAGCACATTAAGAGCCCACCGCTAAAGCCGTACACTGCAAATATCTTCCTGAACAGAGTGTGGGTCCAAAGTTTCTTCAGGCAACTACCTTTTACAATCTTTTTACAGAGACCTTAGCAAAAGCTTCATAAATTATTGTTCTGTTTCTGAGATTAACATCACTTGAATCATTTATTTAATTAGTCAAATACTTCTTGGGACTTCAAAGTCTTGCCAGCCCCATGTCAACGGGAGCAGAGAATGTCAATATATTTGAAGGTGTCAACCAGATGGGTTCCTAGTTACTATGATGCTTCAGAGACCAGGTAGGCTTAAGAAGATGGGGCAGCTGTCATCTTCTACTGGCTGCTGCTCAGCAAGGCTCTGAAGCCCAACAGGTCACCTGTGCATCCCAGGCCACTCTATCAACTCACATATAACATGCTACCCTATCAAAAACGGAGCTCATTTTATGGGCCGCCTGCACACTGCATTAAAATGTCCCATAAGAAAGGAAAATCTAAAAATAGTATTTGCACCATTGGATGTAATAAGTAAAGTCTCCTGACTACCATATGAACTCAGGACTTAAACAGATTTAAAGTGGCATCATATACTTGAACTGAACAGAAGGATTTTTAAGTTGTATCATGTTGTACATCTGCTGGATCACATACATTCAAGTTCAGAGATTTATTCGTCAGAGAAGACAAAGAAATTGCCTTTCCTTCAGGCTTTCTGTCTTCTGAATGATAAACTAAGTTACTCCATAGCACCATGCAGATAATAAAAACAAAACAAAAACACCAAATCAAAACCAACACACGAATATGTAGGAATGTAGAGATATTATTTCTCAAAATTTCATTAGTAATTCCTGAGTAATGAGATTTTGATGGCTTTTAGAAGCCACAGGGATTACTTGCACCGAACAATTTCCATTAAAGAAATCCTTTTTTGTTCATTACACACAGCAACGTTTCTCATACAGAGAAAATTGGAAGCACAGAATATGGAGATAAGGAGTTGTGTTTGGACAAATAGTGCAATTTTTACTTCTGATCAGGCAATCTTAGGAGAAAGGACATTGCACATTAATACTTAAAGAAATTAATTGAAAATGCACTTTTATGAATGATTAATATGCAAGATTAGGACTCCTTATACATAGGACCTGTGCTAGTAGAATTCTGTCACCTGAATATTCATGGGGAAAATGTGAGAAAAGTGCAATCGGGTGAAGTAAATGTTTCCAGAATCTAAGATGGCTGGTGTAGGACAAGTTTTCCACTACAGATTCAGTGCTATTTAGATAGCCTGCAATTCAAATTATATTTATACAGCCTTGAACTGCAAATTTAGGCAAGCAAGAACACAAATGCTATATTTTTATGTTCTGCAAAGTTCAATAATACATTGCCATTCTTGATGACCTTAATTTTAAAATAAAACTACAATAAAATTTGACATTAGTATTAACCTAGGTTAATACTAATTGACCTCCTGAGATTAATAGACAAGGTTGTTAAATGAGCGTTCTCTGTTGAAGCTATGCAGATTTTGCCATATAAAATGATTTTTTTTTCATTTTTCTTTATTTGGAAAACTAAGAATTATTTCGTTGGCTCAATGTGAGAACTGTACTGGCCCATTGGATGTGATTATCTTCAAGTGCTGCAGGATCTAGTCAAACACTGTCTGTGTCATAGGCTCCACCTTTGAGAGAAAATAAATTTGTATGGACATTTCTGCTCAGCAAAAAGCAATTCTGAGAAAATAAGTCCGAGCAAGCATGCTGCATCCACCAAAGCAGGGCTGAGTCTGGGAAATTGTAATAAGTGGCAGCTCCCGTTTCTCACACAACATCTGCTGCAGTGGGTATTTCTCGATGCGGATGGTTGACATGCTTGCTCAGTATGATGCAGGAAGCGTCTTCTCTGTTTCACTGGAGGAGCTCTGCTTCAAAGTGCAAACCTACCAGTCACAGGAAACAAGAACCTGAAACTTGCAGAGAAAAGGATGTGGAGTAAACAGAGAGCTGGCAGATGTAGCTGCATGCCAGGGATGATCCCGCCAGTCCATAAATATTGATGACTTTGCAGTCTCTGAATGTAGATTATTCAGGACCCTGAAGCCTGCAGCTGCACATTCACAGCTTGCTGCTCTCCGAAAGAGCATTCCTGACCTGAGAATGTGCATACGCCTGTCTGAGAATCCCCCACTGCTCTTTTTAACTCTGCTGAAACAACGATCTCCTCCTTCTCCTGGAACTTGTATTTTATCATAATAATGCAAAAGGGAAAATGAAAGGCTTGTTTTGCAAAACCCATTTGCCCTGCCACAGTTAGAACAGGTTGCCAAAAGACAAGAGGTAAAACTCTCCCCTGTTCTTCTTCTTCCGTATATATTTTCTTCATATAGCTACTTTTCATCTGAGACTATTTAATAGAAATACACAGAAATATCTAGATAGCACAGTGACAGTTCGTTCATGAGTGTATCATGCATAACCTAAATGTATTTGGCGGGTAGGAAGCAATAATGTCAGCAAAGGGCCGTCTTAGTCTGCCCACTTCCATTTGGGTATGGATCCAGTTAAACTCTTGGATTCAGTCATCCTTAAGAGAAATTCATTTAAGATTCAGGCTGGATTCTAAGTTCAATAAGCCAAAATTGGACCTGACATTCTGAGGATAATAAAGAAATCTAGGAAAGCATTGAAGTCCAAACAAGGACAACCCAAGCCACAAAGAATTCAGCAGAGTATTTCAGCATCTCTGAGAAAAAATAAAGTATTAGGAGCTCAGAGAGCCCATCAGGGGTTGGCTCATGTTTTAAGGATAAAACTTAAAAGGGTACTATTTTACTCCAATTCTATGACTAAAGTAGCAATGGCTTAATATTTTCTTATCACTCTTAAAATAAATAAATAAAAATGGAGCTTATTTATTATTATATACTATATATGCATATGTGTATTTATGTATGTATTTATCGCTATATATGCATGTATATACGCATACAAACTCCATTGTCATTCTTCAGTACATGGCTATGACAAATTCATGCTTAAGGCATGATTTTACCACATTAAGTAAGGTCTTACTCTACATGTATTTTTAATGACCTACCTGTGCTCTCAGTCTTCTGTGTTCCAACAGGGTCATGATCTCCCAACCGGCATTTGGAAAAATACTCGTAGGTATAACAGAGTTGCTTTAAGTGCTCTGAACGTGGCCCATGTGATAAAAAAAAAGCCAGAGCTCAAGCTATTAAACCAATTCTACTCTGGACAACAATGACATATGTTTTAAATTTTCACAGAACTTCAAACATGTATAAGGGCTTTCCTGAGGAGAGATGCTTCCCTTCACTGGGGTCTAGTACAGAAAGTGCAAATTAAATTAGGAGTGAAATTGGGCACAGGTGTGTAGCATTACTGCATCTTGCAAGTAATCTTGTGCCTCAAACAGCATCATAGAATTATCATTTCACTGTAGGCGTTTTTGCAGAGTGTGTCAGACACCACAGCTCACCTATTCATGAAAGGAGTTTGCTGTTGAAACGCCTGTTAAAAAGCTTGGTATTGACTTTCTGTTACAGATTACCAGTAGCTTTAGAGGTTAATCAGTTAATTGCCAATTATTTTGGAATATTACTATCACCTTTATTTTAGGTCCCATTTAAACAGACATAAAAACATTTTGCTTTTGTGCCATTCCCAGCTCCTTCTGGAATCAAGCTTCTCGTCCGAGTTCAGAGCAGTCCTGTCTAATGCAGCCACGTTAGCACTGATCTGTGCTTCTTTCTCTCTGGCTTCAGTGTCCTGGTTTTCCTTCCAGCTAAATGGCAGTGCACAGTCAGAAGCAATTCCTGTTGAACGCACACATGCAGCTGACCTGGACATTTGCATGGAAATCTAAAACTGATAAAATAATTTTAAGAAACTCTTCCATGGACCAACGTATGTCAGACTGTCTTTCTTCTTTCTCCTTAGCTCCCTTCTCCTCTTTTTCTTCCCATTCCTATACAGCTTGCTTACTTACAGTAGAGTCATCACTAATGCCTTCCAAAACTTTACCAGAGTTGGTGAAAGAGCTTGTTGTAAACAACAAACAGTAACATCTCGTGCTGAAAGCATATCCAGATACAGGACACGATATACTAAAATGAGATAGCAGGTTTGTATCCAAATTTTTAAAAGTGACTTCTTTTTTTCATTGGCCTCTCTCGAATCATTAAGCCACCCAGATAAAGTCCATGTTTGAAAACTTGGGGTATAATGATTCATTAGCATTAGTGCTTTCTGTTATGGAAATCCCTGGGACTCCCTGCGAGCTGCAAGCACTAGCCACCTGTCAAGATGAAGCCTGGGGGACCTGAAACTGCAACTCTTCTTCAAGGAAACCTGCTGGATTGGCACATGTACTTTTGCAGCTCAGGCTTTGTACTCTGGCTCTCTGTCAGCTTTCCTTTCTTTAACAATATTCTACCTCCACACTTGGTTCATGTTAATTCACTTTTATTTAACATTTTGATGTTATTTCTGTGTACTCCAGTGCCTCAAGTCAGGGTTTTCTGCAGCTAGACAAATCTTCAGTCTTGCTTGACTGCAAATGATTCATCCTTTCTTTAACAATAATATTTATTTCTACATTCACTTCATAAGGTCTTAGTCTGTTGACACCAGCATGGTACCATTACCAATATATAAACAAAGAAAAATTATAACACTGAGACTGAATCAAACTTGTGCATAGTGTCTGTGGTTGAATTTTAAATGGATGCAGCTCCAGAGAGTTTATCCACATAAAAGTAATAATTAACATTCCTGGAGTAATAACTGCTCGGCCACATTTCATACTGCTAGCTCAGACATTTGCATGCTTCCAATATGAGCACGATATGGCTCAGTCTTAAAGCTGCCAAAGCACAGCAGGTTACTCAGCATGCATAAAAAGAACTAACATTACATTCAGCAGGGACTTTATCTTGTTTTAATAATCCTCCCTACAAGATTATTTCAGCATGCAATGTGTTCCATTTAAGCAAAGTCAGAGAATGCAAAATAATGTGAAGTAATTATACTATTAAATGTCGCTATTACTTTTTTAAGCCCTCTGTCTCAAAGCATAAATAGTTTTCTCAAGGCTAAAAATTGTCAGCAGAGGATGAAATGCACCTCTTGAGTAACCTCATTAACAGCAAATAAGTTCCCTGAAGACTGAGGTTGGTCCCTTACGCCACTACACTGGCAACTGGAAAAAACACAGGAATAACAATATATTACTTGCTTCCAATTGGTATTAACTGGTATTTCTAGCACACCTCATCTTGAAATTCTCAAAGTATTTTACAGTCCTCTATAGAACAGAATAGTCCTGTTTATCAGACTGTAGCAAACAGCTAAGTGATACCTCCCGGTGGAAAGATTCACAGCTGTAACTTCGTCCCAGAGATTAGCACCTGCCGATGTCAGCCAGAGGACCGACTTTGGCTGCAATCTCACCAGGCTCTCTGTGTTACACTCATCTGGTCGGGGAACAGAAAGGACACCTTCAGGTAGATTTAAAAGGAAACAGATGTCTAATGTTTCCCAGCAATTTCTGTTTTGAAAATCTCTCCCGCAGCGGCTAACGAATCACAGTTGGGCAGTTTCGAGTCAGCACCCAGTCCCAGCATTACACTGCAGAGGGACTTCCTGAGGAAGCACGAACAACTGCTGCTTCTGAGGTCTGATGGCAATCTCTGACAGAAAAATATCATGAAGTAACAGATTTGGCAGTGACTGTGAGCTATTCACCCGGTAGACAGTAATTGTCTCTGATTACTATTTGATGATCAGCTACACTCAACATGAGTTTGTAATCTCCTTTCTTTACACCCTACAGAAGGCGGCAGTGGATCATTACAGTGAATGAGGCCACAATTGTAATTTTTATTGGAAGTACCAAAGAGGCCTTTTGTCCCTAAATAGTTTATTCCCAGTCAAGATCAAAGCATAATGGGGAAAACAAGAGAGAAGAAACTCAGCCAGGGCTGCCAGTTGGCAGAATGTAATCTTGACACTGTCCACAAAGACGTTCATAAAAACTGTACTCACTTCTTAAAGTCGTATTACTTTTTAACAGTTTAACTACAAACACTTTTTTTGCCTTCCTATAGCATTTCCTGTTTATTTTCTCGGCTTTTTCTAGGGCCCCAGCCCTCAATGGGAAGCACTCCTTGCAAGTTACCTTATGTTGTTGAGACAATGCCACGTGGCTCCTTGTAGAAAAGACCTGCTGAGATTTATTAGCTAGAGAGTTACTCACTAACCTGACACGTGAAAAATCCTATTTCAGACTTTGCGAATGAGTATATTACCCAGGGAATGCCATCTGAGCAGTTATGCAGAGCCAGTCTACTTGTGCCAGCTGATATGAAGGTGTCAATCTGGTAAAGCATTGGTACTTATATGTAAAGTTAAGCTCCTGAGCAATTACATATGAGCTCAAGTGCTGTGTTGGATTGGAGCCACAGGACCTGAACCAAAACTCATGGAACTTGATCAGAGTATTTTAAATAACTTCAGTGGATTCTGGAGCAGGTCCATGCTGTCTGCTAGAGGTATTGGCTACATTTTTCCAAATAAAAGAAGTTAGGAATAATATATCAAAACCTTTGATCCAGTTCTAGCAGGCCCAGGAATTAAGACTCAGTCCCTTTATATGATGAATTTACAGATTTCCTGACTTAGGAAAGCATGAAAAACACTGACAAATACTTATGTTGACATACAAATAAGTACAAGAGACCAAAGGGTAGAAAAGGCATTTTAATCCTCTAAAAATATTGAACCATTCCAGAGCAGAGAGAGTCTAATGATTTCAATCCACAGTTGTTTGTATAGCCCTAAGCCCTGTATCCATGATGACATTTCATTTTACATCATTTGTTTCTTTAATCAGTTGTGTTTCATAAAAGCACTCTTTCAGCCAGGTCAGCGGGGAATGTGCTGAGCTACCATGAGCAACAACCGGAGTCACTGATTTCATCTGCCTGCTTCCAGGACTGAGCGTGTCCGTGTGATCACAACTCAGCTGCCTGGGGACCGCTGCCTGAAGTCTGTGTGTATCCCAATACATTACCCAGCTCAGGCTTTCAGCAGCAGGACGTGTTTATTCATCCCTGGCTGTCGGTTTAGAGAACACTCTAAAATTGGGTTTGGGCTTTCTTTTCTTTAATCCGCTCCAACGGGGCCAAGTCTTGCCTACGTAACTGAAATCACACAAATGTCTTCTTAATGTCTGTGGCACCCTTTGTCTGTGCTGAGGGTGTCGCTTCTGACCCCACCCCATACTAGTCGAGTTGGTCCTTCTGCCATGATAATTACTGTAGTCTTTGAGTGCCTTCCAATACCCGTTAAATAATGTGACCTCATATCCCTTACATGTTGTTCCTTTTTTCATCTTCCCCCAGAGGGGATATGTATACAGTAGAGCACCTTGGACACAGTGTCTGTGGCTTGATGCTGTATGTTTAGTCACTTTTCTAAGGGCAAGTTTCTCTTGGAGTATGAATATCGTTTCCAGGCTCAAATGGGGCAAATATCTGACAAGTTAGCTGGCTGTGCTGAAAACGCTTCATTCATCAAAACTAGTTACACTCACCAAAACAGACAGCCGTACGAAAAACTCAACATATATACACATATATCAAGGATTTCTTTTAAGAAAACATTTCTTTTACAAAAACAAAAACATCTAATATGCCCCTTAGATTTTTAACGGGTCAGCTACTAATCGGTATTTATAGCTGTTAAAACCTGTTTTCGGCATTGAACCAAACAATCCCCTGGCTCCAATTACTGTTACCCAGAGAGTAGCTGAGAACTGCAGCAGCCACAAACAGAGGAGGCCAGACAGAAAAGAAGAAAAGTAATTTATTGATTCTTCTGATCCCTCCTAGCCTTTTATTATTGGATGCTTTGAGCAGAATTATCCCAGATTTTCCTGCCCTTACTTGTGCTCATTCAGATTTCACCAGCACAGCTCTTCTTAAAAATAGCCAACAAACCACTAATCAACTAATTTGTCTACTTTGGGGGTTTGCTTGAAACAAAATGACCTCCAACCAAACATTTCTTTTACCAGGGTGCATGCTTGCATCTACTGAATAATAGTATGAAATTCCTTCCGTCTTCTGTCATCACACCTGATTAAACATGACATACATACTGTATTTCCAGTATTTGTATTATTTTTATACTGATCACTTGCATGTTGGTACTAATCAAAGAGCTCCAGCTGTAACTGCAAGAACATTGAACTTATTGTAAAACACCAGACAGAAAAATAGTCTCTCTTCAAAGGCTGCATCTGATTTAAACTGGACATGGACAAATGTTTCCATATTTCTTCTGCTATCCTTGCCCAAGTGACCTCCAGCATAGCTTTGGTGGCCTGCAGCTTCCTGAAATGCCCTACAAATCTGTCACGGCCCCTTGTGACTATTTTGAGGCACCTGAAGGTGCTGCAAGACCACAAAGAAATCTTGCTGCTGAGCCTACTGCTGAACTCTGACTCCTTAGCACAGATATGGTTAATCTGACACATCTAAGAATTTAATATTTGTATTGGTTTCCTTCTTGATTTACAACTGAAGTCAGTGGGCAGGCTTTTTTTTTCCTGGAAAATTAACTTTGTGATTTTTGACACATGACTGCTGACTAAGGAGAGGAAACAGATTTCAGTCTTTCATCAGCACTATAGTGTGTTGCATCTTCACATAACAATCAGTGAAGTAAAACTAACTAAATAAAATGCACCTCTCCCTGAGTACAAAACGTATTCATATGCCTGAAGTGTTAGTAATCCGTTTATTAACAGGAATATAAAAGCTAGGTTGAATGATCCAAGGAACTCCTTTCCTTTTTTTGCAAATCTTTCCAACCAACTTATGTTTAAAAGGCAAAAATAGTACTCATGTTTTGTAGCTTAACAGCTAAGTTTAATACCCGCCTTCCTTGAAAAAATATTACACTGAATCTATTGCTATTGTCTGGCCTTGTGCCTTCTTTTTTTGCCATTTGTTTCTCTCTCTATTTCCATAAAATGCCATGCTTACCCCTGAGAAAAATCTCAAAGATGCAAAATGCAAAACAGTGCTAGAATACCCTAGTCTGAAATGGTATTTTCTGAAGATGGTGATGCTATTAGCACGCGTGTTTCTAAGTAGAATTATTCTAGAGATAAACATTGCCTAAGTGACATGAAAGAATCTGGAAGGAACTCAAAGTGACTCAAAACTTACTCGTTTATATGCTGCTTGCGTTATACTTGCAAACTGGAGTAACCAAGATGTTCTTACAGCTTCCAGTTCCTTTCAGCCCTGCAGAATCAGTAAGATGGGTTATATTCTTTCTTGCAAAGCATTAGAAGGAACTGTTTACTAGATTTCAATCCATTGGACTCCAGAGCTTACACAGGTGTCAGAGGGCATTTTTTGGCCTGCAGGCACTTTATTGCTATTAAAGATGACTGAGGGGGTAGAATGCCACGTAACCTCAGTGACACGCATTTGTCAAACTGGCAGCCAAGAGACTCCTATTTATAGCATTGTATATAGACCTCTGGAAGATAACAATCATACAAACCCACAAGCTCATTTTTGTAATTTTTTTTTGGTTCAGATCAAGGCTCTAATCCAAGGCTGGAAAGTCTATGAGACTCCACAGGAGTGTTACCATGGAGTTTCATGGGCTTGGGCTCAATCCGTAAATCTTTAAGTGGAAATAATAAAATGAAAAACAAAAGATGGCCTAAAGCCCAAATGAAACCATCCAGAGCCTGCATGAGCTGGAGATAAGGCTAATGCCACATTCAAGATAAAGTAAAAGCAACATTTTAATTAGCATATTTTCAGCTCCTATCACCAACCTGCACTTGCCTTCATAATGGAATACAACCTTGCTTTTAACATTAGCTTTTCCTCAACAAAAGCAGCTTTCAGCGACCAACTTGGGGAGGGAGGTTGGGAGGAATTCACATATTTTGTTTTAATAAAATAGAACTAGCAAGGACATAAAAATATGAATTTTGAAAGCCAAGCCTCAGTTTCCCAGTGGGAGGAAGTTCAAGTGTGCCAATTTCCAACAGCTCTGGGTTGGGATGCTGTGAGCATGCATGGTGTTTATTGACTTCTAAATTAAAGCAGTCAATCTCCAGGAAAAGCAGAGTAATGGAGGCCATTCTTTCAGTTTCACACCGTGTGTGTAACAGTAACAATCAGCAAAACTTTACTGAATGAACTGCCACCAGTGCAGCCGTAAGATATTTTGGAACAGGAAAACGCCATACAGCCAGATGTGCCACCCCTTCTTTGTTTATCTTATTCTACTTTTCTGCTTTTTTGCACTGTATCGCTCAATCAACCCCATCCTTCTCCACAACCAACAAGTAACCCTACATGTCTCTTGGATTGATTTATATTTATTGCTCATTTCAGTCACTCTCCTTCATTGGTTAACTTTTTCCAGATGACTGTTAGTAAAACTGTGTGAATAATTCACAATGAATAATTTACTCAGCAAATTTACCTTCTTTTTATGTTCTGTTCTCCTCCAGCAGACTCTTTGTTAGAAAGTATTCACCCACTATGGGCTGGCATTGCAGGTGAGTGCCTGAGTAGCTATTGCTAAGCAAGAAATGCAGTAGAGGTCCCAGACTTGCCCTTCAGACAAAGCTAGTGTCCGCCAATTATCAGGAAAACAAATCAGTCAAGCTGTCTGGGGTACAGTTCCCCCAGATTCTTCCTCTCTAAGAAAAAAGAGGGGAGTACACCTTTTTCCTTAACCTTGTCTTCTCCTTCCTCTCAGGGCCTGGTCCAGATCTTACAGGCTCCAATATCATTGCTTTGTTATACTGGTACTACCTGGTATTTAAGCTCTGATTAGTTTTGATTTTTTTTTTCTGTCGAATTATCACAGCTTAGAAACATACAGTCCCAGTCACAAAGCCAATGTCTGCTTTCTGCAACAGTTCTGCAGTTGCCTGCTTCCATGACTGCTCCTGCTAGGAAACCTGTTACTAGACTATTCCAGCTCAGCAAAACGGAACACAGAGGGGAATGAACACACAGCCCACTGGAGCCCATTTCAATGACTGCTTCCATATTTATTGTTCCAGCGCAAGCTCGGGTTTGTTTGTTTGCTTTTCCCCAAAAAATGTATCTAGCATCTCCATTAGCTTTCTCACTCTGATATAACAGGAGGAAATGCTGCCCTTCTGTGTGCCTGCAAAAACTCACACACATCAGGACAATCACATGGTGAGGATGCATCTCTATTACCCTTAAAACTCCGTTTTTATTTTCCTAGGGTTGTCTTATGATCTTTGAATGAAAAATGTTTGCAGCCTATAGCTTCTTATTTTACATAATTTACACAGACGTTTATACACAATTAAATTAGGCCATGTTAGGAAGGCAGACACTTTGGACGCCACAATTTTCCTGTAATACCGTTGGACTTACGTGCTGTGTGACATACGCTGCTTAGGAATAATTGGTCAAACCTGTCCTCAATCACACCTGCGTGTGACTTCCCTCTGCTTGCACAGATCAGACAGGGCAGCAGGAAGCTGCTTATTTAATAGCATGGGCCATATTTTCTAATGCAGTGACACATTTGATCTAATACCTACCCGTGCAGCTGGGCTTTGTGGTCTGTAATGCAGATGGATGAGCGGTGGCACACACACTCAGTCCGGTTTCTACCCGCAGGTGAATGTTTGGATTTCATAACAGGCTGGTCTGCCAAAAGTCACACATGCATGAGCGGGAGAGGGGAAATGGAAATCACCTTCAGGTGTCCACTTAGGTAATTCTTCTCTCCTGCAAACACTGTGCTAGGATCTTAGGACAAAAATAAAATAAAATTCTCCCCTTCTCGGCTCCTTGACCTCATTTGTAAGGATCATATTCTCCATCCTTGTTCAAAAGTGACACAAAAATCCTGTAAGATGATTGCTTGGCCAGGACCTCAATGGCACTCTGTTGGTTTGGGGCACTTGTTGGCCCTGTAACTGGTACCAGTCATGTTCAGTAGAAGACGAAGAGGTGGGTTGCCAGGTCTGCTACCCTAATGCTTACTGAGTAAAAAGCTGAGACAAATCCTGTTGCTATCTGATTATTTATCACTTATTTCTTTGGTAGAAAATAGAAAAGATACTGAACAGGGAGGCAGGAGTATGAAGTAGTTTGCGTCCAGTGGGCCACAATTTACAGCCATTTACTGCTGCATAAAACAACATTAATCGACAATGTATTTCAGTAGGACAGACTTCTAGCTCTGGTTAACAGAGAAGCTCCAGTGAAGGCAGTAGCATCACTTCATATTTACATGAAAGGAACTCCAAGCAATCTTCTGGCTTTATAGCTTCTAAATTTGATGTGCATTTCAGAAGGGCTATTGTCATTTTCACAGAAATTTTAAACAAAATGTCGGACACATTATTTGCACAAGTGTCTGTAAACTGTGGAGGACCATTTATAGAAGAAGATCCCGCCATGTCTGGATAGGTTAAACTTAAATATAAAAAGTTTTTCTGTGAGGTACCAGATGTGGGTGCCCAGGCGCTGGCAGTGGGGAACTGCAGGGCGGCCTCTGTGAGGAGAGGCCTGGGCTGCCCCATGCCGGACACAGCCAGTTCCAGCCGGTTCCAATGGATCCACTGCAGGGCGTGGCGGAGCCCCTCAGCCATGGGTGGGAGGGGGAAAACACCTCGAGGAAAGCCTCTGTCAGAAAGGGCAGCAAGGGGTGAGAGGAAAAGTGTGAGGGACAGCCCCGCGAGCCCTGAGGGGAGAGCAGGAGGAGGAGGAGGTGCTTCAGGTGCTGGAGCAGCTCCTTATCTTGACCCACCATCTTTCTCCCCTGCCCCACCGAGGGGGGTCGAGTGAGTGGGTGACTGGGTGGGTGGTTTGGCCATTAGCCAAGGCAAACCCAGCAAATATGATTCCTAAACACCTCCTTTCAGCCTCAATAAGCATTTTACTGTTGACTCTTTAAGTGGTATTTATGAATCACCCAAAAGTACTCCCACATGAAACAGCCCCTGGTTAGGAAATTCACCAAGAAGGGGAGGTCTCTGCTCCAATGCCTGTTTGTACATTTTAATCAGTGGCTGTAAAAATCATAAACATTTCTTTGAACAGAGACTGGAAACTAGGCCTTCAACCTGCCATCCAGGTAACCTGAGCAATAGGGTTACACAGGCATGCTTTTCTCCCTTCTCATCTCTGGGTCATCAATTCTCTAATTCCTTTCTTTTGAAAAATCACCCAATGTCATTAAGAGAGCTATATGCCACTCATTTTCCCATGGCTTTGTGCTTAGGCACACTTAGAAGTGAAAAGATGTGGGTTTGGACCTCCTCTAACCAAGGAAAGCATGAAAGTCATGTCTCTCCTGTTCTGGACAAGCACTCTCACCACAGCATTCGTACACAAACATCGTCTACCATCATCACGACCACCTCAACAGCAAATGACCACGATGACATTTTGTGAGGGACCAGATTATTTCACTGCATGAATCTCTGGAAACACCTACAAGATAATGCCCCTCAAGAGATTTTAGTAGAACAAAAACTGTTTCCAGGATGTCCTTTGGGCTGACAGGGGACACAATTACTGAGCTGGTCAGATCAGGCCAGCTTAGACCTGCACAAAATTCTAGGGAATACTGACATTTTTTACCAAAATAATTAATCTCTTGAGACCCTTGAAGGCTATTGCAGAGAAATAGGCATTCAGCACTTTAGGATAATAAATTATCCACTGTATTTACCTGATTTTTTTCATTGTATCCTTTACTTCTTTTATCACCTACTTTAGGAAATTAATCATGCCCTGAAAAAAACTTTGTTTCTTTCCACTGACTGAAGACAATCTGGCTTGGATGTAGTTATCCACAATGTAGGCATCAGTATTTTCTGATTAATTCCTCCCCAGACATATACAGAACTGAATTTGCTTTACTGCTAGATAGCAGCTGAACAGGCCCTTTTGAATGATAGTTTTGGACTTAGACACTCTAGTTCTAAAAAAAAAATATGCTTTTACCACTTAAGGTTTTTCCTGGACCCTGCCTTTGCTGACCTTGTTGATGAACATTGTGATATATGAATAAAATGGCATATAAACTCTTACTGTGCAAGTATATATTTCATATAGAATAATTGTATGCTGTGTTTGATAGAAATTGTGGAGCAATCTGATGTTTCACCTTCTGCTAAAGGAATAATAATTTCCAGGTTTTCCATACTTGTTGTGACTTAAAATTTGCTTCATCTGAAGCAAAATTGTCCCCCCTCCCATACACTGAGGGAAAAGATACGAAGTTTAGAGTGGGAATGACCATGTTAGGACAATGTTGTATTAGAATGGAAAACACTATGCTACTTTAGTAGTTAAGCATCTGCTTCCACATGAATTAGACATTTCCAGAGGCCTTGGCAGAGCCCAGCTAAACACAATGCTCATTCAGTTAATGAAAAGTGCTGCACTTTCTCTCCTACCAAATCTGGCTCCTGAGTGCTTATTAATACACAGCGTTGCAACAGCTTACGTTTTAGCGTCCTAATGCAAGCCAATAATTCAGAATATCAATTTATTCCATTTTCTTCATTAAAAACCCCCATTCAAAATGAAAAAAGTGTCAAGGCCCACACTTTTGAAGTCAAATGATGTATGGATTCGCCAGACCTATCACTTTAGCACAGAGCCCATTTTTGTCTTTTCAATGTCACAAGTATGTGAAACCCACGGCCATAAAATAAAATTCAAATAGGTCTAACAGTCAAGTTTGTCTAGATATTTTTCCCCATACAAAAAGTATTCAGTGGATTGCACAAAAGTTCCACTGAGATCTGAACTCCTGCAGTATCAATGGGCTGGTGAATTTCAAGGAAACACACAATTCTTTATTTTAATCATCTTTTCCTGTGCACTGCTTACCTTTATACACATATTTGATTTGGAAGCACTCATAGTTTTCATACCTTCATTAATCATTTGGAATGAACACTGGGGAGCTTTTGGGAAATTTAGGGGGGTGACATCATCACCAGGGTCCTGAAAATAATAATTAAAAATGACAGGTGAGCACAGCTGGGAAATAAAGCTAAATTGATAACATATTTAGTCTGACTAATTATAACTTTTTAACCCACAAATCAATATGAAATTGTTAAAATACTGCTGTGCTGTTGCTCTTCTACGAGTACAATTTCAGCGTGAAAAAATACGGAAGACATGGATACAACAGACACAATGTTGGTGAGAAGAGCTCTAGCCTGCAAACAGTTCAGCGCCTTCCTGCTACGGGTCATCCCGGGGAAGTCACTTCCATCTGTCTGGTTAATTTATGAGATGATTCAATCCCGCATGTGCATTTCTTGTTTTCTCCCACAAGACCAAAAGACACTGCATGCCTTCTCCCTGTCCTCATCATTAGTCGCACTGAATCTTATAGTCAGAGCATTCAGAAGGAATGAGAAAAAAAATTATCAGGGAAAATGGAAAAAGATTTACTGCTAGAAAGTGTCTTGGACACATACATGCAATAAATTACAGGTCACTGAACTGGCCTGTAAGCAAACAGTTGTTTAGCATAATGAGTAGTTTATGCTCCTCTTATCATGAATGACTTCATGAGCATTTCTAGAATTCTTCACTGAGCACAGAACAGTTGATCGATCCACCCTGCACAGAAATTTAGCTGAAAAGTGTCCAAGGTTTTATTACTTTTCCAGAAGAATAATATGTTCTGGTTTTTCCAGCTGCAGATTGGGCAAGTTCCATTTAGTGAATGTTTTTAAGTCTCCCAAGTATTAATGTTAGAAGTGACACAAGATTCATTAGCTGAGCTTAAAGTAGTTTTTGGAGGTGCGCTTGACAGAACACGAGCTCATCCATGATGCTCAGAGGTCATGGCAGATTATCGTTCATACAAAACAGCAGCTATTTACTAACAGGAAACTTTGGAGCCAGCCATTAAGATTCAAGACAAAACTGTGTCTGACTGAACACTATAGTTTTAGCATTTTGACATTGCTCTCAATTTTCTTGGCTTTTCATCCAGAAAGCAATGGTTTAAAGACTAAAGGCTCTGTTTAGCAAAAATGTTCCACTGCTTTTGCAATGCTTAAGCCAAGAATGTCATGAAACAGCTTTTTGGCACCCAGATGAGCTATTAAGCAGCGACTCCGCTGGGACCCCAAACCAGGTGCCTCCTGCAGAGAGCACTCAGGAGGCAGACTTTTCATGTTAACAGCTCTCCCCAACCTTGGTCTTCTCCTAGACTTCATTCAGGACTGTGACTTCTTCTGCAAAAGCAGTTTTCAGAAGTTGATCTTTTCAAAGGCAAATGGTCTTCCTCCTGAGCTCCATAATGTCAGTTATGTGACCATACTGACTTCCTACCCAAAATATTCTTAACTCCTTTCCTGCTACTGAGATTCCTCACAGTTCTGTACACTTAGTAGGTAACTGCACGCACTGAAATTAGCATGATTTCTGGATATGAGTTGAGTAGTGGTTAATCTGCAGCTCCTCCAGGGACCTGCCGGAGCACCCTGAGCTGAACTCTGCAAGTTCTGCAAGTTTTCAGTGGGGCCCATTTGGTCTTTTCATCACTAGCCAAATTTCATGTGGTCATGAAGAGAGAGGCAAATCAAAAGGGTCCTTATGAAAAACGGAAGATAAGAAAAAAATAAAGGCTCCGTTTCACAGCCACGATTAAATAAAACAAACACTTTTGCCATCTGATTAGAGGTGAAAAATATTTGCTGAAAGTCGTCTAAAGATTTCAGCTGAGGGGGAGTTTGGGGGAAGGGTGTTGGGAAGGTTAATGAACCTGCCTTGTTTGTCATTTTGACCTTTTTTCATTTTCTGGAAATATATTGCAGCAGCATTTGCCAGAGTAGTAGGCTGTAAATCAGTATCACAGGATATTTGCAGAACATCAGATTCAGGACCGCAAGTGCTCACATGTGAAACTATTCAGAGCAATCAGGCTCATCCGGAAACCAGGAGATTGTAGGTGTCTGCTCAAAGCGGCTTCAGCTCTGAATGTTTTGCCGCTTGCCTCACAGATGAAGCAATAAGGGGTTTCAGTGTAAGAGATGCATTCAGAATAGGCTGGCAGGAACATTAACACCTAACTGAAAGTGTTTTCTATCTTCAGTTCTCCTGAAGAGAGCAGTAGTCTCAGAGTGGGACCCTGGCAACAGTGAGGCCCATCTTCATGCTCTTGGTATGAATAAACAATTACACTGGTAAAATGTTCTTGTATTGACTAAGCTTCAGCTCAGCAGAGGAATACTTGAGAAAAGTAATCATCAGCCAAGGGACAGGTGGCAGGGCTAATCTTTTGTCAAAATGGCCGTATTAGAAGGGGAAGCAATTTAATACTGTGTCAGTGCCAATCAGTATTACTTTCATGGAAGACTGTAAACAGAGGACTCTCAGGCCCTTGCTAACTAATTCACATGGAGATATTGCTAACAGATGGTAAACATACAATTAGTCACGGCATCTTCGGTGTCCACTTTAACGTAACTATTACAAAAAATAAAAGGATTGTACCATTAACTGCAAGAACTGTACAGTTCTGAAATTACTTACAAGTAATATATTCTGACATTCACTGTGATAGTCCTGCCCTACAGAAATTTAAGCACCGTGTTCTTATTCTGTCTGGTAACTTGTCATTTGTTCTGAGCAGAACAGACCAACATGTGTACAAATATCCCTGCCTTTGGGAAAGCAAGACTTAGCTCCATTTTTTACATGAGATACATATCCTTTGCTTCAGTTCTCTGTTGTGAGTGTCAATACTTTGTTTCTTCCTTTCAGAAACATTATGAAACCGACGGGGCAACTAATATTTCTAACTCAGTAATATCGCCCATCAGCCTGTGCTTCCCATTCAGCAATTCCTTGTTGAGGAGAAAGTACACACATGGAGCTCCAAAGCATCAAAGGCTCAATTTATAAGTCTAATGTTAAAGTTATGTGCTGTTGCAAGCTAGGCCAGCTCCTAAAAAGCATGTAAAATCAGAGTAAATGGAGTCCCGTCTGGCAGCTGTGAAAACTTTCACTGCTAGCGCAGCCAAAGCAGATGCTTCAGCTCGGAGCAGCATTCAGCAAAGCAGCCGCCAAATTCTAGGGCGTCTGGATGGAGGGTCGTCCAGGCTGGCATTCAGTGCCAAGGCAGTACGCACTACAGCAGTACGCCCGTCCCCTCTGCTGACATTCACATGTGTTGTGTGGGGGTGTTATTTACATAAAGTGGCAGAGCTGGAAAAGCATGTGGTGATAAACCTGGCATGTTCCAGAAGGAAGATACTTAAAAGAAACAGCATATAACTAAATTATAGCTCAAGTGAGCCTATAAACTACATACCAAACCCTTGCACAGCTGAAAGCCACAAAACACATACCACATATCTCAGAGAGGAGAAGAAAGGTTCACGGGTGGCAATAGCAGTGGTTCTCCAAGAGTGCCTTGGCTCCAGCCTGGGAGGGTCTGGGCTTGGTGTGCAGCTGGAAGCCGGGGTGACCCAGAGGTGTTGGCGCTGGCAGCACCCGGAGCCTCTGCAAACAGTTGGTGTTCAGATGATCCAGCACATTTAGTCTGAGCAACATCGTGTTGCTGGTCTCTTAAGATGGCTCCACCACAAAAGTTCAAGTGTGAAAAACTATGCATGTGTGCCCAGTGTTTAGATAGTCCTAATGCAGAAGGATACCTGACCACACTTCCTACCTTCTTCTCAGGTGAAGAATAAAAGAAAAAGACAAAAGGTGAGACATTTTTATGTGTTGAAGAGGAGAAAACACTTTCAGAGACAGTCACCATGTTACTTATGGATGAGATAGAGCCCGAATCCAGTGGGAGTTTGACTGTTGGCTTCAGTGGAGCTGGTTTGAGCCTGACACATTGCTAACACAAAACGTTCCCAAAGGGCCTGTGCAAGACAACTCTCCAGCTTTAGGACAACCTGTGAGAGCAGGATGACTGGAATCACACACAGAAGTTAAAAGCAGTACAGAGCAGAGAGTGCCTTAATGGGAAGTCTGAACACAAGCTTTGTAAGTCCAAACCCTGCTAGGTCTCAGCTTTATCCAGATCAATTTTAACACACAAATATATACTTATTATTAAATAAGTGGCAGGTCTATATTACTCTGTACACAGTAAGTTAAAGCAGTTTCATATGGTAGCTAGTGACAGGTGAAATCACAAGTGGGTTGGTCTAAACTGAGTCTAACCCCCTGAGAAAAAAAGGCATATTTACTGTCCATGGATGGAATATTCTGTTTATACTAGGCTACATCAGGCTGTGCGATGTGCTTTGCTTTTTCCACTGCTTTAACTGTGTATTTTGTCATACATTTCCAGGTGGTTTCCTGTGAAAAGTTCAAAGGGGTGTGAGAATTGCTGAATGAAGTTGGTTTTCCTGGGTGAAAAGATGAAATGTTTGAAATGCCTTGCAAGGTTAGTTAATACACAAACCCATTACCATTAAAAAATCAAATTCCAGTCCACAGAAATTGATTTCCCTATTATAACAGTAGGAAATAAATTATGTATATCATAGATAGTGTGTGGTACAGGAAACACTAGTAAAACAGGCTTCTTAGGGACTGCCAATAAGGCATCCCTTTTGCTTTGCTAGGTTTGCTGTTGCTTTTCCATTGATAAGAGAGAACAGCACAGAAGACAAAGGGTAAATATACCACGGGCTTTTTCTTCCCCTGTGATCCCTTCTTTGCTCAGGTATTTCTACAGCTCAGGCTCTCTTACCTCGCCTACCCATGTTAGCTCCAGGGACAGTTTGGTATTTTCAAAGTTGGCTAGGAGGAAAGAAATCACAGACCACCTCTGAGAAGGAGAAGAGAATCAATGTCCCTTTTGTGCCTCTTGGAACTGCATTGCCTTTTCCCCGAGTATTTCCCAGGATGGCCCATTCTGCATCCTTCCAACATGAGCCCTAAGAGCCTTGACCAGAGATGCATCTCTGGATGCTCTGAAAGACTACAGTCAGTCAGGAAAAGTGTTTTTCCCTTCACACAGAGCTTAAAAAAAATAGCAGGTTTTGCTCAGAACGAAGCCAGATTTTTGTGCTTGTTTCTGGCTGCCTACCTATACACACAGGCTGGGTTAACTTATCCTCAAAACACAGCATTTAAGTTGGGGATAGAGTATTTGGCAGTTACATTTAAGATGTAATGAACAAATCAGTTTGTCATCAGTTTGTAATGGTACAAACATTTGGAGTATTGCAAGACAGCTTGAATAATATTGTGCTCTCCAAAGTAAAATGTTAGCATTTGGTTAGTGGCAACAGTGGGTAAAAACGAATTCTTGTTGCTGAAATGTTACATTTCTGTGAGGTTAACCACACTTTGGCCAGCATCAAGCCAGAAATTAGCCTCTTGGCTGCTAAGACAGAAGCCTAAATGTGCAGATTTGATGAAGAAATCCTCCATGGTTCCAGCTGTTTGGGCCAATTCAGAGAAGGGATAAGGGAGTTTAGTGTTAATTTAGACTTGGTTAAACTAGGTCTAAAATTGCACTTCCCCCCCTCCACCCCCCCAGTTATCAGTACCAAAATATGGTACATCTGCTCATTATAAATGTATACTTTAATCAGAACCCAAATTCGTCAAATGAATGCGCACAACTCCAGTGAATGACAGACGGAGTCGAGTTTGTGCGCGAGCGGTTAGCATCAGCTCTGCTCTTCAGGCAGAGCTTGTCGAACCAACAGGAGCTAGAGTTCCCACATACCTCCCATTATAAGGACCAGTTTTTAAATATTTATGAATTTACTGAATTTAAATCATTCAGGCAGAACAGCTTATTGCTGCAAAATTTGTTTCCACTTATACAGTTCATTAAAGTAGCAGAGATTTGTGCAGGAGTGTATATCTAAAAAATTCAGACCCTACTAATGACCCAGGCATGGTCACTGATTTTACGGTGAAGAAACATCTGTATTGTATCTATTTCCTTTAAACATTTAAAGAATCTACAAGAACTTTTTTACCCTATAACCAGTAACTCCCAATCTGTGACAATACAAAAAGTCTGCACGTGCTTGACACTGTATTCTTGTAGTAGTCCCTTTGAGTCTTCAAAGGACTGTTTTTTTTCTGATTCCTGAATTTAAACTTTCACTTAAAAGAAAAAACAGTTTTTCTTTCAGTAAGATGAATCACAGTAATATTTTTGACAGAAATTTCTTTAACTTAAATGGAAAAAATGGCAGTTCATTTGTCATTGCCTTCCCAAAAAAGAAAGTCCTCACAAGCATCTTAATGTTTATCCTAAAAATTACCTTTTGTCTTTGATTTGTATCAACTTATTTGAGCTCTGAATTATTTAAGGGAACACAGATGTGACCATTGTCCCATATAAATTCTTATTATAATTAGGAAAAATACTGAGTGTTTAGATACAAAAGAAGAATTTGTGATCTGATTTATGTGATGAGTTAAAATAAGGTTTAGGAAGCCTTAAGGTGCTATTATTGAAGAAGGAGTTTGCAAAGGTTGTCATAATTGAATATACTGATGGTTTTTTTGGTCTGCCTTTGTTTTAGCAAAGGATATATTTGATAAGAGAACAAAACCTGTTTCTTGATTATTAAAACCAGTCAGGATGTATGAAACTTTCTAGTACATGATTAAGTATGCCCTCCAAACATAAAATCATATACTCAAGTTGTTATTTGGGTTGTACCTCATGGAAAGAAGGAAGGAAGGAAGGAAGGAAGGAAGAAAGGAAAGAAGGGGGGGAAATAAAGAAAGAAAGAGAGAGAAAGAAAGAGAGAGAAAGAAAGAAAGAGAGAAAGGAAGAAAGGGAGAAAGGAAGAAAGAAAGAAAGAGAGAGAGAGAGAGATAAAGAAAGAAAAGGAAGGAAAGAAGGGAAGAGAGGAAGAGAGGAGGGAAGGCACCTGTGCTCTGTCTCATAAAGACAATTGGAAGGCGAGCATCATGAGTGTGGACAATAACTGAAGAAAGGCATTTGTATTTATATACTTAAAGAAAATTCTACAGTATTCTTTTTGTTAGATTTTATGAATGATTTATGTGGGTCATGGAGATAAAAAATGGAAAATGAACTATAAATGTAATTTGAAAAATTAACAGCTTATTGGTAAACAAGGCAATTAGGTGTCCAGTCTGCACCAATGTTTTGTGAAATCAAAATTCCTTTTGATTTCATGGGAGTCAATGGGATGGAGGAACATAAGTTATGGATTGTGAAACCTTTCAAAAATTTAGGACAGATTTTGCTCCAAGTTAATTGGAGCTTTGCCACTGATACACAGCAAACCCACAATATTCTACCTGTTCTGTTCAGACAGCTTAACGCATAGTAATAAAAGAATAACCTCCATATACAGCCACTATCTACTTACCATAAAAGGACGCAATATAAATTACCTACAGCATAGAGACTGATTTGAAAATGTGAGTCTGTATCAGTATCAAGAAAAGCGTTTATTCAAATATAGTTAACGTGGGTATAGGATACACTAACAGATCTTGTATAAAAGACACTGTTTTTCAATAGTTTGGGCTTAATTTCTCTGAGCAAGGACCTTGTCTCTGAA
The DNA here is from genome assembly GCF_000687185.1 of Egretta garzetta. Lineage (NCBI taxonomy): Eukaryota > Metazoa > Chordata > Aves > Pelecaniformes > Ardeidae > Egretta > Egretta garzetta. Next base: position 1,537,916 of record NW_009260133.1, read on the forward strand.
AAAAAGTTTCTGTTTTGTTTTCCACTGGGCTAGGTCAGATTTGCCTCACAGACAATCTGCACCAGCAGTTGTGCCAGTGCAACCAAGGGTGGGGATGCTGCTTCCCCACGCAAAGGTGCAGCTGGCAGCCAAGAGTGGAACAAGGGGGAAGAGGGCATATTTTAAGCCAGTATCATCACTGAACATCATTACTGAATACTTGGTATTGCAACACCAGCTCCTCGATATTCTGTACTGTGCTAAGAGTTTGATATTAAGCAACTAATAGGATGCACGTATTTGGAAACAGGAATTTCTCAGTTTAAAACATAGGTAAAAAAATAACTCACACCTCTTACGACAAACTTGCAACATAAAGCCATCCGCAGTTAACTTCGGATCTATTATAATCACACCAGTGTAAACAGAACGAGACACTAAAAATCTCCGTTTAAAATGTTTAGATTCTCATTTTACAAAGCACTTAATGGAAGCAAAATTTAAAAAGCATCCATTTCTTGCTAGTATGAAATGGAGTCATCCTTCCACTCATAGTTAGGCACCCACTCTGTCCAAGTGCCTTCTTAGACACGGGGTTCATTTCTGCAGTGTATAAATGCCCAGTGTGGGAACATTCTTTCTAGTTTTAACCATATGCCTGCCAAGCTCTGAGAAAAATGAAGAATTACTAATTCCACTATGAGGTGCTTATTGTCACAGGACCTGGGTATTTTATGAGCATGACTGAGTTTATCTTCCAGCATCTACCAATGTAAAGGCATAATTCCGTTCCTGTTTTAAAAGTGGGAATAACGAAAAGTGGCTGAGTACCTAACAGCAGACGACTTGGACCTGATTTTTTGGAGTACTTAACATTTTATAGCATGTTACAGTTTCACAGCACAGCTTCTATTGACTCAGGTGCCTTTCTGAGAGCTCAGCACTTCTAAAAGTCAGACCTCAGGTATCTTGAGCTGGCTGCTCAAATCTGAGGAAAACACAGTCAGTGACCACCTGTGAAAGTGTTGGGGCGGAATTTGCCCACCATTGCCAACAGCTCACTAGCAGGGCAAGGGACTGAATTCAATTCACCAAAGTGGTAATCTGCTCCCTAAAGCACAATATTTTCCCCTCTCCTTTCTAAATATCTGCCTTACCTTCGGCTTTATCAAGTCACGGGCAGGAGTATTTTGTCACAGATGACTTGCAAACACTGATGGTCATTTATGTCAAAGATTACAAATTCAGTGTAGATTTTCTGTGTGGTATTAGATAGACGCAACATACTCTGCAAGATGCTGAGCGCCTTTTGCAAGATACCAGGCATGTTCATTTGCTACTGAGCCTGGCTTGTTGACTACGGCCTCAGTTGTGCTGACTTCAACTTTGCAATTTTAAATTACAGTCCCGTCCCTGCATTTTACTTGCATCAAGATTAAAGGAATATATATGGAAAGCACAAGGCAAAAATAAAAATAAGCAGAATTGTCTGACATTTCCTTTGTAACACACCATTATATTTTAATATCACAGAAAGTCAGCACTTGTTAAAATACTGTAAAAAATACTGGTGTGAAGCTGCAAAGCAGAGGTAAAAGGCAAATTTAGAAAGTAGAGATGACACACACAGTGTCCTACACCTAAGCCCAAGGAAACCAGACAAAAAAAGCACTATAAATTCAAAAGCTACAACAGAAATACTTGTATGTCTTTCTTTGGGGAAAAAGAAACAAACATACATGTGCAAACAGGTATTAGGAGAGAGTTTGCAGTTTGTGTTGTTACTTTCTTCTTTCAGAAGCTTTTATTTTCTTTTATAGTATTGTATCAATAAAATAGCATTACTTCTGTCATTCTTATCATTCAGACATCAAATTATTACCTCATAAAGCCATCAAACTTATATTGTCATACAATGTTTTTTCAGACTTGTTTTTCATTTATTAGAACTGACAATTCCTGCATATAACCTTGTCCAAATAAACTTGATACCCACTTTAAAGCCTCTGTGAATAAAGCCTGTATTTTCCCCCATGTTGTAAAATCTCTGACCTTAGCAATACACACGCACACAAAGCTCTCCCGAGACTTCAGGTCTCCACCACCAGTAAAAACCAATCTGCCCAGGACAAGAAGGAAGAGTCTTCTGTTGTTGTGACTGTTTTGCTGCCTGTTTGCATCCCTCCAGAATCCGACACATCCATGGCCAACATTGATTCTACTGATCCCCAGCTCAAAAAGCGCTTTGTCCCCACCAAAGAGCTATTGACTTAATCCGTTGCCTGAAAAAATGCAGATACTGCAAGATCACAGCGCAGTCTGCACGCGGAGCTGGCTGCAAAGCAACCTGCTCCCACAGCGGGGAAGAGAAAGAACACTGCTTTCGGTGACAGCCCACAGTTAGATGGGCTTAGCCAATTGTGAAACCACAGAGTAAGTCTCCCTTTCTGCACTCCTAGCTAGGCCAGCCCAAAGCACAAAACCCCAAACCTTTACTAACGATATATTATGGCTGGGAACTGCAAGCATGCACGGAAGCGAGTGTGTACACAGATATCAGCATGTTCTCAGCTAGGAACTGCACACAAGCCACTGAGGAAACATGTAGCTGCCTTCTCTTCGCTATTCCTGCCATGGGGAAAGTTCCTTCTTTTCATTCAGAATGAATCGTCATATGTGAGTTAACTTAAAATAAGAAAATGCAGAAAATATTTTTTAAAGTTGGAATAGTTGAAAAAGTTAAACCTAAAAATGCTATGGGTATGAAAGTAAACCGTTTCAGCATTTCTGATTGTTTTTGCCAACATGCAGCTCAGCATTTTGTTTTCTTTTTTAGACTGAGTTGCATTTGGAATGGGATCCATTTTTTTAAACCTCAAAAATGACTGCAAGATGAAAGGAAGGGAAGAAGAAATGCTTTCCTACCCAGCTCTACTCAGCCCCTTTCTGGACTGCGCTCTCTTGTCTCTGCCCAGATTTGTGCAGTCTACACGGGATCAAAGCCACACAGAGCTTGGCTCTCTCAGCAGGATTTACCAAATCATTGCCACGGCATGCATGACCCACTGTCCCCTTGCATGTGCCCCTCCTCCTCCTTCCAGCTCTCTTATGGCCTGCTACCATCACTTGTCATGGAAGGAAAGATCCTTCCTATCTGGGCTTTGACATGAAGAATTTATATCGCTTTATAACCGTCACTTCCTTTAGTCTCATTACAGCCCTGAAAATTGCATAGGACTATGACCATTTCTCAGAAGGGAAAATCAAGTTATTTAGTTTTGGCCTGCCAAAAATAATAGCAATAACCAGTGGTGAAACCCAAAATTCCCTGCTCCAAAACATGAACTCATGCCTCACTGCTTCCCTGCTCTAGCCAGTTCTTTTCCACTTTCTTTAACATATAAATCATGGCAATTATTATACGTCCCAACATATATAATCCACTGACCACTTGCATCTATGTCTCCCTTTCTATTACTGATGCTCGTAAATAATTTTATTATTTACAGTATTTCCACTTAATCCAGAGTTTTATACCTACCTACGTCTACTAAGTCTATGCTGAAGACCTGCCTTGTCTGTGACAGCGCTGGTCAAATAATGCTACGAATGCATGGCAATGTAAAAGAGAGAAATTTTTCTGCATTCTCTTTTGAGTCAGTGTTTCAGCTGTCTGGCTGAGTGCTGGTAGTGAGAAGACAACAAAGCTAAGAAGAACTAAGTTATGAACACCACCTTATGACAGATTGCATGTCAGTAGGAAATGCTTATACTTCAAGAAGAAAATCTTTGGCTATTTATAATATTGAACATATAACAGTACATGGAGAGAGAACAATCATAGTTGTTGTTATATATGTGCTCTAACTAATACAAACACATTCGTTATTTACAAAGCAGTAAAATAAATTAGACTCTTCCCTGAGGTGATATTTTATTTAAGAGGTAAACTTATAAAGTCATTTATGTAACCATATAATTGCTTTATAAGAAACCTGAGGGCTTCTACTCTGCTGACATTTTTGCATGCAGCCTTTTCATTTTCAAACATTTGGTTCCTCCTTATAGAAAGTCAGACCCTCCCTATCAGCAATAGCAGAAGGAGGGCACCACGGGTCAGAGGGATGGCAAGAACCAGTCTGTGGAGATGGCAAGATGCTACCTACCTCCACTGGTGACAGTTCTCCCTGCTACAGAGGATGCTCAGTACCTTCTGAGTCAGCTCTGTCTCATAGGCTCATTCTCACCTATTCTTTTCCAAATTCTTAATCTAATCTGGGTTCTGTGAATAAAATAGTTATTCTGCAGTGCCTTAGACAATGTGTGGACAATACTTTTGTGAACAACTAAAGGATCTAAACTAAAATCTTTTGAATTATGAAATCAGAAAAAAAAATATGTTAAGGCTGCTTCTAAGTACAATTTGAAATATCTTTAACCCTATGGATCTTCTGTGCACATAGCTGAGAGGAAAAGGGAGTTTTCTCTTCAGACACAAAAGACAGACAGAGGTATTTACTTCCAACATTACATGGCCTTGTCTGTGTCAAATTTCTTAGCTCTATACCACAGGACACTTGACAGCATAATGATATAAAATTATATAAAATGTATAGGAAAGCAAACACCTATTTTGAAGAAATACCCACTTAGCACTCAGTTCAAGTGCCTGCATCCCCGAGCTCAGCAATAACAAATTATTCCAGAACAAAGTGTACATTCTGCTGGAAGGGTGGAAGGGCCATGATATATATTTCTATCACATTACATTCCTACCATCATGACTCTTAATCTTCACATTAAAGTCACAAGGGCTACTATTGTTCACATCCTTTCCATTTTCATCCCCCATCTGAATACACTCTTCCATTTGAAAAAATAATAAAAAAAGGCTTTGACACATGCCTGCATAGAGTGAACTTAAAAGAAAGAAGTTTGGTTGCTATTCCTCCCAGTTGTGAAACAGGAATTGCTTTTGTATGAGGCTGGGTCTAACAGAGTGAGACTAAACATTTATAAAATCAAGTAGGGATTGAAATATAGCATTGTGGTTACTAACATTTTGCAGCAGCATATCAAGTTTCACATTTCATCAGCTGAATAGAGTCTGTGTGCTGGGCTATTGTGGTTCAGTAGCTGACAGCAGTCAAGTAAGTGCTGCTCTCTTCCTGGCTTAATCATTTCTATTACACTCAGTGTCAAAACAATAATGTCAGTGAAATGGGCTTGCTGACATTATAGATTAGAATTGAGTGATTCTGAATGTCCTGTGACTGAATTGCACTTTATTTCTAGAAAATTACATATTAAAATTGCAAATTAAAGAGCTTAGATCTCAACAGGCTGTATCAACAAATATGGAGCCGTGGACTCCAAGCTGCCGAGGAGATGATCTGTCATGAAACTCATGAGGTTTAATATATACTAACAAGAGAAAAACTGCTGAAATATTCAGCCATGTGTTTGGAGAGGATCTGAAGAAAAATCAGTTTTGTTAGGAGGGATTAATTCAGCTGCACGTGAGGTGAGAATCCCTGAGCTAATCTCAGAGATTTAAAGGATGTCCCAGAAAAAGAAAAAAAATAAAAATTCCTTGATTTTCTTTCTTCCATCTGCCGACCACCACAATTTATGAAGACACACCTCCTGACATTCACTTGAGGAACCCTTTCACAGTTTAGAGAGCAGCCACAGTAGTGGGCTGCAGAATTTCTGAGTGACTGATGGCTACCAAATGACAAGAAGTAGCATTTAATGACCACAGTCACCAGGAGGCTTACTGAGAAAGAGCAGGGCATTTCTGCCACCCGCCCTTTAGATGGCATGGAGAGCAGCTGTGTCCCATAGTACTCTTCCACTCTAGTCTTATAATAACCAAGTTTAAAACACATTTTCCAGAGTATGAAAAGCTTTGAAATATAAGAGATGTATTTCCTTTTCATGTTTTCCTAGAAAATCAGCAAAACAGGAGTTACTCTGGAATTTGAAAATAATCTGAGGTTGCTCACAAGCAGCAAGTAAGACCAAGCTCAGTAAAACTGCAGCAGTCAGTTGCCTTTTAGGGACAATAACCCAATCCAACCTTTTTCTTGTTTTAAAGAAAAAAGGCTGCTGCCAAAAAATGGCATTTGTTTCTTTTAAAACAAGAAGAGAACTAGAAAGCCTACCTCAGTCTAAAGAACTGTTCATTCCTTTCAGGAAAAAAAATCTGCACCGGCAGGTCTATAAGTCAGAGAAAGGCAGTGTGGATATCATTGCCGGAAGAACCACTTACTCTTTGATCACAAGATAAAGTGTGTGTCCATAAGGGAATAAGATTGCATTTCACATTCTCCCATGGCTTCTTAGAGCTTTGAATCCAGGTGGACACAGATAACGGTACAATGAAGATTTTCGATTCCTTCCCCTCTGGGGAAAGATGTGAATACATGCTAGGGAATAAGTGAAGTCCTAGCATCTCTTGTTTATTTGTTTTTTTTATTTCCTTGTGGTAGTCCAAGTGCTTTCTTCTTTTATATCTTCTTGTTCTCTTCTGTATCTTTTCCTTCTCTTCTGTCTTCCTCCACCCATACCCTGGCTATTTTCTTTCTTAAGTAATAATTCCTGTATAGACTAAACATAATTTTCTTGTTCCCTCTTTTCTCTTCTACAGACAAACAAAAATATAAATCTGTGCAAATATATACAAACAGAGATACAGGTAACATCATTACCTATTTGAGATTTTTTGATCAGAGCAATGGGTCATTTTTGTTCTTCTCAATACTTCATACCCTCCCAAAAATAGGCTTTGTGAATGTATGCAGCTTCTCAGATGACTGGAGAAGGAATTTTCCAGTTACACCAATTCTCTTATTTGTTACTGCTTTTTTTCTTTTCCTTTAGAAACCATTCTTTAACTGTGCAGTGAAAATTATAAGATGAATTCCCAGTGGCTGGTATTCTATTATCTAAAGCATGGCAAATATTTGACCAGTTTGTGTGTTTGTTTTTATATAAATTCTTCTGAATGAAAAAATGCATTCATCTAGCCTGAGTTGAAATCTATTCAGAGCCTGCAAAAGTTTGTATGAATTCAGAATATCATTTGCAAGAGCTGTCATACAAGGAGAAAATGTAAACGTATTATTCAGACATGGGAGTATTTATTTCCAGAAACCAAAGTAATAGGCCATCTCTTTCAAGGTTCTCTGGAAGCTGATTTAATTAATCACCAGAAATAATACCACCGAACAGAGAGCGAACAACAGACTCTCAAAACAAAAACTGAAGAGAAGTGTACAAGTAAGGAAAAATAAGTACGAAACATTTGATCTCAACACATTTTGTAAATTACTAAAAATATTTACCAGATACAAATATGCCAGTGTTTGGTGAGTAATGTGGAAACAGAGAAGAGATTATGTTTGTGGAATAAATCAGTCGTCTTCAATATCATGACAAAGTGACATTTGTGAAGAACAACAAATGAGAGCTGAGGAAAAGAGCAATATTCCATGCATTAATATAATTAATCTGTTACAAAATTAATATTAAAAGCAAGTCATCTGTGCTACATGATGGAACTTAGATAAGTTTTCGCTTAATTCTCAGCATTATTATTTTGAACCAGAGTTTAGAAGGCATGAGTTAGGCAGCAAGAAACATGGGGTCACTTTTAAAAATGCCCATGCTTTTATATTCTCTTCATTTACTTGATAGTTTTTGAGTAAATAGGGCAGAGGTGTGTATCTTCAATATTTTCTCTGCAACCAGTCATAAAGGTTAGGTACCCATTTTAAAAAATCAGAGCCAAGAACTTAGGTTAATCCACAAATCCAAGATAAGATACAAATTTTTAAAAATTGTGTTTATTTTTAATCTTTGAGGTGAAATTCCTGATGGGAGAACAAGGAATTCTAGTTTTTTCCTGAAGATGTAAAAGCTGGGTTCAGTCCCACGTATATAAGGAAATACATTGGTAACAGAAGATGCTGGCACATTTACCAACTGTGTTTTGATAAGATTTTTGCAAAAGCTTCATTACTTTTTCTCAATGAATGATTACTGAGAAGCCACAGCTTTACCCAGTTATATGTCTGGCAACATCCTTTGCGCAACTGAAGGAGAAAGTGTGCCCTCATTTCATATTTAGCAGAAAGCCAGCCATGCACATAATAAAGGTATAGGTTTTAGCACAGAATAAAGGGTGCCAGGAATATAAATATTTGTTACGTGTAATCACAGAACATCTGTTGCTCTCTCCCCACGGGTGGTCCAGCTCCAAAGTATCCCCAGCATTTGCACCTTTTGCTATGCAGCCCAGATAAAGTAACGCTATACAGTATCTTGATTAGTGCTGCTTGCTGTTTTCTGTAGGCTAATAGTGCTTTTCTGAGTGAACCTACTGTACAGGTCCAATAACAAAAAACCCCACCTTAAGTCAAAGCAAGAAATTGCAAGAGTACATGTGGATAAAAATATACAGCTTCATCTAGTTTTGATTCATCTTTTACAGCTGCAAATATGCCCTCTGTTTTTTCCTGTCACTGTTTTTCTTGTGCTTCATCAGTAAAGCAGCTCTTTTCTTTCTACTCTTAACTGTAGTGGTGGTGGTTCCTTGGGTCACAGAGTTAAACTGTTTGACTCCACAGGAGTAAGTGCAATATGATCTTTCAAAGGGTTGCTTATGGACTTTTAGCATTAACTCTGTATTTCCTCTGCCTCTGCCTTTCTTTCCCCCTTGACTCCTGCCTTCCACTTTCACAGGGTAGAAGGGGTCTCTTCCCACACAGCAGAGCACTAAAACTCTCTGCAGATGCTTCAGTCACATCATCTCTCCAGAAAAGCAATGAAAGGACATTTCTTTATAAGGAGTGTTCTCAGTATTAAGCCTTTATTAATGTGAGGTTGTTCCTTTCAAGTGAATATGGCAAACTGAGTATTAAGAATGAAAACAGAACCTGAACTAATAAGCTTCAAAAAAACCCTTGTGTGTGTACTGTAGACTGTGACACTATTCTGAGGATGGGTTATGAGGATGGGCAACAGGAGAGGCCTCTTGGATCTCTCAAAATCCAAAGTGCCTGGTTGCAGATGTGCAGAGTGGCTGAATAGACACTTATTTTCAGCAAAGGTCTATCAAGCCCTCAAGCATTCCTCAAACATGTCTTTGTCCCTGTGGTCATTTTTGCCTTCTTTATATCCCCAAAAGCTCAGTCAGTCCCTTCTGCCTGTCCACCTCCATCTCCATCGCTTTTCCCTCAAAGAACAGACATGATGAAACCAACAGGCACTGCAGATAACTTTTGCAATACATCAGGTTACCTTCCAGTGTCACTTCAGACAGAGAGAAGGAGGGAGGCTGAAAACACATTAGAACCCTTGGCTTTCCCAGATTTTGGCACACCCAGAGGAAATGGCAAGGGCAGGTTTGATTTTCTCTGCTCCCTGCCCACCCCCTTCCCTGGGACAGGCTCCTTTTGTTACCACAGGGTGGGAGGCACGGCTTGGGTGGGGGCAGTGTCCCACCTACTCCTTGGCCAGCCCACAGCCATCATGCTCACTGCCCAGCCCACCTCCTCACTCAGACGCTCTGCTTAGGGCTGCTTCCCGAAATGGCCAGCCAGCCCTACATAGTGCAGCAGCCAACACCGTGTCCCCATGGCTGTCTGATGCCCCATGGAGTCATGGCTTGGCTTCTGAGGTGCTGCTGCTGAATAGTCACGCAACTGGTGACCTCAGGAAGTGTTTTTATGCCAGAACTGTTGCCTTGGGAGTGTCACCTTGGGAGTGTCACCTTGGGACCAAGAACATCTCCAAGGCCACCCAGATTTCAAAACAAACTGCAAAAATATATTCAGGAAAAAAATGCCTTTTAAAGAGAAAGTTTTTTACAGTACAATAGAAGTCCTACTCTCCCATAAGGCACAGATCCACATACTAATCACCAGTCAGGTTTTAAACAAGAATCCTAGGAAATCTGTAAATTTTTCCAGTCACTTCTGGGAAAAAAAATTAGACTTCATTTTCTAATAAAGTATTATGACTAAGTTAATTTTTTAAAAATTAGAATAAAAAGAGCAATGTTCTTTCTGGAAAGCCCTAATTAAGTCCAGGTATGTGGTCTAGGAAATACAGAGCTGTGTAACCTGATGGAAACGATCATTTTCAATTGTCAGGACACTTCTGCTTCTTTTCACCCATTTCAAGTACATCTGGTTTCCACCTGCTCTATATAAAATTGGTTTCTCGTTTTTTCAAATGTGAGCATCATGGTCTCTGGTTTTGTCCGTGACTCTCCAGTGGCATTTAAGTCAAAAAAGTCAGCTCCACCTGGAATATGGATGGAGCAAGATGGGAAGGAGATGGGTGTTACAGAAAATTTATTCTAGTCATAAAGGAACATCACAATCTTCAAAAGGGGGAGTTTAGTTGGCACATGAATACACCAAGCCTCTCTGACTCAAAACTTAAACTGCTTCAGTTTTAAGAACTAGATTTCTATTTTGATTAATGCCCTCCAAAAATCTGGTTTGGCTGGTGGCCTTAAACTTTGACATTGTCTGCACAAATTTTACACTCTGTCCTGACAGTATGTACCACACGTGACCTGAAATCTTCCAGGGACAAAGAATACCTTCTGTCTCCATGACTATCTCCTAGAGGCTCTTCCATTTGCCACCAGCAGTGGCATTTATTGAAGATGATCATGACTTTTTGAGACCTGTTAAAAATACCAAGTTCATTTTAATTAGCCCTCATAAAGGTATAAAATTATATAAATCTTAAATTCAATATCCAGAACTAAAGCTGGAATATGAGAATTTCTTCTTAGATGTAAGGAAAAGATTATTTACCATGAGGATGATCAGACACTGGGACAAACAGAGTTCAGAGAGGCTGTAAAGCCTCCATCTTTATGGATAATTGAAACTCAGCTGGAGGTGAAGTCCCGAGCACCCTCAACTTTATGTAGGAGTGGATTACAGACCTCCAGAGGTCTCTCCCCAGCTACACTATTATGTGATCTGATTTCCAGCGTGGTTTTTGTTCTATTAAACAAAAATGTAACTACCAGGCAGACTGTGGTATGAAGATATAAAGGTCAAGAATCTTTGGTTGGTCCCTTGCTTCCATGTGTGGCAGAAAGGTCTCCCCACAGCAGTCTGCAAAAAACAGGTGGATAGGCACAGCACTTTAAAAAATCAAACTGTAGATCCATCAATGTACTTCAGCATTGTGACACTCACCATTTTAAGGCTCAAGAAACAAGAGAGTCACCCTTCAGATATCACATTCAGGACAACTATTTTGCCCTGTTCAAGAAAGGAAGTTTTACATATCAGGTTCCTTCAGTGGAAAACAGGATGTATTAGCAATGCTAAAGGGGAAGCAGCCGTCCTCTGAGTATCATCTGGTAACATGGAAGCCACTGGAAAGAATCTTTTTCTGCTTGATACTGATACGATTGGGCTATTTAGGGAAATCAATGTTTTCCCAAGGCAGCTGTGCTGATGTAACCGCTGAAGTAGGCAAACTTCTGCTGCTTTCAATATATAGCTTATTCTCTTATTCCCTGAAGTACAAGATAGTCCTAGAATAATAGTCCATATCACAGATGTGTGTGATGCAGCTTTACAGTGTTACAAATACAGATAAAGTGCTACTACTTTGTGCAGATCGCTATACAGGTGCTTTTGCAAATCTTGCTATGATGATCGCACATTGAGGATTTTTTTAAGGACATTTCCTCATTTTATTTTCACTCTTCAGAGCACAATCTGTGTACACTAACCAGAGTCTGGCTTGAATAAAAAGTGTTTCCAAGGCTGCCCATGCAGGCCCAACACCATGCAAACTGGAATGAGTTTAGTTTCGCAAAACCTGATGTAGTTATGAAGACGGCAGTGGATGCAGCTGGTGCACAGCACTGGCTGAGGAAGGGGCTGATACCATGAGGGCACCCTTCACCCAACCCAGGGTGAGCACAGCCCCCCTCCCAGTCCTCACATTAGCCATACGATAGACCTGGCAGAGGTGCCAAGAGCCAGCTGTAAATGACTTGTCCAAGGCCAGGCAGAGCACCTGAAAAAGAAATAGAACACTGTTCTTTCAATTTTTAGTCCAGTACTGGAATGTATCTTTCTATCCCCTCAGACTCCCCACTTGCTCTTTAGCCACTGTGCACGTTTACAGTAAATGAGTCGGTTCTGCCATGGAGTGAATGAGATGGTGCTTTCTCCTGGAAGAGAAAAATACCTTGTGATCCTGTAAGTAAAAACCATATTGGAAAGGTGATGCATAAAAGGGTACAGTTAACTTGCAGGCTGAACAAAGCTGATTTCCAGCATAGGAGTGATATTCTTGCCAAATTTCAAGTTTCCATTACCTTTTGCAAAGGTGCTAGAGCCATTAAAAATATCTTAAAATCTCTTACATCATAAAAGTTTTTTTATCACTTTTTCCTAACTTAAAAGCCATTCAACCTTCCCTAACTTAAATATGGGGGGAAAGTTTCACTTTGTCTAGCAGCAAGCATACAGCCATACAGGTAAAGCTTGCAGAAAAATGTAAATGGTTTAAAGTGATTGAACGATAGCAACACGTCTTTGCATAGTAAGCGAATGACCCAGACAGAACACCTCAAAGTGCTATAAATGTTTTCGAAGACCCACATCTTGGGTTTTAGCTGGTAACTCTATGTTAGTATTCTAGTTCTGATCAGGGCTATTTTTGTAGAGAAGAGTTGCCTATAATTACTGTGCTTTCATTCACATGCTGGAGTAGTCACAGCATGGACAAGATGGGTTTCCTGAGTTTCTTTTTGTAGACGTGCTGTAGGAGTGCACCTAATTTACTCCAGCCAAGACTGGTCTTCTAGTCAATGGGAGCAGGGTCGAGTTAGTCTGAAATGAAGCATCTTGCAATATGTATAGCTTGGATGTCAAATTCTTGGTATCCTTTGCTTTGCTCTACACAACTACTCTTACTGGTGCTTACTGCTTGCTAACGTAGAAATAGCAAATACTGCTAATAAATAATAAACGCATTATTATTGCTGATAATGCTGCATACAACATGATGGTATTCTTTTAAATGCCATGTTTGGCATTATTTAAAAAAAATAAATTACAGCCACCTAAATTCTTAAGCCAGGTAATAGACACCCCTACCCGAGGGGATGCGATACTGGACCTGGTGGTCACCAATGCAAGCGAGCTCGTCGGAGATGTCCAGATCGGAGGCAGCCTGGGCTGCAGTGATCACGCGCTGGTAGAGCTCACGCTCCTGAGGGAAATGGGAAGGACAAAGAGTATAGTCAGGACCCTGAATTTTAGAAAAGCCAACTTCCAGCTCCTCAAGGAGATAGTCAGTAGGACTCCCTGGGAAACGGCCCTCAGGGACAGGGGAGCAGAACAGAGCTGGCAGATCTTTAAGGAAGTGGTCCACAGAGCGCAGGAGCTATCGATCCCTAGGTGTAAGAAATCAAGCAAAGAAGGGAAGATAAAAAAAATAAATTACAGCCACCTAAATTCCCATTGTAGCAGTGCTCAAAGTGGATGCACAGGATTGACAAGTTTTTCCACATGAATGAAGGAGTCAGGAAGAAGATGTGTCTGATTTGGTCATCCTTAGAAGACCTAGTGTGAGGAGTCAGATTCTGAATTCACCGCTTACAGAAACCAGTTTACTATCTAATTAGACTGTTTCAAAGCATATGAAATCTCTCAACAAGAGTAAAAACTGCAAACTGACTCTGAATACTAGTAATTCAAAAGCAAGAGCAGATGGAAAGTGTTGTCTAGAGACTTTGAACACAGCCTTGGGGATGCTGCCACCAGCATCCTCTGGCTGTGGTTCCACAACTGCTGATGCTGGATGTTGGGCACAGTTTGATCGCGGCACAACAGATCTGACTCGCACCAGAAATAGGCAAACAATCACATTTCTCTTGAAGTAACAAGAGCTGAAATTTATCCAGCTTTATGCTTTTATTTGGGCTGCACAAGGACATGGAATATCTGATCTGTGTAGTCTGCTATTGCAAAGTTAACCCATCAAAAGTTATTGAACAAATTTGAAACAGCACCGTGAGTTTACATGGGAGCTGCAATTTGCACTGTATGGCTGTGGTATCTTTGTTCCAGCGCTAGAGGTAATGGATTTACTATACCATGACCCTTCGGAGAATTCATACTATTCAGAAAAATGTGCTCTCTACTAAAACAACAGAAACCTCTGATTCACATCTGTTGTAGCAAATAGTTACGTATTTTATGACATTATCACTTTTCCTTCTGCCACCCGTGTTCCTCAGCTGTCTGCTCCATTTTCTGCCAAGTGCAGACACTGTTGGCAGAGAGAGCAGACAAGGAGGTGCTGCGCCTCCGCCTCTGCTGCCCACCGCGGGGCAGCTGAGGGGTGGCTGGGGGCAGCCAGGCACACGCAAGGAGGAATTGCTGACATATCACACCGCAGCTGGTGTGGGAGGACCACAGACCACAGAGGACTGATAGCACCCCCTACTCAGTCGCCTCACATGAAGGACTGTGATTTGGTGGCCTGTCTTCTTTATGAAGGGCCTTGTGCTAGTCCCATGCAAATACCTACGATGTGTCCCATAAGCATTCAGTTAAATACAAAAGTAAACTATATTTGCTGTCACTAAACACTCGTTTGCCCATGAGTATTCCAGGTAACTAGATTGCTGGTCAAAGAAATCTGGAGAATATTTTTTGAAAACCAAATATCGTCTAGAAAACCACAGGGTTTCTATGGACACTTGCCTCATGGACATGTGATGAAGATTGCCGAGTAAATCACTGCAAATTATTTGATCACTCAACTTTCTGCCATCTAAGCAGCAGGAGACAGGAGGGAATATGGGGCATTTTTGCTTTCTCTTTACATCAGATTTCAGGGTAGAGGAAGAAAATCTTGTTGACAAGATTTTGTGTTTATTTGGTGAGAAGCAAATTGAAAGCACACTTAAAAAACCCAACAAAAACAGCAACAACAAAAATCAGGCAAAATCAATCCAGCAGTTGCAACAGAATATTTAGTCTGGAGAAATAAGTGGTGATACGCTCCAGGACTTTTGCTGTTTCCACAGCTTCTCTGTAGGTACACACGCAGTCACACACAGAGGAAAGACCTAGCACCCTAACTAATGGGACACCGCCTAATATTTCATTCACATGTGTGTGATTAAATGTTCCTTCATAAAACAGATTTGCTCAGAATTAGCTCAGTCCTATGAATCAGCATCACCTGGAAGGATGCCATTCCTCTACCTGGTCTGGTCAAGGGCTTGTCTCTGTGAAGGATGGCTGCGCAAGCATCTCTTCAGTCCTTGAGATGGGTGGCTGATGTTTTTACACTCCATGCTGTTTTCTTATTTGTCATGACGACTGTTCTGGTCAGTTAACGACTGCAATTAGAAAAAGAACAGTTTTCTTTCCATTATTATGGCAATCCCACAACAATAATTAATTGTAGGAGGAACTGTTTCTAAATGACTCCATAAAAGCCATTCTATAGCATGCCAGAAGCCAAGGTATCTTCCAGATAAGAGGTGAATTTTATGAAAGAGGCTGCCAATGCATTGCGGAGTACATTAAAACAAGTGCTTTAATTTACTAGGGAATGCAAGCACCATTTTAAATGCAGAGAAATGCTTAACTGAGTGTTTATTATTAATTAGAACTGACCTAATGATTAACTTCTATAAACAGAGCAAATCCTGCTTAGAGGCAAGCAATATTACTTACAAATTCTCAGATGCACTTTCCTTTTATCCTCTTTGCTGTGATTGAAACTAAATATTTATATCACATTTGGGGCCTCTTCTTGGTCCAGTATGTTATTTCTGTCATTGTTATGTTTTGCTCTTGGGATGGGTCAGCCGGTGCTACAGAAGATAGCTGGTAGATCCCAAATCCAGGTGGTGCAGGCAAATGTCATACATGAAGAAATGAAGCTAACCCAAGCAATGAATCTGGCTCAAATATATAGCTGGTTCAGGATGCTCAAAGTGGTATTTATACCATGAGCTCTCTGCTCGGTATCCTTGGGTTCAAGAGAAAGTTAAAAGAGGAAGGATGGAAGGTATAACACTGTGTAATAAAAATTGTGATAAAAGCATTTCCCTCCACAGGAAGCCCTGAATTTCTGTGTCAACAGAAGTAAGCAAATAGATTGTGCAATCATTTGGCAGTTCTGTTTGATGATTCAAAATATCTTACAAGATCAGGTGAATAATTGCCCTTCCCAAATGGAGGAGCTGTGGATAATCATTTCAAAAGACCTCAATGCTTCAGAAAATCTTTAAAGTGACAGACAATGCTTGCAAACACAAACTCAGTTTTACTGGGGAACAGACAAATGTCTCTCAACATTATGGGAACGAAGTTTTAGTACAGCCTGGAAACAAGAGTATGGGAATGGGGGATTGATCTGGAAAGAGAGAGAAAAAAGACCCAGCTACACTGAAAATCAAGATGAAGAACAAAATAATATCATGTACGATAGAAAGGCAAATACAGTTCCTAAACACTGAAAACTTCTGAAAACCTTATCCTCATTGCCTTACCCAGGCCAGACACGAAAGCAGTAGCCATAATGGAAAAGCTGCTAATATTAAAGCATAAGCTTAACATGCTTATTCATTGTATGTATCTGCATATTTTACTACTGGAAACCAAGGTATTCGCGTTAGTTTGTTTTAACCACATATATCACTACTTTGATCAATGCCTGGCTTAGGCAAAAAAAAAAAAGCCTAAGTGTTGTGAAAATTTCAATATAATCAAATGTGTTAATTCTGTTGGCACCCTGTTACTTCTCAGCTTCATTGACAGTAATGTTGAGACACTCAAAACATCTTTATATCTTCAGGCATTTTGAAGAATCAGAGAAGCTGGCATTGGAAAGTCAAACTTGGCTGCATGTTTCATCTACAAATCGACCTTTTCTTGAGAAAAGGTTCTCTGAGAGCTACTGAAGTCATTGGCATGGGGAAGACCCAATCTCCTTGGGAGGTTATGGAGCCTTCATGCCTTGAAGACCAAGCTGGAAAAGCATCCCCTGAGAATGAGGTTGGTACAGCTGATTAGACCTCTGGGTAGCAGAATGACTAAGATGAACTTTCTAGGTTCCCTCCAACCGTATTTTCTTTGGTGCTGCTTAGTGGTTTTGATTTGAAGGCATGCAAGGTAAAAAAAAACCCAACAAAAAACCTAATGCAGTGTTTCATGAGCTCCATTACTTGCCGAATGAAACATTCATCGTTTGTACCTCAAAGCTGTTACTTTTTTTTTTTGCTTCCATGTTCTGAAAACCTGCTTCAAACTGCCACAAAATTCATAAATTACATGTTTTCAAGAAAAAGAAATTAATTTTATCACTCATCTGATAAAATACCAGTGCACATCTTTCTCCTTTTATTGCAGTATTAGACTCAAAAAAAAAAAAAAGCAGCAGCACAGATAAACCATCTCTCGCCTAATTTTGGGGGGAAGCCTCATCCCCCGTGTTTTGCAGCGGGGCGTACCGCGGCGCTGGGCTCCCCCCGGGGCAAGGGGCCGGGGAACGGGCGCCAGCCCCCCGGCAGAGGGCTGGGAACGGCTCGGGGCTCGCCAGCTCCCCGCTCCCAAAGCAGAAACAGGATCCGGACAGACCGGGCAGTGGCGAGAGACCTCCCAGGGCCCGAGGCCAAAACGGGTCCCCGGGAGGGCTGAGCCGCTGAAGAAGCCCACGGAGAGTCCTTGTTCCTTCTCTAAGACACAGGTCTGACCTGGAAACCACCGAAGGAGCCCTTCATTAGCTTCAAATAATTTAACAGAGCAAAGCTCGCCTGAAGTTGGTCGTACCCTTCAGATCGGACGACCTTGCACAGCCCCGCTGCTTACACCATGGGCAGGAACAGTCCTAGGGAAGGACCGCAAGAATACAGCATTTTAGGGACTTTCACACTTAGAAGCGGCATCCAGCAAACTCAGTCAGGCCTCTGGTGACAACAAAGTTTTTCTAAACTTACACTGATGAGCGTGAAACTCTACATGGCTTTTTAGTGGGGGATTTTTATTTCCAGCTAAGCTCCTCTTGCAAAAAAACCCTAAAAGAACTCCCTACGAAATCAAAAAGCCTGCACTCCCTTGGTCACCCTCTGGGAAGTGCTAACAACAGAGATCACACTACATAATATTGTTATTTAAAGCTCAGAATAATCAGTCAATCAGAAGTTGAAGAGCTTCAAACTCTAGTAAGAATATTAAATGAGACTAATTCTCAAGACCGAGATGTCAAACAGAAGACAAGGGGATTCTTTCACTGGTGGTTGGTATATGTGCTAGAAACCAAAATCCACCCCCAATTTTGCTAGGCAAAACACAGATCTGTATCTAAACTGTAAGGGGAGAGGTTAGAAAAACAGCATAAACACACAGACTCGCCAGCATTTTTGTATCTAGATTTATGGATTTATATCTATTTATAGACGTATATCTACTAGCTTTTTATTTTTTCTTATTGCAGCAATTATACTGGTAGTCAGATTGAGACCAGTCTACCAAGTGTGGAGGGGCTCGGAATGGCCCAGGCACCCCCCAGCCTGGCACTGTAAAACCCCTGCGTGTGTGCACACGGTGAGGACAGCCGCTCCGCGTGGCAGGTACAGAGCTTCTGCAGCTTGTTGCAGTGGTTGCCATCCGAAGAAAAGACCAGGAGATCTCATGCAGACTCAATAGCTGATGTCTCTTGTCCCCTGGGCCACTGCCAGGAACCCTGGCCAAACCGCCTGGACACACGTGCCTTGGTGCCTGCATGCCGGCAACTTGGATCTCGTGCGCATGTGGGTGACAGAGTGTGAGTGAGTGAAGGCAGTTTTGGTTTAGGTCAGATTCCTCTTTCCTACTTGCCAAGTCTCATGGTTCAGCTTTCCGTATTGCTACTATAATCCTGCAATATTAATTGCTACAGGGGTAGCAGATTTGAGCCCACACCCTGCATGGTAAAGACGTAATCTAATATGCCATGAGGCTTTTGAATAGAAAGAAAGGGGAAAAAAGAAAAGGATACGATTTTGTTCTGCTCTTTTGCCAGCATGAAACAAAGGAAGGAAGTTTCTTTGGAACTTCATCTTTAGAGGCTACTTGTGGGTAAGGTACCAGCTCACTATGAGAGCACTATAATAAAAAGTATTGGCTACCAATTAGCCAAGAACGAGCCCTGAGCCCAGCTGTTATTGCAGAGAGGGGTGAAGCGCCAGAAACAGGTAACAATTCAATCACTCCCTAGCCAAACAGCTTGCTGGCCCTCAGGATGTCAATAAAAGTATCTCTGTCCAAATGTATGCAAACACACAAGAAAAAAAATTCGTAATTTAGTTGTTTCTCCCAGGAACTCAATTACACATTGATTTAAATTTAAAATGCAAGGTTACAGGTAATGGAAGCTTACACATAAGAACTGCCAAGCTGTTTATAGAAAACCAAAGCTGAATATAAAAGAAAATGGTAAAGTTTCCAGAAAATTCTTAAATGTCCTGTAGCTTTCCACAGCAATGCTGGAATTTGTTAGCATTACACAAGGCATTGGCAGACTTCAGCATGCAGCATTTTGGTTGAATAACTCTAAACTAGGGGTGCCGAGCCCTCCGCATATTATCCCGGGTGATCAGTGCCAAGTCACGCTAGTGAGTGGCTCCAGCAAGCCCCCGCCAGGACAACGGCACCGCACACGTCTTGTGGGATCTTTAAAAGGGCAAACGCAGGGGAAAACTCTAGGGCTATATTATTATATTGCGGTTATCAATGAAGCCATATTGGAAGAAAAATCCTGCATTTTGAATTTCAGGTTTGAGGCCCTCTCTCTCTGAGACTGATAGCCCCAGGGAAAGCTGTAGCTGGTGAGGGAGGCTGTACATCCCCTGTCAGGCTGTGGGCACCGGGAACTGACCTCAGGAGAGCAGTAGTATGGGATGACAGCGGAGCAGAAATAGTAGGGAAGAGCATGGCGAGGTGCTTGTGCAGCCACCCTCCTTGGTCTGTGTGCACCACAGGCAGGGATGCAGGGAGAGGGGCTGCCTGCCCAGGAATGGTGGGTGATTCTGCGACCTCCCTGGGGCGAGCAAAGCCCCAAGACGCCCTTAGAAAACCTGCTGCTGGCAACTCAGCCCAATGACTTGTGGTTTAGAAAGTTCATGATCTAAAGAGTATTATCCTCCACTGTTTTTTTGTAACCTGTACTGGGACCCTTCCACTGTTCATTTTGAAAGCCAGTACATCAGGACAGGTAACAATTTGAACTTTCATCTGTGTTTTCTCTTTTGTATAAATCTTTAAGGTAAGAGTGTAGCTGCAAACTCACATGGCAGCCAGTGCTATACGTACCAACATTTAAAGCATGTTGTTTAGGAGTTTTTGCAAATCGCACGTCCTACGAAACCACCTCAGCTCGCTTGAGATCATAGACTTGCTGTGACGATTACCACATCCTCTGAGTGACCAGGGATGCTTGTTTTTGTTGGCCAGATGACAATATATGGGAGACAATGAATAGTAACCACATTGTATAATTATTTGGTCCAACTATAAGGTTCTCTTTTTTCTCTTCAAGAGAAGCAGGAAAAAGTTTTTAGACCTTTCACTTTATGGCAAAGACCTGCTGAGTTCAAACTGAAGAGGCATCATAAATTCAGTGAGATGACTCTCTTTTATCCAGCCCACTGGTATACTTGAAATATTGTAGGGGGAAGAAACTATGGAAAGAACATACAGTCTTTTGAAGAAAATGATCTTTTAGCCCATTTAAAAAATGTTTTTCATTAAAAATCTTTGGGGTTTTTTTGTGGTTCCCCCCATTTTGAATTACATTTTTGATACTAACCCCTGCTGGGGTATAGCTCTTTTCCTAAGATGGAATTTATTCTAAAATTATATCCATGGATGTTATAACCTTTTCGCTATTATTTTATAATTTACTCTTATCCAAGCTGAAATATATCAAAAAATGAAACTTACTGAAGTCCATTGAACTATATGCAATAGATAATCTTTTGTATTCTAAATAGCATTCCACTTGCATAAAAAGCAGTGTGTCTGTCTACCATCTTTATCTGTTTGTCTGGTTCACTTTGATATGTTGACACATTTACTAAATCTTTCTTGTGAAAAATCCTTGCTCTCTAGATAATGGATCTGCCTGTGTGTACTGTTATGTATTATTTTTATATTACAACAGTAGTCAAGATGTGCTATGTATTTTTCCAAATATGCAAGGCATGCTTGGCAAATGGGACATACCCATCACATAAAGGGATCCCTTTGCATTTACAACTTCAGGACCCTGTTATCCACTCCTGTCAGCAAATTAATCTGCTAGATATTCGTAAGAAGCTACCTCAAATCAGCGCAAAGTCCACCTGCCAAATTCATAGATTCTCTCATTCTTTTGAAACATAAATTGATGTAACATTAATCATCTGTTTCTTAGTAACTCCTCACCAACCTGTTGTCCGATGTTGCTCAGTATCTGAAACACTCCTGCATGGAGAAGCAAAGTTAAGCGCGCAGCACAGGCAAAGGTGCTGACATTGGCGTGTCTGGCTTAGAAGATCTCACAGGAGAAATGGATGTTGGTTTAAGAGGATATTCTTGGACTTTGGAAGCAAATGGGACATGCCAGTAGCAGGCCTATTTACAGCTGGGTGCAAGTAGACAAGGCAAAACAGTGATAGAAACAAAATCACAGCACTAGAAGAAAAGCCACAGGCAGCCACAGGAAGGACACCCTACAGTGCAAAGCTGATCCCTATTGCTGGTGTGTAACTGAAATAAAAAAGGAAAGAGCTACTATCAGTTGTAATTTTTCTGCTTTGAAATACGTGTTACCAAAGTAAATACACACTGAAAATGCAATGGAGGAGGGAGGAGCCAAAGGATGGAGGAAAAATATAAGGATTCTTCAAGGAGACAGAGTGCAGGAGATATGATTATTTGTGCTCCTGGAAAAGTTCCTCTTGTCCTAAGGTGGAGGCTGAATGAGAGACAAGGTGGTCTGCCAGAAGACCACTTCCCCATTACTGAGGTGATAGAGAAAGCAAACTTTTTACCATGTACAGAGCAGAGATTAAATAAATAAGTGAAATTTTTTACTACCTGCAAGAAGTAAGATTCTAGGAGAGATGGCTTATGCCCAATATTTTTCCATGTCTGGCAGATGCCATGGGAAAAACAGAGCACTGATGTAGATTCAAGATTCTGAAGAGGCCCCGTTTTCTCAATCTGCAGCTCGGCTGTGTTTTGCACTCAAATGTGTTTCACCAGAAACTAGAGCTTACTCCTAGTGGTACAGAGAGTAGAAAGGAGCTCACAGTGGCTGCCTTGATTCTGGGCAGCCAGCACAAAGTAGAACCAGTCATAAACAATTTATAGCTATGACCAAAAGGAGTCACCTTTCAGACAGTGCAGTTTTAGCTACAAATACTTAATTTGCAAGTTAAATATAAAGGTATGGGCATGCAGGTCAGGCAAACAGGTTCTTACCTTCCCTTTGTGCCCCTCTTCTCTCCGTGCATCGCTACCTAACTCTCAAGGGAGTTAAGGCAACATACCTAGGGTAACTTATCTGTACTTCCCCATGAAGATATATGGGAAAACAAAGCAAATTCCATACCATCCCTTATACATCATTAAACAGATTTACATCAACTAGAAAACTCCAATTATGCTTGCCCCTAAATCTACACTGCCTTTGCACAAAAACTATCTATGTTTTCCCTAAATTGCTTTACTTGCCTGTGCACTAGGAAAATGGACTGGTAGGGGAAGTCCCAAGTTTATCACCACTTTGTAGTTCACAAAGATGGTGTTGACAGGTTTCCCCCCTGCTGGAACGAGCTGAGCGGTTTGCCTGCCCTGCCCAGACAGGCTTTGTGTATTTTCAACCAAGTCTCTGGTGTGAAGCACCCACAAATAACAGGTCTCATTCTTTGACTGAAAGGAGTATAACAGACTGGTGTCCAGTGTGCTGCTTTGTGTCTATATAAAAATAAAATCATAAGAAAGAAAGTTGATGCATATGGTCAGAACAAGCAAAAGTCCAGGCCTCTGTAACACTACGTTTTCTCCATGCCCCTCATTCACATACAGGCACACACACACACAAACACAAGATGTATCTATAAATATCTCTCTATCTCTCTATCTATTTACACGTATCTAATTAAACATGTCAACTTAATGTGGTCTGTTGATCTGAGGCACATTGGGGAATGCTTGCAGACATTAAAGGGCTGCCAACAGATAGGATCCATCCTCTGAAGTTTAGACTTTTAAAAAAAAAGTTATTCTTTAATAGATTTCTGACTTTTAATTCTCTGAGGCCTATGTCTGAGGAATTATTGTCTCCAGAATTCATTGGAGAAATGGCTTTGTGCTATTACTTGTCCAGAGTCTTTGTCCAGGAGAAGATAGTGCATCATCATAAAAAAACCTCAACAGAATAACAAAATATTCTAGACACGTATAAATGCACCAAAAAAATCTTATTACATTGTCTAGTATGCCAGAGATGCTTAATATTGTCTAACTTCAATACCTGTTGCATTAAAACATCAACTGGTTTTGAATAACAAAAAGCTAATCTTTGCAAAAAACCCCAAACCCTCATCAAATATATTTTAAACTGAATGCATGAAGTGGAGAGGAGAGGGAGAAGTCAGAGAATTTCAGACAGAAGCTTTGTAGGATCAGACACCATTTGCTCATCTTGTAGTTCTGTGACCTTCTGGGCTACATCAAACCATGTTCTCCCCAGGACAATACTGTAGCAGCTTTTCTTAAAACATGGCTTAAAAATGCTGCTTTTGTTCTGAACGATGTGAGAAGGCAGAAGGGGAGAGGGGAGATAACACAGCCTGAGGCAGAAGTGTAGTGAGTGCTCCAGCTTTCAGGCTGGTGAAAAAGGGATAAAAAGCGATAAATCAGAATTGTTGTCCTTACAGTCTCTTTTTGACTTTGACAGAAAGATGGTAAGTTGCACTACAAATAAGTTTCAAAATATTGTTCACATCCCCTACCCTCCCAGAGAATGAATGGAATAACATATTACACCAGTGATTTACAGGTTAATAACTGTAATAATTTTTCATCCATGTTAATAAATAGACTGCCTGTATTCAAGTTAACAAAGTACGAGCAGTAATAACTTTGATTTAACAATGTTATTTTTTAGGAGCATGCACCATAAGTATAGAGCTTTTTTAAATTTTGCCTTGGAAATGATGGATCCACCCAAGGAAAGAAGTAATTTGATTTTTAGTTGGTTAGGAAGAAATCACAGAATAACTATGTCCTTAGAAAGGCTGTATTAAAAAAATGCTGTATTAAATAAATTAAAATAGGATATAGTGAAATTGTCATATTGGGGGTGCATAGATGAGTGAAATATTACTTTTAAATAGTAATTAGACATTGTTCACTCTTAAAAATATGGAACTGTTCAAGCATTATCTACCCATGCCCAGTTTTCTTCACCAGTTAATGTTTTAAATAATGGCCTGGAGTACTATAATCTGAAAGGTGTCACAAACCCTTCTGAAGGACTGAATTAGAATTCAAAGGATCTTGCCAAGTTGGAGAAATGTTTAAGATCTGAAGGAAGCAATTAGTACAGGTAGATGCACATGAGGTTCATGGTGGATGATGGACTGAATGTGAGTCAACAACGTGAGGCTATTGCAAACTGAGAAAAGTTATATGCAGCCTGTGGGACATGATTATTGTACTCTCCTCACTGACGGTCACATCTGAGCTGCTGCTTTTGGCACTGCAACTGAAAGAGATGGAGATTACTGGGGAAGGACCCCAAGGAGAGCAGCAAGTATAGAGAGGGTTTAATGTGCATATAAATGAGATGGAAAAGCTGAAGGTTCTCTACCATGTCTCTTCTAAAAGAGGAGATTGAAAGGAGGTAAACTGACAACTTTCCAGTGAGGGATAGCTCATCCTCAGCTGTTCCTCCTGACCACAGTGGAAAGAAAAGAAGAAATCTGTTTAATTTGCATCAAAAGCAATTCAAATTAGCCATTAGGAAAAGCTTGTCTATCTGCAAAAATACTGAAGCATATAGGAGGGTATGGCATTTCCCTTTTTAAAATGTTTTCAATAGATATTAAAGCATTGCTGACAGACGTCTGTCCTTGTCAGTATGAATTTATCCTTCTGCAGAATTATAGACCAGATGACCTCTAGAGGTACCTTCCAGTTCTTCATCTCTGTGAAGCTATAGGGGAGCTCTGAGCTAGCAGGCAAAGGAAACAGCAACAGCTACTGAGCGACAGCTCACTTCGCTGAGAGGTTTTTTTCGCCACTGGCATACATCCATGTTCTGAATTTACATGCTGCTGAATTGCATCCAAATAAATGTCTGCACATAGTTACAAATATGTCCTGTAAGCCAAAATAATTGTTTCTTTTAATATGAATCATCTTGATGAGCATTTTATTATTATAAATGAGAAAGTTTCTAAAAATATATTATGCCCTATTTGGCATGGTATTATAAAAATACCATGGTATTAGATTTTAAAATGTCCCCTCCATGCCAAGTCTTACCCAAGTTGACTGGTGTATCTGAGGGTAGAATTTGCCTACTGTAATTAAATCCAAACGTTGCATCAGAGTTTAACTAGTGCAAGACCTTGCTTTTTGGTCTAAAGACAGTGGAAATTTCTACTGTCTTTTTTTCAGTGTTGTTGGACTGAAACAGCCCTTCCACAGGTTTTAATCATATGATGGGCAAAATTCAAAAGTAACGTATCTGCCCAGCATGAAAGAACAATCATGGGGCAGTGGGATTAGAAAGGCAGAATTTACAGCTAGAACTGAGTTTTCCCTCCCTACTTCCTGCTCTCCATGTTTAGAAAGAACAGACCCCAATGATAGCTGATAGCGAAATACGCCTGAGATGTGTTGATAATGCCTAATACGAATTCCAAATCACCACACATGGACTCATGCACGAGTGCTTATACATTTCTTGGCTGTAACTGCTGACCTTACAGCAGCCCGCTGTCAGTGGAATACACCGGGCTGGATTTTTCAACTGCTAAGTTAATTTTGCTAGTCTTACAGACTGCAAACCAGGATTTTCTTTGGGAAGTTCATCCCATACTGTCAGAAATTTTACTGGTGTAGCATTGGCAGAAGGCTGGCATGGGATAATCACTCCATGTTAGCTAGAAAATGGTTTTTTGATCAGCATTAGAAGAAGGTAAATAGGTGGAGCGAGAAAAGGAAGACAGGGAAGAGATAAAGATATGTGAAGGTAATGACAAAAAGAAAATTCGAAAGAGTGAAGCTCCATCATGTTACATTCCCCGCTTTGAACTAGTTTGAAGTCCCCCAAATCTCTGTCATTTTAACTTGAAGCACAATACATGATTAGGGTAAGGGCTATCTTTCCCCTTGAATGTCTTTGTGCTTGAAAAGCAGTCTCTTTTTCAGGATTTAATGGGCAAATTTACACTGAGTACAAAGAGAAGGGCAGACCCCTTCCATTGTATTATATTTGCTTGTTCCATCAGAAGGGATGAATCTGTTGAGTAAATAAGGAAATTATCCCTGGGGACCATAGGACTTCTCATCAGAAACTATATCCTAACATCTGCTTGGCATGGCTTTCCCATGGGCTGTGTTATTGCCCTTATTGGGGAGTTTTCCACAACCCTGTGGAGGGTAAGAATAGGCTTGGTCCTGTTTGGTTGAAAGTACACTCCCAGCACTGCCATGATTTGGGCTTGGCTCAAAAGAATAAGTTTTAACGGGACTGGCCTTTGAGAACTGCATCTTTACATTTGAAAAAGTATATCTGGAGGCATTATCCAAGTACTTTTTTCATGGGGGACAGCTGTAGGAAGCAAGATGGCCCAGGACATGGCTCTGTTTTGTTGGCTTATGAACCACTTTCTTCAGTACCCAGGATGGGTGGCAAATCAGGTAGAAGACTGTGGGATAAAAGCTGTAAAAGTTATAACATTTGGTCCACTGTGAACTAGAATTTTATAAAGGAATATTATAGGAACTGTTCTTCAAGATGAAAAAGATTCTGCTTTCAAAATAGGTGTCAATTTGGTATTCAAGTGAGCAGAAAACATTGTGAATACGCTGCAACTGTGAAGTCAATCAAAGACGTGCCTAAATGACAGAGACTATTTACAAAAATTTCTATGGTACATACCATTTTTCAAAACTGTTTTACAACTATATTGTAATTTGATTTCATAGCTTGACAAAAAAGGCTTAGCAAGAAAATTAGTGTATCATTTACCTTGTACACAGCCAAAAATGGTAACTTAGTCATATATGGAATGGAATGGAATGGAATGGAATGGAATGGAATAGAATAGAATAGAATAGAATAGAATAGAATAGAATAGAATAGAATAGAATAGAATAGAATAGAATAGAATAGAATATTTCAGTTGGAAAGCACCTACAATGATCATCTAGTACAACTGCAAAATCTGACCAAATCCAAAGGCAGCTATTCAGAGTGTTTGCCTTTTCATGAATCACCTCTATGTTTCAGAAACAATGCAGATCATAAAACTTAATTCAAACATTGCCTGTTTTGATCACTCTTGTATGAAAATATTTAAATAGACATAGCAGAACTAAGGTAGTTGGGCTGGGATATTATTAGATTCATAACAAAGAGAAGTAAAAAAGTTAAATTATATTGTATGTTCCTGTTTCTATTCTGTATTGTTTATGAGAAGGCCAAGTCCTCATTCAAAAAATTTCTCTCAAAAGAACTGATAGGGAAAAGTCAACAGGTAAAAAAAAGGTTGTGTGGGAAAGAAATGAGCCACTCGTACTAACAGACTATTAAATCCTTAAAGATAAACGGACACTGATATCAAAAACTGATAAAGCAATCTGACTAGTAGCACTTAAGGAATTCAAAAGAATTCCTGAATGCCCTGGATATACGTAAAAGGATATGCCAGGCAACATAGGGTGTCCGTATCCCGTACATTGAACGAGGAGTAAGATTATATTAAGACTTGGAAAGAAGCCTCTTCTAAGCCGTATTAAATACAGAAAAGGTCAACATTTTTGGCATTCGGGCCAAATCTAAATGAGAAGGGTTCAGTACTGTGCAACCCCTGTAATATGCTGTCAGCTCTTTAGCAGCTAGAAAAGATGTTATCAGTAGAGGCAAGAATGCAGAGGAATGTTCTTGAAGGCTTGAGGCAGATAAAAGAAAGGAGTAAGATGTCACTTTATATTTTTTTTCCTGAGGTCAAAAAGATCTATCAAATACACAAATTTTATAAAATAGGTGCCCAAACAGAAAAATTTATTCTGAAGGGAATGAAAAAGAAAAACAAAAGGTATCCTTTGAAATAGCTAGTCAGTCCACCAAAACTATTTCTCTCTTGACCTTTCAGTCAGGATGCCAGTGACGTGCAGCATTAGTTGGCATGAACACATGACTGGCCATGTGATATTCAGATACGATAGTCTAGTCATAGTAAACTGAGAGGTGGAAAGAAGACACAGAAGAACATAAGGCAGAATTAACCAAGCCCCACAGACTTATCCTTCTGTGTAGCTTTAAATGAAAACCATATATTTAAAGGGCATCCTTTGGCAAGCCTGGAGATATAAGGCAAAGGTAATGCTGCCAGCCTATACCCTTTAGCAGAGCATGTGGAAGTGTCTTGGTTCACAATAACTAACCAAGGCTCACTGAAGGAGGCAGCAATCATTAAAGCTGCTTTATTAGGATAAAAATCATCCTAATTGTAGAAAAAAATGTATTATTACATTGTCTAGTTAGCACAAAAGTGGCCAAGTCTAGAACTATATTTCAGCCACTGCCCTTAAATGGACTGCATAGTAGGTTACAACAGCTAAACCTTTGCTTCTATTTTATTGCCTCAGTCACAAGGTTTTAAGCTCTATTTATACAAGTGGTTTGAGTTATAAAACACACATTATTACTTATAAGTAATTGAAAATAGCCTCCCAGACAAACAGAGATCTGGCCACCTGAACTGTAAGTTTGCCTAGCAAAACTATAATTTGATAGGTGCGCGACAAATGGTAGATATCCGGCACTAATTCTTCTGCATGTCATTTGATACAAAGATGTAAGGAAAACAGTAGCAGAAGTATACACAGTTATTTCGAGTTTAAGTCACTAGGAAAATTATTGGGAAATTGCAAATGTCTCCCATTAACTTTTTAACTTTATTAGTATGTTTTCAATTTAGCTGACAAGCTCCTCCTTTGCAGGTCCTCCAGGAATGTGTAGAAAAATAAGGTACTTGATAAAATGTTTCCATGCAGAATTTGGTTTCAGCTATGCAGTAAAACGTACACACTCGAGGGCAGACTTAGGCTTTTTCCTCTTTAGGCTGATGGAAACTGGAAACAGGAGAGAAAAAATGCTTTGCTCTCCTAAACAATCATAGAATCACAGAATAACAAAGACAGGCTTTATTAATAATGCACTTTACGTATCTGAAGAGAAGTAAGTATGGAAGCTAAAATTTGCAAGAAGAAAAAAAAATATTCACATTAAAAGGGGTAAAGAAATTTCTGAGTCTTCTATCAACGAATGACTCAGGACTTAATCCTGCTGCCACTGAAGTCAAAGCAAATTATTTAAATCAAATTGGACCTCCTTCTAACACAGGAATAAGGGCAAGTACATCTGGAGTAACTCGAACAAAACCTATCCCCAAAGTGTGGAATTTTCTGTGGCTACAGAGGATCATGGCCAGCTTTAAACCATCTTCTGTTTCTGGTAAGCCTGGGTAAAATTTTCAAAGTCAGCTGAGTGTCCTTGAAGTCTCAGTCCCTGAAGAGACTTAGGCACTTCAGAAACTTTTACTCCATACCTCTTTCCAAACCACTTTTGTGTGTTTGCCTCCAACATATGCCCTTTAAATTGATGCCATGAGTGCACTTTGTACTGGAATGCAGCTGGCAGCCGGCAGTATAAATAGCTGCTTTGCTTAATTACAAAAGGAACGTTGTTTTCTTTTAGACTCCTAGCATCAACAGTATAAAAATCCCATTTCAGAAAATTTCAAATTCTGAACTTTATGCGTTCATTTAAATACTTCCAAACATGTATTCTAGAAGATGAAGTGTGAATTTAAGATAACCATCAAAACCCAGTATTTGTGTTTTATTTGCTGCAGGGAGTGGCTTTCAGTAAAAACTAGGATAATAGATCTAAATCTCCATAATCAGCATGGCTGCATGTCATGCTAGCAATTGTTTTAAGTGGGACTCCCCTTCAACTCCAAAGAAAAAGCCTGCTTTCGTATTTTTGTCATGATATTGCTCTAACCCAATTAATATTGCCCACCATGAGTATTGCAAGCTGTGCTATGGAAGGCGATCAGCTAAACCTTAGAACAGCTTGGAAGGGAAACGCTGCTGTTACTACTTTACAGACAGGCAAAGGGAGTCAGAGAACAAGCTATATTCCTTTATGCTCTCCATCAGATCATACTGAACACCACAGGGTTGACTTTTCTTATTTCCTTAGCTCAGGCTCTGGGTAATAGAACTTTGTGTGTAAGTGCACATGACCCCCTAAAAACTAACTAAGATGCTGTCACTGATTAGAAGTAAACATTTTAGGTTTTGACAATTCTAAGCATTTCTCAGTCTACAGGATGAGTAAGACCTGGGCAGGGTTTGGCTAAGCAAGTACAGTTGGCACCAATGTCGACTTTATTCTACCCTGTGGCCGTAGATTAACACGATATCCACATACCACTAACATCAAGCGGATCTGGGGGCGACAGCCTGTTGCGCAGAGCATTTCCTGGGCTGAAGCATCCGTCTTGTTTGGAAGTGTTCAGGGCCAAACCCTGCAGCCCTCGCTGAGGCACGGCTCCAGCTGGCTTCATCGGTGGCGTTGCCTGAGTCAGGGCTGCTGGGGCGTTCTTGTGCATGGG
The DNA here is from genome assembly GCF_000687185.1 of Egretta garzetta. Taxonomy (NCBI): domain Eukaryota; kingdom Metazoa; phylum Chordata; class Aves; order Pelecaniformes; family Ardeidae; genus Egretta; species Egretta garzetta. Next base: position 1,568,865 of record NW_009260133.1, read on the forward strand.
AGCATTGCCGCTAGCCCTCGCCCACCGGAGCCCGCTGTGGGCAAACGCCTGTGGTCCTCAGGACCACCTAGGGGGCTCGGCAACAACAGCACTGTTGCAACGTGTGCTACATGCTGCTTTTAATTAGTTGCAGGCAGACTTCTTCAAACAGAATGGGGTGAAATTTTCCCTCTTGGAAAAAATGCTGAAAAGTTTAACATTTCAAAAACTCTTTGGAGCGTCACTGAACTTCTGCAGAGCACGAGTTTGAAAGGTGTGGTTTTGCTTCAGCATTGCAAACGTCTGAGACAAGGAGGCACTAAAGCTTGATTTCCAGACCAATTATTTCCCAATAAGCATCTGAATGTGTTATTTGAACAGACTGTTTTAGCCTTTTAAAGTTCGCCCACCCATCCCTCAAATGATCTGCTCTTCAAAGCTCCGTGGTTATTTAATACAGTAGCTTTCTGAAATCATGACGGAGAAACAGGGCAGTATGGCTTAGTCGCCATATGGTGATCAAAACTGTACTGGGCATGAAGGAACACACACCAGAACCACATTTTCTGTTTGGCGTATTCTGTTTCAGAAAGCAAATTGTGTTATTGAGCTCAGTCTCCTACCGTCAGTACCTAATCTTAAGAAAGACTACTAAACTGTCTGGACAGCTCTGGACACCAGAATTGGGGTTACACCACACTACACAGACAGCACCTGGGGACAAGGGCAGCCAGGGCAGGTGGCACTGCAGCTCTGGAGTTGAAGTCCTTCGGCAAGTTCTAGGTCTTTTTCACTGGTGAGAAGAGAGCATAGTTTGGATCCTCTGGCGGTGAGTTGTGCAAGGCATGGTTTCTCCAGCCTAAATCACAGACCACTCTTCAGATGTTGTATCTGAGCTATCGACCTGTGTTCTCTTTGTAGTCAATAAAGAAAAGAGAAACTTTAGCATGTTTTGTCTATGATTTACTTTACATGATTACTTCATGGGGGCATTAACCATGCTCTCAGAGTGCCTTCTCTTCTGTACTGACTGTAAAATCCATGACTAGTTCACATGCGGACAACTAGAAAGCAGTTGTGTGAAGTTATGAGCAAGGAATATATCCTCTCTGAGTAATCTTTTGAGAATGCCCCATTAAGGAGGCTGGGCTGACTAGCTCAGATGTTCACACCTACAGTGAAGACATCTATATTTAGTTAGACTAATCTGTTCCATGTTTGGCCACAATCACCCCTTCTCATCATCTACCACCCTTGCAGCTCCTCCTTCCAGCTTTTTTCCCCACCTCAAAACTCTACATCCTGCTTAGGAAGCACTGACTACATATGCATGTGATATACCCCTTCCTATTGTTGTTAAAACTTCTTCCTTTCCTCCTCCATCAGATTTATATCTCATCTGATCTCTGAATTTAACAAAAGCTCTCCAATATTTCATCTTTAGTCAGTCTCATTCTCCATGGAGTGCCACTTTTTCTAACAAGTTGGACTACTTTGGACTGTCATTACTGAGCATTTTCTAGCTATTCAAAATCTTATTCACACACTCACTGGGACAAGTCACTTCTGACAGCAGAATAAAATATCTTTTTTTTTGTTATCAGCTCTCAGAGTATACAACCACAGTTGTGCCCTAACTGATGCTTTTGCAAGGCTGCCACAAAGAATCGCACCATGTAAGTTTTGGTGCCTTACAGAAGGCTATTCAGATAGGGAAAAAAATCTCATTTTCTAGTCTTTTGACTACAGGCAGTTTTGTTGCTACCTGTGGTGCCTGGAGCTAGAAGAGACATATTTGAGCCTTTGAGCCCCCCTAGGTTAGACCTTCTTTGGGTAAATATTCAAGAGGACACTGACGACAGAAAAAAGAGCTCTGAGAGGAAAAAAAAGAGTTTTGTTCTTTCTACTAATAGACAAATACTAATTTTCACTCATGATTTCTCTCAGTTCAGGGGCTGGATGCAGCCCGGTAGGAACAGGGAACAGAAAGGAGACTGTCTGTCTCAGGATGAGTCACAGAGGCGGAAAGAAACATCAGCAGAGTGTGATGGGGCTTCCTGGGCCTCAGATCTTCCCACAGCAGTTGCAGGATCTGCACTTTTTCTGTAAAAAAAGGTACTGCTTTTAGTGGGGTGAGGAGGACAACTTCACTACCCCCCCCCCCCCCCAAAAAAAAAAGAAGGATGTCAGTGACTAGAGCTAATACAGCTTTTCTGGCTGTAAGGTATCATCTCTACAAATGGAGAAAGAAGGAATGATGCTGCTTACATTCATGCCATTGTGTCAAATGACTTTATCATATGCCCTTTATATGATGCATTACAAAAGGCTGCCGAGTAGCTTTTTGCAAATGGTACACTACAGAGGAAGTTACAATGACTGCAATAAAACCAGGAAAGATTTCTGTGGAGAAAGGTGAAGTACCCATAAATAATAAACAAAGATAAAACAAAGTCACACTTACAATAAGAACAGGAACTTGGAAATAAGAAGTGGGGACACCTTCGTCTAAAATATCAAGCCAAAGTATTTCTGACATTTTAAAAAGCCTAGATAACATAATTACACTTATTTATTTCCCTATCCTGGCACCTTAAAATTCTGGTGTGTGCAAGAAGTGACAAAAAAAACCCAAAAGAGCTTATGTCCTAATTTTTCTGGCTGATTGTGATCTGGGAAATACCAAAAATATTGTGGGACATTTTTTTTATATTTGCAAATTGAAAAAGTAAAAAAAAAAAGCCTCAACTTCTGCAACTAGTGCTGAGTTAATACCTGTGATCTGAGGTTTCTTAGAGTTGAGTAGACAATTTCCTGATATTATTACTATAGCAAATCAAGATGAGAGATGGCAGATCTAACAGTAAAACATCAGGGACTGTAAAACAGAAAGTCTGGGTTACTCTTCTTTTCCATCACTGTCTCGCTCTGTGACCTTGTGAAAGGGCACTTTCTCTCGTCAGTTAGCTTTCTCCTTGTGAAACAGGGACTGTAACACTTTCCCACTCAACACACTGAATATTATTGTAGGTAATGTGCCTTCTTTTCATCAAATATGAGGATACTTGCAAATATTTTGATAAGTAAAAGATAATTCATCTTCTTGACCTAATTTTTGGGTCATCTTATTGTTTGATTTGATGGCAATTTTTATGTGAGAAACACTTCATTTCAAATTGGACAGTTTCAGTCATCCTATATGTTTATTGCTTCACTAAGTAGTCACTTATCCCTGACTTTAATTATTGATGTTGTCTAAAATACAGAATTTTAATAATGTCTGATAAAAGCATGAAAAAAGAACTGATTTTAATCTAAAGTCAGGACAACAGGCATTTTTTTATAGAAGGATCTCTTAGCTAAAATCCCTTCATGTATGATATTTGTGTTCAGAGAACCTGGAGTCCCAGAGCCAAAATAACCTACTGTTTGAGATGCAGCAGTCTAGGCTTGTTACTCAGAGAAACAACCACAAGGTGGAGATGTTACAAGCTCTTACTAGCAAATATAAAGCATAGTGCCTCATACTGATTTTTCCAGTTTTTATCCAGGGAAATAGGATCGTATTTTAAATTACGATTGTCTCTAGTTAACAATTATAGTGCAATAAAAGTAAAGGAAGTCTGTAATAGCAAAATAATTAAAAGGAAGGCCATTTCTATCTTGACCTTGAAATCAGTTCCTTACATTTTACAAAATGTAATGACTATTAACTCAATTATTTCTTTCTATGAAGGAATATGATTTATGTTAGTGGTGTATTTGCTAATGACATAGCTAGACTGCAAGTCAGCTTTGCACAGCGATCCAGATAACCCTTAAGACCTTCACACAGCCATACAGAAACTATCCCGACTTTAACTGTAGGAGGGAGAGTAGCAGAGAGAGTAAGAGCACAAGCTATAGTGTGCTGTATTTAGCTCCGATGTATGCAGCTGTATGAGTGAATGCCACCACCTCTTGCCATATCTGCACTGTAGGAACTCAAGATCAGGAAACTTTCAAAAGAAGTAAAAAGCAAGATTCACAATTGATCAGATTTGCAAGGATAAGGAAGAGAAAGAAATAATCCTGGTATTTTTGTATTCTCTACCCAGTAGTCAGAGCACTACGTAGGCAAAGAAAATGTGCGTTCAGCTCCTTTCCTGAAATCTTTAAAATTAGAAATTTGACTACAACATCCTGACCATCCGACTGGTTAGGAAATAGTCTTACAAAATGGAAGATATGGATTCCAAACTCTGCTTTGAATAAAAGAGGAAGGTTGTCTAATTATTCTACTGGCATAGGTGTAAAGGAGCAACCACCACCTTCTGCTGACTTACAGGATTTTTAACTGCTCTTGTGAATCTAGATCCCAACTTTCAAATGATTCATCTTTATCATTTTCAAAAACATTGATCTTTCATTGCCCACATTTTTGGCAGTACAAGTATCAGAAGAGATTTATAAGATTGCTCTAGAACACTGGAGTTTCTAGGAAAGATGGGGTCTTCTATACCCATAGAACAGTCTACCAATTTTTCTCCTCTTTTGCTCCATTTTCTAAATCCCTGCTTTTTGTATAGGCTATGGGAATATGTCCTGCAGGACTTTCCAAGATGCAACATACCACTGTTGCCAGCAATCTCAAGGTTTGCAAATGCAATAAATGCTTTCTATAAGAGTGGAACTTAATCTGACTTGGAAAAGTATGAGCTATCATCCTGAAGGGTTTTTACACCACTATCTTGAGACAATTAAGTCGTATGAGGTATTTTCAGACATGAAACAATCTTTGGGGAGCAGTACTAGTGTTATCTACATCTGTTAAATTTGAAACTTCAAAATAATTTAAATTTAGGCATAAGTAATCTGTTCTTTTCCTGGAGATACAATCTGATACAGAAGGAACTAAGAAGTTCAGGAATCATCATACTTCTACGTCTCCATAAAATGTTACAATACCATATAGCTTCTGGCTAAAAGTTGTGTATATGTTACATATTCATTGCTAAGAGTTGTAAATTTATGTACAGCTTTAACTTCTGGAGCCAACTTCTATCAAGCTCATCCTTCAAACCAGCAAAAATTATCCCCATGGAGTTCTCATATTACAGAAGTATTATAGTTATGTGTTATGAGAAGTAAAGAAATGGAAATTAAAAGAAATTTGCTCCTGTGTTGCCCATATACTATTTGTGCCCCTCCATGTTCTTCCTCTGTGGTAATTAAGTTATCCTGAATTAGGATAATGTGGATGGTGTTTTATACTACATGTATATATTTGTCTACATAATCAGTTATCTACCTGATTAGTTTTTCAAAACAACTTTATCATTCCTAGGATGCAAGAATCTTTACACGGCAAGCATGTTGTACAGCTTACAGTTACCCTAACAGTAGTAGAATGTTACCATTGAACAGTATTAAAGCTTAAAAATCCCCCAGACTCACTGAATTCTAATTGAAAATGCTAGCTTCTTACTTCTTCTTTATGGTCTTACTGTATACATTGGTTTGACTTTACAAACTGGATAATGAGGATAGAAGAATTGCACAATACCAAAACCAGACTGTAAAATATTAACTTTAGGTGAAACACCCTCCTTTGCAGAAGCCAGAAGACAACTCATATATTGCTTAAGTGTATGGGCTGCAGCTGGCACTCCACACAAGTTCTCTATTAAGCCCCAGAATGAAGTACTCAAGACTGATCCAGACAAGTAAGGGATGGAAATAAGAGGAGGCTTATTGCAAGAGGAAGAAACATATTTGTTTTTTCTTCTTTATTTTTTTCTGTCAGTCTCCGAATCCAGAGCATTTGCAAACACAATGGACCTAGTTGTGTCAACTTTTTCTTATTATCAGTACATAAACCCACAATTACGCATTCATTATGAGTCACTACACACTTCTGCGTGAAGAACTGTAGATAGACGTTGCTCTCTGAAAACTGAAAAATGCACTCACAGCTATTTCTAGCCCAGTTAAGGAGGCCCACTGAATATATGTCGATGTGTGTTTAGATCAGCAAAGACCCTTACAAGGCAGCAAATCCTTAAAATCAACAAAAGTGTGAGCTGGTAGCTACTGTAATTGCTAGCAGTGAGTCATGTTAACAGAGAAATGGTGAAATATGGCCTGTTTTATTATTATTATGAGGGGCTATAGCTAGATTCAACTGAAGAATATAGGGCTCATGGGAAGCCTCATAAACACTGACATAATCAAGTATTGGTTTTAATACAAATCCATAAATTTTTATAGGTGTCGAGTTGTCAGGCAGATAATATATGACCAAACTCTGGATAAAGTATATGGAAAAAAAGCATTCCAGAAGGACTGCAAATATAACATGATACAGTGCAATGCCACTGAGGACTGCAGCTTTGTTGGGACCGCAGCTGTGAGCGAAGGGGTGCACAAAGCGTTCTCACTGGTGCCTTTGGAAGGCTGGCCTGCCTCCTCCTGTACTCATAGAAATCTTTCTTGAAACTGTTAACAAAAGCTAGCAGAGAAACATGAGCAGTAAACGTACCGCATGTATTTTTCACAGAGTTTCTTCTCTTACTAAAGGCAACGCTTCCCTTCTAAAGAAATAAGAATAGGGATGGATGGGTTGGAAGATGTGCCAGAGGGAGGGATGAGGCCTTTCCCCACTAAGTCATAAAGCTGGGCTTGGCTCAGAGAAGCAGTGTTTTGTGTGCAGCTAGTAGCTCTGTCTCCCCAGTCACCAGTGAAGTATCACACACCGTGTGTGAAACATCCCTTGTAAAAGATGTCAGCATTGGGAGCCGGCGCTCTAGCTCCACAGTTAACACATGCAGTGAGTGGGTTGGAGGAAGGTTCAAACTGCTGCAGCTCATGCTGGATAACGACTGGGGAAACAAAAGAGCCTGAATAGCCACTGCAGCAGCCAGTTTTACCATTGCGGAGTACGTAAAGGAAGCGTCTAAGAGCACAGACGGCTGCAGCTTCTCCCTGACTCTCACACAGAAGAATGCAAGGCAGGGGCCCCTTTCCTCCTCCGCTCCATCGCTGCTCTGCTTCCCTTGTAACCCCCCCTTGATACTGCAGTTTGCTGGCTATTAGCCACTCGCTGCTTCCCTATGGGCAACTACAACTGAAGTTGCAGGATGGGGTGTGTGGGGGGGTAGTGTCTTGCCAATTGTGAAATATTATATTCTGAAATAATATAACCTCTCCATGTAAAGTAAAAATGCATGCAAACAGCAAGCAGAATGGCTAATAAAATGAAAAGATGCAGGGGAGGGAATCTAAGGAGAGAGAAATTCTAGCCCTGTTCAGATCAATGGCAGAATTCCCACTTTTTTCAGTGAGCCAAAATTTCACCCTAGATATTCATAATGCTTTTTAGCTACATTTTAGATAGCTAGTTTGGCAAATTTTACATTGCTTCATGCTGTGTGTATAACTTCAGGATTTATATTCAATTGATTAGGTTTGGAGACCTTTTACTTTGGTCACGTGTCAATTCCACCCTAAAAATTATTAGTGCATGTGACAAATTACAGTTTTTCCTAAGAAATACTATCTTCTTGGTGCTTAGAAAAGGTAACATAGGTTTTGGGATGGCTACAAACAGCTTAAGGTGTTGGTACCCCAGGGTCATCATGAACTTTACACAACCAAGGGCTTCTTTCTTGTCTCGTATAGTCAATTGCCCTATGCCTGTCCCAGAGAACCCACTGATTGTCCCCATGCCCCTGACACGCTGAGACCCTGGGTGCTACATGGCAGCATCCACTCCAGTCTTCAGCCTTTGTTGCCTCTCCTTCTGAGGGCACTGTAAAGACACATTTAAACCCAGAAGCAATGCTGCAACATCCCTCTGACAACAATTCTACATTTTGATCAACATCAAAAATAGATCTGCCACAGTGACCTGCCCATACACAAACCTCGTCGTGCATCAGGACATTTCAGCACATCCACCTCATCGAGCTCTGCTGGTGCTCAAGGACATTAATAGGTATATTTCAGGACAGCGCACAGAGACAGAGGCAGGGATGTCTGGAAGTTATTTGGATCTACACAAATCCCACACTGTATTAAGTCAAAAGGAACCCAACTACTTTTAGACAAAATGATGCTTCCCACTCTTAGGAAGTTTGGCTGGAAACAGCATCAAGGAGAAAAACTGAGTCAAGTTACCTGATCCATTCTGCAGTACATCACGGGCCATGGTGCTGCCTTCAGTACAAAACTACCCTTCATCTCAGACTGGGAATGGTTAGCAGCCTTTGGTAAAACTGAGCAGGAGCAAATAATTCATATATAAGTTTGTGTTCTTTTAATAAATGAGTTTGTTTGATGAATTTGTCTACTTTGGACAGTGCTTTAATCATTTTTTACTTCAGACTCTCTCTGAAACAGCCTTATATTTTATACTCTTAAGGAGAGACAACCTTATAATTTATACCAGTAAAATATATATTACAGTACCTTATAGCTAACATAAGCCCTTTGTTTTCCCTCAGAACATTACAGCAAGCCATATTATGAACCAATAAAATCTGCTGCCTTTTCCTCTTGTTCAACTGTATACACTTGGGGCCTGGGGCAGTGCCAAAAAAAATCAACACATACCAATGGAAGTCATAAAGAAAAAAATCCTGACATCTTCTCCTGCCACTCATTTCAGCATAGTTAGTCTGGCTGGACGCATAATTTACTTTTCAGATAATGTGCTAGCTGATTACTATTGCTCACCTCTCAGCAGATATTTGGGTCAAATTTCTCAGCTCTCTTAGCCAATACTTCTATTGTGTGAATAGTTGTTGTGCTACAAAATATTTGTTATAAAGAGGATTTTTTTTTACCTTAATTTGGCTGGGAGAGAGAATTATGCACTCTGAAGCTCTTTCTGCAAGGAAAACAGAAAAAAAAGAAAAGGTAACAATCGATCAAAAATTTTAACCCTTCAGGGATTTCTTACTGAAAGTTCATAAGAAATAGCATCATTTAGTTTAGGACTAAAGGAAAATCACTCACAAAACATATGTTCCATGCCTAAATTGCAACATTTATTAAATGTCGCCAACCATAGTTCATAGTGTGTGTGCTTATTTTTATGGAGCACCACTTCTTCACACAAGGCTGTGTTTTTGTAAGCAGATTGTCAACATGAGAAGAATATTCACTTCTTCATTTTCTAGACTGCTCGTATGATGACTCCTCAGAAATTAACCAACTCCGTTCATGTTGGAGACAGTAACAAACATGGTATTTTCAACAGAAGCTGTTTGAAGGCTTAGCCAAGCATGAAAAACAGTCAAGAAAGCTGGATCTGATCTGAGACTGATTCCTGCATTTCAACACTTCACAAGAAAACGCTGAAATTTCAATGTTTGGCCAAAGTGACTGATTTAACATCCCCTGAAGTCAGAGTCTTACTCTTGAATTCAATAGCATTGGATTCAGCCCATATGCCCTAAGTCATATCTGCATCTCTAATTAGAAAAACAAATTGAAAAGTAAGTTTAAATAGTACTCTGGAAAGGCAGATACTAAAGTACATCTCTAAATGCTCTTTTATATCACAGCTATGATAAGCAACCATAAGAAGAACTACAGGAAACATGATAATAACTCTAAAATAATATAACTTACAATTTTACAGTTTGGGACATTTCTTTGGGGAAAATAAAGCACAATCATTTTAAACATTATAAATTATCAAATACAGAAACTTCAAAAAATTCTCCCAGCAATGGACTGGACTAATGGGATACTGTAGTTATAATGCCTGGTTTATAGATCTGATTCTGCAACAGAGCTACTATACAGCTGCTCACATCATGGAGAGGTTACAAATGATCTTACTAAGCGCAGTTCCTCTGTCACTTTGCCAGCACTCGCTGTATTTTCCTGTGGGTCCAGACCAGTCCTGTCACTGCAATACTCCTCCCGTTGACTTTAACAGCATTGGAACGGCTCCATGCTAACAGGAAAAGGACAAGCAGAAGCAGGCCTTATGTTTGTAATACATTTCATTAATATTTCCTTTAAAAAACAAACCCCCGGGAAAATGCAGAAAAAGTACTTTTGATATGGTACGAAATGTCAGTAGAGTAACTTCATTGCTTCCATTTGTAAATGCGGTTTGGAGGGGTTTTTTTTAGACTGTAGTTGCACAAACACTTCAGGAACAGGAGAGTGAACAGTTTGTTATCATATTTTCCTGGGTCTTCATTCTCTCAAACTTTCATTTTGTTACTTTTCCCGGTTGTCCCCATCCCACTGAAGTAGCTACAAATGGGTGTATCCCTCTGCTTCTTTTGGGACTGACTCAAGCCCTTGAAGCGCAAACCAATATGGACACAGAAAGCCCTGAGCGTACAAATAAACTGTTTTCTGACTGAATGATAGTGAGCTGCTCACCTTGACAATTTAAAAGGTCGTTTTGAACATGTTGCATTTTTTTCTCTTTGCATTTTGTAACGCTTGTATGCAGGAATGTATGAGAAGCCACAGATGTGGTGCAGCCCTTCTCCCAGCCAAGCAGTAGGGACCCATCCAGGCGCGGGGACACTTGAAGGGCTGCCTTCATCGCAGCAGAGATGAGGAGTGACATCTCCAAGACGATGAACGCAGCTCCTTTGTCACCTCTGCAGCCTCCTTGAGACCGACAACCTCTTCCAGAAAAGCTCTTCATGTTTAAAACCTGCAAAACCAATACCATTGAGAGAGGGGGTAATCTTTTTGTCCGGAAGAGCTGACTGTAAAGCAAAACATAGGTTTTTAGCAGCTAGAGCGTCTGCTGTTGGTCTGTATAACTGTGAGAAGGGTGCCTTGCTGATATTTTTCACAAGATGGTATTTAGTTAATATACACCTCAGGAGATCTTTCATGGCACCGTGATTACTTTGGAGCTGGCACCACACTACTCATTTCACACATGCTTCTCTTGGTGCATTCATTGACTGGTCCTCAGACCATGCAGGTCCCTCGAGGATATTGCTGTTTTGCTAAAAGGCATCAGGTAACAAGGCAATGGCAGGGACTAACGAGGCCAGGATTCTTCCACACTGAGAACACCTGCAGATGCCAAAAGCACCTCGGGTTTTTTTTTAATAAACCAGGACTCAAATGATTGCAAGAGATAATTTTCTAATTACACCTAATTCTTACTGCTGATAGAAACAATTCCCACTGAACAGAAAGCACAATGTACAAGTGGATATTGAACAGTAATTTATCTCACAATCTTGCCTCTTCTCTTTAAATAAATCATGATTTCTCCATTAATTAGTCAATGTAGGCTTTCAAATAACAAGTCTCTACATGTATTTGCCATTCTAAATTTGCTGCACCTCATTAAAAAGGTTGAAGAAGCATAGTCCTTTTTTCCTCTCCAATTTTCTCTCCAGTTGCTGTCAATCTTTACAGCCTCTTGGCAGCTGGCTCCTAGCCACACAAGTACCGACTGCAGTTAAACTAACTGAACCATTGCCTTCAAATGAGGGGACAGAAGAAATTGTAGAAAAACCTATTTTGACTTTTGAAAGCTGTGTTTCAAAGAGCTTTGTCTTTGTTTGAAAGAGACAGAAAATCTTGGTTTATTTCAAAAAGTAACAAATTCTGAATCTGTTTTCCTCCGATCATTAAACCTTTGTCCAAACAAATATCATTAGTCCCACCAGGACCCCTATGGCAGTCATGTGAATTAAGACACGTTCCGTATGATCCTTCAAGAGTGGAATGTCATGAAATATTTTTTTTTGTCCAGATCTTCCTCAGCTACACCTTTATTGCTATAGGTAGCAATGTGAAAAGATCCAAGGATGGGTTTTGTGCAACATCCTTCTGTAAACTGCCATTGCCGAAGGAAGCTGGGGGCAGTCCTGGTGGAGGGAAGCCTACACCAGGCTGCACAACAGCTGGAGTCCGGGTGCCCAGATCCCCGGCTGCCTGCTGTCTCCTCGTTTCCTCCCTGCCTCCAAGTGCCCAGGAGAGCTGCTGCTTCTTGTCCTTGCTCTCAGCCTGCCACGCTACTTCTTGCTAAGTTTCTGCAACTGCTGCGTATTGGGGCTGCTGCAAAAGTCCAGTGGGGCTTAAAGCCTGATATAAGTAAAACTGTGCTGCAGCCTGTATGAAGGGCAGTGTGCTGCCTATCTTCAAAACACTTAGATTTGTCAGATATCCAAAAGTCATCAGTTCTAGGAAAGCATTGGTGTGTCTGTCCGCAGGTGGGCAGCTGAAAAGTGTCTAATCAACATAATGGTCTAATCAACATAGTAATGGTCTAGCAGCAGCTAGCCCAGAATAACCGAGACTCTGCAGAAATTGCCCACCATCTGATCCCACGCACCTTGAAGCAAAGTTGAGTATTGCCCTTTGCTATGTGGAAAAATTGGAACATTCAAACTTATTAGTCATTCTTTAAAATAAATCTCTAGTGCCACAAGGTCTTATGGTGGATAACAAAGAATCCATATTGAATAAAATTTAGATGTTTCCAAGATGAATGAAAACACGTGTTCAGGCAGGACAAGAAGTGTTTAGACAGGATGAGAAGTAGCATGGGATTTTATTACCCACCCTAGCAAATAATTCAGTGCAAACCACTGAGAACTTTTGAAATGTATGTGCAACTTTTACCCCACCATAACTAATTGTTGCTTCAGGAGAGAGCGTTTCTTGGTGCAGGGTATCATTGTGATAGAAAGCAAACTCTGTTTTTCACTACTGATGAATGTAGGAAGTATCAGACCATATTCTAATTCTTCATTCTCTCTGAACAGTACTGTTAAGGTTAATCTTTTTACCCAATTTCTCTGTTTTCCCTGAAGTTCCCTGTACTGTAAAATAAGAGTTACCCACCTGATTTTAAATTGGCTGTTTACAGGACTGGATTAATTGTGGAAAAGCAAGTTCTTTGCTTAAACTGCCAACATCCAAAGAAGGCCCCAAAGTGAGCTGTCACAATTCCTCTGGGGCCAGATGGGACCTTTCCTTTCTCAGTTCTTTTCTCATTGTTTTTGGAAAGGGTGCAACTTGAGCATTGCTTTGCACCACCTTATTGCACCAGACCCTTGGGGAAGAGGACTAGCATGGATGTGGCTGCAATGATGTGCTTGCCAGATCTTGATGCACAGAGATTCAGACGTCTGCAGGCTGGCTAATGCCTTGGTCACCAGGAAGCAGCTCTGCTGTTACCCTGTATCCACAAAAGGAGCGATCTGGCCTTGCTCTCCTCCGTCAGAGCCAGTTCATACACAACAGGGATGGGAATTTGACTGTACCTTTTCAGAAATCCTTAGAAGCAGTTGGATCTTTCATTTTCTCATCTAGTGCAACAACTGTTCTTGAGCATACAGGCCAGTCCTGTTGTAAAAGTTAACTCTTAAAAATCAGTCATTTTACTTCAGCAAATTCTTTGTATAGAGCTTATTGTAATAACACTTGTCTTAAACTTTTAACATGACTATGGCCACACACCCTGCACAAAACATTGTCATACTATTTTTATAAGCTCTTTCTTTTTCAAAGCCAAAGACATTGGCCCTGGTTTACACCGATAGTTGCATAGGGCAGAGTGAAAGAAAAACCCTGCCAAGAATCTGCCTATTTTCGCTCCAAATTTATTTTCATGCCTTGTAAAGCTAAGGATCATTTGAAGACTATCTCCAAACTCCCAGGAGAGAGGAAAGTGCCTGGTGGCTTGTAAATATAGCCTAGTAAAATAGATGAGATTTTTTTTTTACACTATGTAAACACATGTACATTGTGCTCAGTTTGCAAACATGCAGCTGCATACTCACTGTTGGTTTTTTCAAACTCTGGTGCTGGTTGAGACTGGAATAAGGCTAAGCAGTCAAAAGATTTTCTATGCAGGCTGAAGTTTCTCCTAGAATTTGCTTTAAACCACATAATACAATTCCAGTATGCCTGACAGAATAGTACAGGCCGTGTTGGCTGCCACACTGTGAGAATAGGAAAAAATGAATTCAAGACCATCCTGATGATAACAAGGATAAAACTTTATAACAATAACCATGAGAGCCACTGGATAAAGTGTAACTGGCTGTAACCTCAGGCCCATGTCACGCTACTATGGCCAGAAAATAAAGATCATTTTGTTCCCAGTACTTCTGTGTGTCATAACATTATTAAAGACAGATTGCTGTACTTAAAAAGCACAGGATCCCTAAAAATTGAATGAAAGGCAAGTCTTACCAGTGGGGTACTTAACCACTCGCATCAGAGTTGATGATGCCTTCCAGTGGAAAGCTCTGGGGCAGAGATGTCCTTGCCAGGCAAGCACAGAACAAATGCTTCAGAGCCCAAATATATTTATTAAAAAAGTTTCTTGCCCTACAGCAGTCTTTTTACTCTTAAAACCCATGTATTGCCAACAAACTCGGGGCTAACACAAAAGCCAACTCTGTGTCTCAGGCTGGCTATTTGAACATGTTCTGTGACCAGTTTGGTGAACTGAAGAATGGACAAGCCTCACACCTTGCAAATCTCAATGCTAAAGAAGACTTTTTCTCTGGACAAACTGCATCTTTTCAACTAGATTTTCACCATCCCGCCCTTCTACTGCCACAGCAGCTCCCAGTTCAGAGGCAGCAATGTCACCAGGAACAAGCTCTCCTGAATGCCACCTGGAGAGATTTATTTCCTCTCCGGCTCTCTGCAGGGTACTATTGCATCAACCACATCAGAAAACTCAGCATCTTTAAAAAAACTGCACCAAACACATACCCAATGGCCTTCCAAAGCTGCTTTATATTACCTCTATAGGAACATAGTAAGTCTCCACACACTGCAGCTATTCATTGTTTTGTTATAAGTAAGACATACTGATACCCACAGTAAGACAACTTCATCTAACCTTAATGGGACAGTTACCCCAGTTTTGTGAGTGCCAGCATCTTTACTTCATCTGTGCCCCCTTAACAGTTCATGCCATTGTGCTTTGCCTGGCGCTTGAGAAGCTTCGAAGGGCAGATTCAGAGCTGACTCTACTTCATCTACGCTTTTACACCTTTTTCCTCTCTCTGAACTGCCAAAACAGAGATCTGGAAAGCGAATTGTTTTTTTCATGCACTTGAAAACGAAGCACACACAGGAAACAATTTCTGGGGAAACAGTAATAGGCAAAAACTGTCTGAAGGAATGCACCGGACCCCCTCCTGTTTTAAGTTTTTCCAGATGTTGGCCAGGTGTCCTTATCCATGCATCACTGAGTGGATTAAAGCTTGATTCTCCATACTAGGTATGAAATCGCTTGCAGATATCCTCTATATCATGCAGCGCTTCGACATACACCTGGAAATTCCTCACATGAGTGGGTCTGAGTGCTGCTTGCTTCAAGTCCACACAAAGTTCTTACGCTTTTATCTTTCATTACTTTGTCCCTTCTTTAAGAATATCTTCATGAAAATTGTGAAGAATTTTCCAAATGCGCGTTTTCATTTGTCTCTCTCTCCCCTCCTCCAGAAGTTCCTTCTTTTGTGTTCGGAGAAGATTCATATTGGAAGGAATGGGAAGAAAAAATGTCTGCCAACACATTCAGAAGGGGAATTGGCCTCTCTAGTATTGGAAGTAGCACGAGGATAAAGCAGGGCAGAGCAATGCTGTACAGAAATCAAAGCTTCCTTGCCCTTCTGCGATTTTGCAATCATTGCCACCACCTACAATGGAAGCACTGAAGCTCCAGAAAGAAAACTGGGGCATTTGCAGGGAGTGTTTCAACATCTCATAGTGGTCTCTGCTTTTAAAATTTGTTTCCTTACTTCTTCTGATCTTAAACTCTCTATAATAGCATGTTATTGTAAATAGGCATCATACTAACTTCACTGAAGTTCACCCATCACTACCAGGTCGTTGTTTATCATTCTCCTTTGTCTTGAACTTAGCTGCTTGGTACAGTCACTATTCCAGCTGGTTGAGTCTGAGCGTTGCTGGAATCTCCTTAATGTCTGTTTTGATTTCATATCTGTTACACACCACAGAGTACTACCCAAATATCTTCTGTTTACAAAAACTGTTGCCTCACTTATTGTATCTCTAGGTTTGAATTAGCGGATGCACCATTCAGTAACTTCTGCAAGTGTCCTCCAGTAGAATGTACATAGCTTGAAAAAAATTGGGGGACAAAAAGAAAAAAATCTTCTTATGGCTGCAATTTTACCCTTTGCGAAAACTTGAGTGGCAAGCTGTGAAAAGTTGCTATTCTTCCTGAGGAGAAAGTACAGATTCAGATATCCTAAAAAGGAACTGTCTTCAGTCAACTCAGGTTAATTGGGGAAAAGTAGAAAATAATTGCTGATGAACAGCTAAAGACAATACCAGAGAAAAGCTGACATAAAGGACTTTTTTTTTTAAGACTTGATCATAAAGAAAAATGTGTCATGGAAAAGTTGGAACCTTCCATGTTTTTCACAGATACATTGCATACCTGTAAAACCCATCCTTTTCTGTTTTGGCCATCATTCTTTCAGACATTTCAGATGGCTTATTAACTGAAGTTAAAATCCAGAAAGTTACCGATTTCTTCATGCACAAAGAGTACCACCATGTACTTGCACTCCAGATGACTTATTTTAGATGAAAGGCAGCATGTGAGAAAGGACAAATGTCAAAGGCCCCAAGAGGGAGTTCACTTTACACATTTCTTTTGGGACAGGCTGTCTCAGCTCTGTCGCACAGCATACCAAACAAGCAGACTCCATATTTCATTAAAGGGGTCAATGTAGACAAAACAAAAGATGACCAACAATGAACAGAGCCCTACTGTGTAAGGTATATCTTACACATTAAAAGACATAAGAGATCTGTTCCTAAAGAGCTCGCAGTCACAAAAGATGTATAGCCAAAGAAGTCGCTTGTAGCATAAAATATTGGATGCTTTTCCAACAGAAAGAAGAAATTTTTCTCAAAAAATATCCTGTCTATAACAAAGTTTTCTACCCAGATGTTGTGTTAAAAAAAAGAATATAATCCAGACCTTGTGGAAGAAAATTCTGTGAGGTGTTCAGCA
>NW_009260133.1:1585877-1596617 GCF_000687185.1 Egretta garzetta
TCAGCAGGCAAAACAATTTCCAGTTACAGCAGTGTTCTGGATCTGTAAATCATCTCTGGTGTGTTTTCCTACCAGTTCTTTATGTTGTTGAATCAGCAGTAATGTCCTTATTTTGCCATTTTTGTGAGACACGTTATTCTTTTCACAGCTTTGAACAGTATGTTCTCAGATGAAATGCCCTAACAGCTGTACTAAATAGGCCATGAAATATCTAAGTAGTCTCTTTTCAGATCAAGTGTTTGTACACTTGATTTACCAATCATGATAGACAGACAGATAGATACATAGACAGAACAACATAATTTAATCTCAATTTTTCATTATTATTTTAT
This sequence comes from Egretta garzetta, assembly GCF_000687185.1. NCBI lineage: Eukaryota > Metazoa > Chordata > Aves > Pelecaniformes > Ardeidae > Egretta > Egretta garzetta. The sequence goes on from NW_009260133.1 coordinate 1,586,210, forward strand.
TCTCGTATGCTGTGGGACTCTACAGACATGTTTCAAGGTACTTCTCACTAAAGAAGCAGTAATTCAAAATGCCACCCTGACCCAGAAGAGGACACTGCAAAAGTCCCAGACAGGTTATTTTCTGGATGAGAATTGGAAGTGAATGTGTTGTAGACTGCACAGGTGTTGGCTAAGGCTGTAGGTCTCTCAGGTAAACCAGCTTGCTTAAAAAAAGTATTTGGCACTAATTTTTAAAACTATCCATCAAATATTTTATGCAATATTTGCACATGAATTTGGCTTCAGATAATGGAAAATTCTCTAAAAAGTCCAAAGGATCTGAAAATGGGTTAAATGTACCACACAGCCTCAGCAGTTCTTAAGTGGCCTATATTTCTATAGGATTTTACATCCCAGAAGAGTCAAAAATAATTTTAGAAATTATGGGAAATTCTTGACTCTTTGGCCTGAGGACCTTTTTGCCAATGTTATTTAGCATTTAGTCTAGCCACGTGTCTAAAGAAACCCCATGTGAAGGCTGGCCATTTTTGAGGTGACACATAGGAAAACTCCTCAAGATAATACAAGAATCTCACGTCCTGTTGAAGAACAAGGAAGAATACGATACTCAATACAGTACCCCATACGGAAATTTGGGTAACACAACAGACAAAATAATCCTGGCAACAGAATTTCTTCTTTTAAATGAATTGCTATTGATCTAAATGTCTAGACTCTGGAAGAGTTGGCACTCACTTTGCTGAGTGTGCAGGCTGGAAGACTGATTTGGTCATGTAGAGGTGGCCTTTAGGTGGTCATTCTCCAGCATTTCATAGCCCTGATAGACTAGTTCATTGAGGTCAGCTGAAAAGTGATGCCCAAAGAAGTTGCAAATTAGTACAAACACTTGAGGTCACATTACGGCCAGCTGCAAATACTGAGTGCAGAGATCCTGTGTGGGTTCATTAACTAAGAAGTTTACAAAATTTTCATTAAGCCAGAAAAAACCTAAAGATTGACCTTGAGCTTCTGATAATGTTTCTTAGAGAAGTTGTTTTGAGTGTAGTTTTGTGACTACCAGACCATTAAAATGATGCTGAACAACAGCAGTACTGCATCAGCTGGTATCATGACGGAAAAGCAGTCAGCGATTGCACCGGTCGTGAGACAGTTCACTCTGCAAATCAACCAAAGCACAGCCTGAACCTAATTAAATTTTAAAATGTAGAACATCACTTAGAAATTTTGCACAAAAGCAGATGCAATCACCTCTATAGCACTTCAGAATCTGATGGAAAGCCTGTTTTCCTGTGCTCTCAAATAGGAATACTTAAAAAGGAAAAAAAAAAAAAGGTGAAACTTCATTTGACATCCAAAATATGCTCAGATGGAGGGTTTGGTTTTCCAATTTAAGAATTTTCTGAGGGGGTATTCCCAAGGCTAGTGCCAGCCATCCTGAATCACCGTCTCAGCCTCAAGCTGTTAGGCTCCAGCTACAAAACACCTTGGGAACTGCCTCACTTCAACACCGACTAGACACAGAGCCATGGAGGACAGACCTCCTTCCCTCCCACAACCCCCTTTTGTGCCTCTTTCTGACTATTCACTAGAGAATATATATATAAAACCATCTGATGAATGATACCTTTTATCCCACTATCAGATCCGGAGCTTATTGGGATCCTGCCTGCGACTAATAACTAAAAGGGTATTTTCTAAAAAGGAAGAGGGCCTCATGTGGCAGAGTCACAGTCTGGAGCATTAGCAGGTACTGGGGGAACACAAGGGCTATCTTTTGCTGCTGTGAAAGGTTCTGGCCCATGCATACCTACACCAGTACTATGTATTATTTTGTTGCTTTTCCTTTGCTTGTGAAACTCCGTTCACTTTACAGCCATGCAAGCTGCAACAAAGTTCTGCTCATATAATAATCCAGCCGCATCCCACTATGACAGTAATCCAAAAATCTAAGGCCTCAAAACTTCATCAGCCCTTGCCAGATTTTCCCTCGCCCTTCCTGCGTTAGTACTGCAGCCAGTTAAAACCACATTGAAATTACCTTTTAAACATGCCTTTAGGCACAGAGCTAAGCAAAGGTTTGGCAAAGCTCATCTCGTTTTTAATGCTCTAATGCCATATTATTACTACTCACTGAAAAGCTTAATGCATTTAAACTCGACCATCATGCCAAAATACACTGACGTTATTTAAGAGTTTGCCGTATAATTTGAACTGATTGCATATTTATTGTTGAAGCAGTCTTAAACCATAAAGCCTTTTGGTTTCCTCAGGAGCACTTATCCCTCTCATGCTTTGATAGTCTCTTCCTACACAATTGTTATTCACAGCAGGCTTCAGGGAATTCTTTATTTAATAGAGAATATTTACATTTCTTCTGCCTTCCATCACTGAGGTTTTAAATCTGGGGTTCAGAGATTTTCCTGCTAAAAAAGTAACAACAATATGCTGCAGCAAAAGATCTCATATCCTTATGTTTCAACACACTTCACCCCTGGCATGCCCCAAGGAGAAGAGATGCCTGTACAACTGAATTTTGGGATGTGTCTATACACGCACCACTAAGAGATGATCCCCTTTCTTTGTGAAAGCTCTTAAGAACAGTGTGAGCTGCAATAATTATGTTCTAGGGATACTTCTTTAATTCCTGATGCTATTTTTAATTTGAAAGATAGATACTGAGAAACCAGCTGTCAATGGCCAGCCAAAAAAACCCCACCAAATATCTGAAATAGAAAGGTGCATGTTCACACAAGATGAGAACATACAACAGAAGTCTTGGTATTTGTGTGAATAAAATTTTTAGTACATTTAAAATTTCGCTTAAGCTCCTCTTTGTTCGCATTTTGATACACATTTTGCACTTCTGAGGCAAATTCATAGTTGCTGGCAGAGTGCAATCACAGAAAGACACACTTCTTGCCACGATTATAATACATTAAATACTCACAAATACCAGCTACACCGTCAAACTACACTTGGGTAGCGTCCTCAGACTACACTCGGCCAGCAGGTCCCTGCAAACCATTCAGTAGCATCTTCCCAGTTGGCCCAGTCTCTCACAGAAGTGCTCCCTTATTCTCCCCTAGTTTCTCCCTTTACTTTCTGATATTCCTACATACATCCCAGACACCCAAAAATTTCTGACTACTGGATGCCTTTTCCCCATCTACTTTCAGGAAAGGCTTCCTGTCACTAAATTATTCTACTAGCTCGTCTCCCTGAAATACCCCAAAGTAACCTAACTTGAAGTAACATCGAAACACAGCAGTGCCTTGTATCACAGACATGAAAATAACTCTACTATGGCAAAGACAGACACGTTCAATAATATATCTTCTTCACTCGCTCAGAAAGACCTCCATTTGGCAGTGTGTTGAAGGAGAGAGATATGGTTTGCAGTCAGCAAGAACAAGATCAGGTCTCAAGTGCCCACTGTCAGTTCACGGAGAGGTAAATCGCAGAAGGGAAAAGCGCGCTTTGTTACGTTAAAGCTCTCCAGCTGGCCTCCATGAAGGAAGACCAGGAGAAGCATTTGACCCTCTGTGTATTTAACAGGATCTGTGCCAGGAAAAAAAAAAAAGAGCCCACACACAGTCTGCAAATTTATCAAGTAAGTATCTTTCAAGAAGTCAGAAACAGTGAGTCTTTCTTGGGTGACAACCATGCCTATGTGGCAAATCATCTCTTGCACAACAAAATACGATGAAGAATTTGCATTTCTTTTTATTTTTCCTTTCAGGCTTGTAGTTCTGCTTGTGCCCTGGAAATGGCCAGCTCACAAGCAGCCACAAAGTCACCAAATCAGGCTTTGCTAACCAAGTTTATTTTTCTTTAAAACTGTCGACCAAGCAGACTCTACTATGCATGCAAAGCTCTTTATGATGTGCCTTGTGCAGAAGTGAGATTATGAAAGAGTTAAGAAATGAGGTCTTTAATTTCTCTGGATATTCCACTAATGGTGAAGTAAAATACATCTGCAAGCTAAACAGGAGGTACTTTTAGATTGGAAGAGGATAGTGCTACTGAGGATATGGGAGGCACGAAAAGAAACAAGACAGAAACCAAAATGTACTGAATCATGCTCGGCAATTAAAGAGTACAGCACTGCCACCCAAATGGAGGGGAGCAGGAATCCACAAAACTCTCAGCTCCCACCACATCCAAACAGGCATATTTCACAATGAAAGCTTCTGTAGGGATCTGCAGTGAATCTGGAGCCACCCACATATCGGGTATTTTATTTGTTTTAAACTGACATGTTCCTTTCCTGGACTGATAAATGAATGGGAGATGGAAGCGAAAGAGAATAAATAAATCTCACATGTAGAAATAAATACATTTTCCCTCTTCATAGTGTCAGGAAGAAAGCCCTTGCCAAACTCTCTGAAAAGTAGGATGGCAACTGTGTGTCATTTTATCATCTCTGAAGCTGATGGATATGATGTTAATTGGAAAAATAAATCAACTTTGTCACAAAGCCTCTTTCAGCTTGATTTCTTGGTGCTATATTAGCCAATACAAATGAACTTATGGTATCAATGTTCAAAAGTCAGAGGCCAAGAGCTACAAGAACAGCCAAGAGATAGTATTTCTTTAACATCTGGAAGTAAGGAAATACACTTTTTCTTGAGCAACTTTTATCAGACAGAATTGTTACTTATGTCCCTCTTCCCACCCAGATGCCCCACTCTGCTGAATGTCTCAAGTATTACATAGCTTCCTAATCTACTCCTTCACATCCAAGCAGGGCTCACATCTTCCTGCTCTCAACAAGTCAAGAGGTAGCCATCTACCCCTTCAAAGAGCCAGAGACCAGACGTGGTTAAAACCAAATGCTGGCATGCAGTCCTTGGAGAACCAGGCGGAGCAGGTAGCTGGGAATTTCAGCATCACCCATGCCTGGAAGGGGATTTTTCCTGACTCCTCAGTGAAGCAACTTTGAGCCTAGTGAAAAGACGTCGTCCAAACAGCAACAGCACGCGGGGGATGAGTTCTCACACATGGGAACAGAGCCCGTCTCCCTGGATCTTACAGCAGGAGCTGCTACTCTCTGAGCTGGCTAACTCAGCCTTGGTAAACCTTCTGCCATGAGCTCAACAAATTCTGCATTTTCCTCGACAGAGAGAGAAAATTACATTGGACAAGTATGTTAGTTCATTTGATTTTAAAAGGTTCGTCTGGGGAAGGACTGAAGAAAAGATTATGGATTTGGCCCATTTTCATGATATTGTGATGATAACCTTATGATTACACTGTTTACCAGGCCATTTTCTGCACTTGATGTGATTAATAAATTCCTCCCTCTGTTGACTACCAATTTGCATCCTATTTTTTAAGTTTCTTTTGCTTTGACAGATTTTCACTAAAAGCCAGTCATACCAACTTTTCCATGAGATGATTACTATTCCTATTTCTTTACCTTCAGAACACTCTACACAGTGTTTTGAGTTTCAGTAAATCATAAGAAAAGGAAGGATGGGATCTGACATCTGGAAATTATTACGAAAACTTATTGTACTGCATAAATACACTTCTTTTTTTCCCTGGTAATTCTAACACAAAGCAGTGATATTGAAACAGATGCCAGACTCAACAGTGGAGAAAACAATGCAAACATGAACTCTGCCACCAGCAACCTAAGTACTCAGCTTGATCATAAAGGAAAGCACAAGCTGGAGCGTATGAATATTCTGAAGTGGGTGAAACGGTCTGTTAGGGAAAGCTAAGTGAAATTTAGGTAGGTTTTTTTTCTTAACGTAAGCAAAATTTGATATCACTGAAAACTAGATGGGACTTAAGCTGCTGAAGTGTGAAATCACAGCAGAAAGATTCAGTTTCTAAAAAAGCTCTAGGAAAACATGCATCTCTAGCACAGAGGAAGTGAGAAGGAAATCAGCTACAAAGAATGTCTGCTCTATTTCCTCTGAGACAAAGGTATTTCTATCTCCAGAAAAGGGGAACCAATCGCAGCTTGCCTTGGGCCCCAGCTCCCTCAGCCAGCTCTTTTTTGGGTTTTGTAATTTTCCTTTTTGTTGTTGTTGTTGGGTTTTGAGTGATTTGGCACCACTATCAGTCTCTTTTTTAATTTTTTTTTTTTTTTAAATAATCACTGAGTCTACATTTAGCTGGTAACATGACATGGGATTGCCTGACCTTATTGAAAAACTTTCCTTTGTCCTGGAAATTCAAGTAACATTTTGTGCATATTTAGCTGACTTATTCATTCTTGATTCAATCAAAAACAGGTTACCAAGAATATCAACACCCTTCTAATGCTGACCACACAGCGGCCTGAAGCACAGACCGGGATTTACAGTATTCGGTACAAACAGGTGCTCACCCCGAAGACTTTACAATCATTGCATATAGGTGGGAGTGCACCGAGAGGGTGGGAAGAGAAAAGCTACGCTAAAGATCTACCCAGGGTACAATCAGTTCACCAGCTAAGCTGTTAAAAGCCTAGGGCTTTTAAACACTCCTTTCATTTGACATCTGATTCTTGTTCACACTAAGTAAGTGAATGGACCTTCCTCTTACCATGCATCTTACTGGGACAGAGGTGTAGGCACAGCTGACAAGCAGAAGGCTGGACCTGAACTTATAATTTCCCTTTCAGCCTCTCTCTCCTCAGCCTCCTTCTCCATCTCCAGACTCCTGCCACTGCCCTGCACCCCGCTCACCCCTGTAATCCCAGGCAACTTGCTGCTTCCCCCAAACTGTGGAGACCCCTAGTAAAGTTTATCACTATTAACTGGGCCTGCGCTCCTGGCTGTGGCACACCTCATTTGTAACGCTGGCATACTTCCATCATGATACCCACCTCCTTAGGGGCAAGCCAGGGCTAAAGGGGTAAGACTACGCAACAGGCTCCTGCCCTGTTTTGTATCTGGTCCCCAGCAACAGGACGCAGCTGCTGTGTAACCAGCAAACACAAGACACCCTCCTACCCATCTTTGTGCGACTGCTACGCAACAGCCCTCTATAATCTCTTTGGCCTGTGCCCCACGGGAGAGCCCACATGCACAAGATCTCTAGATTTCGTCCATGCCTTTCACATAATCAGAAGCTGGACCTGCAGTTCTAACCATTATATTTACTTTTATGCACAGACTGAGGAGTTATTAATGACTGGCAGGTGTAGAGTACTACAAGTCAGCTGACATAAGAGCAATCTACAGATCATATGTATTAGGGTATAGGATATCTTCATATTTAAAGTATTGATGTTAATCACATGTATGTTGCAAATATCAGGCGGCTACTGACTCTACAAATCATAAAAATTATGCCTCAACTATTTATCACCTGAGATCCCTGGAATGTGATGTTATTCAGTTTGATAATCTATGTTTCACTGAAATGCCAGAATGAGAGATTTCTCTGAAATGCTATAAAAAGTAGCAGATTATGAAAGTGTAAGAAGGCTATGAAAGTAGAACTTTTCCTCCACTGCATTCTTCCAGTGTAGAAGGGAGTATCTGAACTTTGAAAATTCTCCTGGAAAGACGTGACACATGAAACAGCTCAGGAAACTTCTTGGCTAGGAGATGGTTATACAACAAAGTCACACTGGCTAGATCCCAGACTGTCTTTGCTAGCCATGGCCAAGTGTGGCCTCAAGTCATCGACCCAACCTACTGCTTGGCGGGGCATGGTTCAAGGTCAAGCTACTCCCCATGTGGGGCTTGATTTTTCCTGCCTGAGAAAACACAGTTGATTTGCCTGCAGCCAAGCCAAAACATGAGCTAGTAACAGGAAGCGAGGATGGTGGGAGAGCTTGGACCCAAGCCAGGAGCCAACATGTAATTAGGCACAAATAGGGCCATGTCAGAAAGCACTGCTGAAACCAACAAGTCAGTTCTGGCTGAAACCAACAGCCAGTTAGGTGTTATCAGGCGGTTATCTAGGCAGGTATTTTAACTGGAATCACATTATCATCTGACTTTTAATGCTGCATAAGGGCGGGGGCCAATTCCTTTTCTTTACAAATCTTGGGATATGACTGAATGAGACCCAGAAATGAGCAGGTTCTCAGATGTCTCACCCTTAATATACTAAAAAAAATTTAATCTGGTCAAATATCCCCAAGTACCATATTACTTCCATTGATCTGATCACAGAGAGGCGTTCCAGTGGGAATTTTCAATAATTAAGTGCTCAAAAAAATATGTTTTGAAATCACTACTCAGCCTTTTTAGATTTCCAGCAAAGTCCTGCAACTAGTCAACTGCCAAAACTTTTGCATGCATGCTTTTCTATTCATGATGGCTTGTGGATACCAATTCTGCTATTGGCACCCAGGTGCCTGAACGGTCCACTGTCTAGTTAATGTCTTGGAGAGTATCTGGAGCTTCTGCCTTGAAGGAATTAATGAACTTTCAAACAAGAGCAAGCAAAGTACATGACCCTGAACAAAAAGGATGAATAGGCTTGGACAGACGTCTCAGGCTGAGCCCAATAAGCACCATAGCTGAATAGAAAACAGATCAGCAAGGAGAAAGAAAAAGAATGACGTACACTGAGCAACGTGTGAAAGAAGAGGAACACCCACGAATGAGTAAGGAGGGCAAAAACCAGAAAGCACAACATAGAGAAGGAAATTAAACTGGGACAAGAGGTGGCCGATACACTCCCAGAACACCACTGCCACAGACAAAACCTAACCCCAGAAAGGGCAGAGCAAATCTGAAGGAAAAGATGGGTCAGCAGGAGTGGGGGAAAGCAAGCAAATTGAATCTTTAAAGTTTATACAGCAAATTATGGTCTTGTACTCCAACAAACTGTAAGAGAAACCTTGTCCCTGAATGCTGCTGGCACTTGAAACAAATGTTAAATACCACCCCACAAAACCAAACAGAGCAGCCTCCCTAGATCAGACAGCAATGGAGAACTCCTCCTGACTCCAGGCCCACAGTTTGCTGCTTCTGTTCAGGTCCTAAAAAAACCTTGCCGAGCATATCAAACACCTGCTTTGAGCTATTTCAGGCAAAAACAGCAGGTCTGAAGTGTAGTCCAAAGTCTGCGATCCCTTAGGAACAACTCTTTGTCTGCAAGTCTCTCCACGAGACACCTGCAGGGCTCTCCAATGTAGGGAGTGCAAGCCCAGGTGGAAAGCTTTTCTTCTACATATTGGCTTTTAAACAGGTAAGCTTTATAATTCAAGCCCAGAAACTACTACCAGCCTAGTCATAGCCGATGCTACTATGAAGTGCAGCATCTGGTAAACAAATTCCAGCTCCTTGAGGGTATCTTGATAAGACTAATGGCACCACCCATGCCTGTCCTCTGGGGTCTGTATATTCACTGCTTAGCAGAGGCAATTTCAAAAGCATGCTGATAAACTGGAGAGGCTGCAAATGTGATTCGAGTGCTGGGGAAAACACAATACAGCGAGAGCCGGCGAGTTCAGTCCGTGCAGGTTATCAAACAAAAAAGTAAAGACAAGCTGGTTGTCATATAAAAACTTTCAGGAAAGACAACACCAGGGATTCAAGGGCTCTTCACTTCAAAGGACAGAATGATTGAGACCTGTATTGCAGCCACTGGAGCCAGACAAAAATCAAATTAGATTGGAGCACATTTTAATTGTGATGGTGATTAACTACTGTGGCAAAACTTCAAAGGAAGTGGTGAGTTCCCCACCTCTTGCTATTTGTCATATCGAGGGCAGATGCTTTTCTGGGGAAGATTATTTCGGTAAGCAAATTAGAAGCTGAGGGCAAGGTTCTGAGTGAAACTCTGCAGCCTGTGGCATACAAGAGATCAGGCTAGAGGATCTAATGGTCTGTTTTGGCCTCAAAAATCCATGTGTGGATCTACGAACCCCCTCCGTCAGCTCCAGTCATTCTGTGCACGAACAGAAGAGAAACTCCAGCGCCGGCAGCAAACAGCATCAGTGTTTGCACAGTGGCACTAACACCGCCGCCGTGCCACTCGCACCCCGCATCCGGGGCAGCCATTAACAACACAAACTCTGCCTGCAGCTCCCCTTCCCCACAGGGGCCAGCAGGTAAGTCCATTGCACGGGACCCTGCCGCCCACCTCCGGGTGCTGTGAGGGCCTCCAGCAAACGGGGCGCTCCCCCCGGTGACCCACCGGCCGTGCCTCCGCACCATCGAGGGAGCTCACCGGATGAAAGCGGTGGCAAATACAGATACAAATCCTCCAAACTAACCTCAAAACTAGTGCAAAGCCAGTGCCCGAACACATGGGCACGAGACCCAGGGTGGAAACTGGGGAGAGGTGGGTCTGAGCAATGGCCACGAGCTTGGTATCTCTCTTTCCTGATTTGTAAAAAGAGTACCTCTTTAGGTACTCTCTGTACCTAAAAAAAAAAACAAAAACAAAAAAACAACACCAAAAAATAACCGGCGGGATCGTCTTTGGCGGAAATAAATCCTCCCCCCCC
>NW_009260133.1:1596845-1600410 GCF_000687185.1 Egretta garzetta
GCGAACAAGTTACTCGGCGGCCGCGGGCACTGAGCGGGCACCTGTTTCCTCCCAGGATCAAGGCCTTAATTCAGAAACAAATAAGAAAACAGTGACGGGGAGCGGGGCAGTGAAGTTGGTGCCTCAGGACGTGTATAAACCTGCACCGCAAATTCAGCCGAAGAGCTGAAACCGGAGGTGTTTGGGTTTTTTTCCCCTGAAAGCAAAAGTAGAGGCAGTGGAAGGCTTAGGGGTAGCACACAGTCAACGAGGTCTCTCCGATTAAATCACGCTTGTGGCATTTTAAAGAGAAACAAGATAGGAATGCGTTAGGCTCATGAAGAGTCTTGCTGTTGCTTTATATTTGCACGTATATACACACGGAGAAAGGTTTCTGTGAGGAAAGCAACTGTGACGCACGCCGAGATTTATGTTCTGGGGAGAATATCCATGGGGAAACAAAAGTGGTAAATGTCTAATTCTTCAGCTTAGTAACTAGTATGCTTTAGGAATTTACTATCCTTGTAAACTCAGAGGATTTGGAGCTTTCGTAAAACAACCGTTCAGTGAGCCAGGCCTGCTGTCTGCTTCACACTGAATTTACGTGCTGAGCGTCATTTCTCATCCCATAAATGCCAGTTCCAAAGTGCTTGCAAAACTCTGTAACATGACAGTGGGTTTGCTCCGTTCGCTCTGAACTCAGAAAACGTGCTATTTTAGTATGACATTAAATTCGGCCTTTATTTTTAGCGCACGCTGATAACTAGGCAGACATAGTGTGGCAATGAATGTTTGCAGCAGAAACATCCATCACCTTCCAAAGCACTCAGCTGATTTCCAGAATTTGTATTTGATATACAGCAATACTTCGAGACAAAAGCGACATGATGCAATAGTGATGGAAACATCTTAATTGCTCAGAAGATGAAGTTGGGCCTCTCTTCCTTTTTTTTTCCCCGCACTGTGGCTTTTGTGTTTAGTAACAACAAACTATCAGGAAATTAATTTTAAATTTTAAATTGTTGCGCAGTCAATACCTATTACTGCAAAACCCAGTCATCAGACTTCTCACTGTTCCCCAGCTAGGCAAAGCCATCTCTCTTTGCCATTGCCGTTTTTCTTGTGCAGTCAAATCCACACCTTCCTCCCTAAATCCTGCCTAGCTTTTATATTGGTAAAAAGCAGTGGGAGAATTGACTCAATTCTTTTTTCTTAGGGTACCTTATTTTCTCCAAATAATTTTTTTCTTCAGCCACAAAGAAAAAAAAAGATACCACAAGATTTGGACCAGGATCTTGAGGGGATAAGAATCAAGATGAGGTTTTGCTTCTCTATTTTCTTGTATTATATCACTCGAGTTTAGTATTTTTTCTGGCAAGTTTATAATCAACAAAGTAATTCCTTTTAATGAATAATTTCTGATAGATGACAAGTTACATTCCCCATGCTTGAACGGAAAATCACAGTAAATAATTATTTTGAGACGATAAAGTTAATTCAACAGGAAAGAGCTATATTTCAACACCACATGTAAATGTTTTTTTTAGATTTGTTACCTTTTTATTCCCTCTGACTGCGGTTTATGTGGAATAAAGGGCTACATATAATATTTTCTAAATGAGTGGCTGCTTTAGTTTTTATGGTATCAGTTGCAGATCCAATATCACAAATGAAGAAAACAACAAAAAAAACCCACTTATTTTAAACAGTCTGAAGGGCCCTTCAGACTCTTACCGATTGCTGCTACCTACTCACTCTCGCTTTGATACTGAAACAGTTAAAAATGTCTGAAATAGATTGACTGGGCCAAATTGCTCCCTGCTGCAATTCCATAGAGTATATCAGGGATGAATTTAGCACTGTTTCGTCAGCATTGTAAAAGCTACATTCAGTCATTAGCCAGTTGATAAATTATTCAGGAGATTTTCTTCCATGCAGCCCATCAGGGACAAAGAAAATCCTTTTCCAATCAGTCATTGTCTCATTTTTGGTTTTGGTACTAATTTAAGAAAGCAATCAGCAAGTGGTTAGTAACGTAGGCAGGCAGTCCTCGATGGACCGTCGTCGCTCCTCTGTGTGCGCGCAGGGGTGCAGCTAGAGCCCATCCCACCTCCCACACCAAACGCAAGCAGCTCGGGGCTGAAAGTCAGCCCGGCGCGCGCTCTCATTTACCAACTCTGCCTCCCAGCAAAGTTTCTCACCACGTAAGCATGGAATAGCCCCACGGTGCCCAGCTGCTGCGCCTCTGACTGCTCGCTCAGCTCTGGCGTCCTCTTTGGGGCTGCCAAAGTGCTAATTAATGCCATTCCTGACCGGGAGCTCCTGATGGGGAGCACAGATGTCTGCGGCAGCAAATCCGCACATGCCAAAAGCGATAACTTTCAGTTGCTTCTGACAGATGCCGGAGCTAAAGATCTGCAATGAAAACAAAAATGAAGCTGGTATCATTGCGCATCCACCCGCTCAGCTACCCCCTGGCCTGTCATTATACTTTTTATCCGTGCTCGTGATGAGGTTTTTCCTATTACAGAGTTTGTGAAGTGATCGGGTGCTGGACACTGAGCGTGACACACCTCTTTTTGTTGAAGGTGAGGAGCGTGTCATTGCCACAGAGTGGCTACACCTAGTCGCCATGGGCCATGCCCGTTAAGAGCACTCAGACACATGGCTTTGAGTTCAGGTGCCAAAGTCCCTCTTTGCTGATTCTCCTGCTTTCCAAACTCTACAAATACCCGTATTCTCTCAGCACCGGTTTGTGGCTGCAATGTCTAACAGAAGAAATAACCAAGGCCTGAGCTCTTACCTTGTTCAAGCCCTGTGATGCATCCAAATGCTTTGGGGATTTCCCACCAGGACAATTACGCCTGTTTGCTTGTTATGCATGTTCTGAGAATAGCCAGTGAACACAATATACCTCTGGGAGAGGAGAGGATGTTTTCCCCTCTCCTCCCTCTCCACCCATCAGCTCTTCAACATCTACAGCAATCAGCTAAGCCGTGGGAGATCTCAACTAAAATCCCTCTTCCACCAGCTCTTTCAGAACAGGAAATCAAACTTAGATCTCCCATTTAAGAGAGAAATGCTTCTCTCGTCTATATCAGTCAGCGGTGGACCACTGTTAAGCTATTTGCTGAATATGGTTTTTTTTGTAGGCAAGTTTTAGATACAAATTGAAGTATGGGCAGGGATTGAGGTCTCCCAGGTAGAATGTCCTGGACATGGAGCTATGGACTCATTCTCAACCCTTCAATGTAAATAGTTAACTGTACTGAGGTTCTACCGTCAGACCCTACCGTGAGCATCTGAGACATGTAAGCAGCCAAGAGGGACAGAATTATTCATCATAGCCCAAGAACAATGAGATGAAGGTGATTAAGGGTATTTTTAAATTTAACACCACGAAAAAAAAATGGAGAGCTACACTTAACTGTAACCACAAAGTTTTATCTGGATCATTTAAAAGCAGGTCTGCCCTGTAAATTAATGTTGAATTGGTAAAACAGAATAATACAATTTATCTTTTCCTTTTCCTTAGTTCTGTTGTTTCATGGTGTGTCTAAAAAGGGATGGAAAGTTTTCCATTTGC
>NW_009260133.1:1600451-1633620 GCF_000687185.1 Egretta garzetta
CTGAGTTCAGAAGTGCAGCAACTCATAGGTCAAACATTCACATCCACCTGACATTTTAGGAGAGCTCTTATGAAATGTGGGGAAGAATTACAGAAGTTTCTAGCAAGCATAAAGGGAAGTATGAACTGTAATAAAATTGTCTTAATAAAATTTCATTAGTTTTATCCCTACCTGAATTGTGTAATTCTTTTCATATAATCTCACCGCAAGATGAATACCTGGCCCATTCTCTCTTATAAGGAAAGAATAAGCAAACCCAGCAGTTAGGATATGTCTGTCATACCAGTTTGGGCTCATTGCATCAGGGTCCAAAAGATGCCTAGCTCTGCAGCAAAATACTTGCTGCTCTGTCATGCGGGTGAAACTAATTCACATTAGAAGATAGAGTTACACACTCATAAAGCCAATAACCATGCCAGGGCTTTGATGCGTTATATAAAAACTCAGTATCAGTTTTCACTCCCCTTCAGTTCTGCCTCGCTTAAAAAATCCCCACTCAGATCTGTTATTTCCAATCCAGTCCAACACAAATTCTTTGCAATATAAGCGAGCACAGAGCACAGTCCTCTGCAAAACCAGATGATATTTAAATTAGCTTCATCTATTTGCTTATTTAAAGCAGCATGACAGCAGGGATAGCTGAGCTCCACCTTGATGGTATAATAAACTTGAACTTAGTGATATGTGCAGGGGATTGATTTATGCTGTTGACAGATTCTAGGCTTCAACAATGAATGTGTTAGAGGGGATGTAAATGCAAATGGCCACATGGTTTCCTGAAGACATGAGTGCTCCTACGGTCTTATACTAATCACTTCCACATTTAACTCTTATTTTTCTGTATGTAAGCTCCCTGGTTTTCACGGGAAGTTTATGACCATCCAAACTGAATGCATTTATTCACCAGCTCAAATGTTTTTGAAATAATAAGCAGCAATTCTAAAAAAAAAAAAATTCACTTTCAGAAATGTCCCTTGAAGGTACCTTCTGATATGCGTTAGACTACAACCCTGACTAAATGAAAACTGACATAGGGTAAAAATCTGTACAAGAAATGTCAACCTGTATTTCCTATGTTGGTATAGATAAAGCTATAATCTTTTTTCACCATCTCCCAAAAACTTCAATCAGAAACACACATCTGTAATAACAACCTACATTTTTGCCAAAAGGTAGCATTGGTTTTCCCCCGTTTCACCAGCCCTTGTCTCTCTCCCCTTCTTGAGAACCACAGAGCAACCTTTAGTGCCTGCTCTCAGACTGACTTCCAGAGCGTGGGTGTTTCACTGCTGGCTTGCAATGAGACAAAAAAGTCCCAGAGATGTTGTTACCTTTCCCCAGAATTCTTGCCTTGCTTAAAACAAAACATACATGTTGAGTTAAAGAAAACCTGTTAAAAGAAGTAGGAAGAGGGGAAACCCTGATGCCTTAGCATTATAATTGCCCATTGAAATATGACTCAGTTCTTATCAAGATAAACACGTATAGCCACGCTGACAGCGTGGTGGGAAGTGCTGGGCTCCTCCAGCTTCCAAGAAGAGCCTAACACACCAACTTTGCTGAGCACTGCATGCCGCAGCGCACGGCTCCTTCCCAAAGCCCATCTCAAGCAAGCAGGTGTTAGCATGGTTGGCCTTTTGAGGAAGGAAATGACCTTGCCTATGAGGGGGCAAGGTCGCAGACAAACCAGCAGCTGCAGTTTTGCAGGGGAAGTAACGGGTACACAGCTGATGTTACCTTTTCTCTTCTTGATTCTTGCACTGAAAGGGAACAGGAGCCAGATAAGTTTAGGGGAATATCTTGGCCTGCTTCAAAGTAACTCTTACAGGTCAAGCCTCTGCCAGAACTCCCCACAATTTAAATTATAAACACAAGGGGCTTGACCTTTCATGTAGCTGGTGCATGGTGTTTTGAGAAAAAAAACCTAAGGAAGGGACAGACAGAGCTGTCCATCCGACTCCAGCTTGGCAGGCAACAAATACACATACCTTCTAGCTGATACCGGCCAGTAAGAGGTGCCCACAGTTTCCAGAATAAGCTTATTTCCTTGCCTCTTCGTGTTCAGACAGCCTTGCCTCCCACCCTATCCTCTTCCATTGGGCTCTGAAGGGAGCAAATGCAAACACGAGGCTTTTCCCAGTTTCTCTGTGGAATCAACAGTGAAATCAGCATTACAGTTTGAGGAAAGTGGGTTGTCCAGGCTCTGCTCAGGAGTGTTTTGCCGTCAAAATATAAAACAAATATAAAAAAAGGGCTCTGTTTGCCCTTAATCTTGAAACTGTTGGTGTTATTTTCAACCTTCCCCTACAGACATTTAAGCTAATATGAGCTTTTCTGTTGTAGTGAAATAGAGAAAGAGATTGAATGCGAAGACTCCAGAAAATGAAGCTTTAAAGAAAAGTCACAACTTTCACAATACTCTTGATAAGCCTGAGAGCGCTGCCTACCATGCAATAGCCTTGCAGTCTTTGCTGAGTTGTCATGTAAAGACTCACAGAAGAAAAAAAAGTTGATTTTGAAACACCCAAATTACGAAAAGCCAACCTTTCAAAGCAAAACAGGAAGCCAGCTCTCTGCGCCGGCTACCTGACTCCTGGCAATGAAACCAAGGGCAAAGTGCTGTTGAACACCCAGTCAGTGAAGGCGCTCTCACAAAATGACCCCCCAAATTACTACTGTTTCTTTTTATTCTTTTAGCTTTATGTCTTGGTTTTATTGTTTGGGACAGATTTACTTTCAAAGGCTTTTATGGGCTGTGGGGAAGTCCATCGAATCTTTACATTACACTTCCTAGTTCTAGTTCTGATAAACCTGAAATGTCATGATGCTCTCAAAGCAGGCTTTCTCTCTCTGTTATAGAGAGAAGGAAGTAAATTGGATTGCCCCCACCAAGGCCAGGGAGTCAATATCTGAGTCGTGATTAGGACCCTGGACCTCAGCATGTTGCTCAGCCCCAGGCAGGGCTGGTCTTTGGTGGACAGTGGTCCATCATGGCAGGCCTGGAGGGCAGCATTTCGAGCTTCAGTTGGAGGCTGCTGGGAAGGCAGAGTTCTCTACACAATTGGGAAAAGGGTTCTAGGTTACCAACAGTTAAACTGAAAACAAAACTGAGAGTAAAACTGCAAGTTCATTAACCTCAGCTAGCCATTTCAGAAAGACAGCATCAACCTGGGTGCTAGGGTGTAACACAAGGTCCATCTCCTTAATAATGTCCAAAGAATTCATAGCTTGGTCAGCTTTAGGATTTAAGGGACTGTTGTTTGTGCAAACTCTGCTCAGAAGTGTTTTGCTGTCAAAATTTGGAAAATATCCTACAGACCGAAACTTCAGACACTGTGTTCCTTTGCCCAGAGCACAGTCTTGGATACTCTTTGTGTGACCCATCTTTTTGAAGCAGTGTATTCTGCCTGGAAAGCAAAGCAAAGTCACAGAGGGCTAGGAGCTGGACGGTGTCAGAAGGGCAAGAAGTCAGTATCTGAACAACTGAATCACACCCATGCATTTGAGTAATTAAATTGAAACAGCCAGCAAGATTGCTATCCTACCAGAAGCTCTTCATAACAGGCAAGAGAAATGAGTAAAATACTTCCCTTTAAATTACATTTAGCTCTAGTGTTTCTTTTTCTAACTCCAATAGCCTGATCAGCACTCAAAACTGTACATTCAGCTATTGTCACTCTTGCAGAGTATCTCAAAGTAGTGAATGCTTTGTGTAAAGACACTTGACGTAGTCTAATAATTCTCTAGCTAGAAAAAAAAAATCCTACTTTTCTAGCATACTGCATTCAGCTTAAATTATGTTCCTGTTAACTCTCACTGCATCATCACATAGTGGTGGAAAAGGCTGTGAAGCACCTCTTGGTATTTCAACTTCTCACTGCCCTTGCTATAAATTTCCATGTGGCCAGCCTAGACCCCAGCACACTGAGTACTTTGTTTTTAAAAATGCCATATAAGCTCACAGAAGAAGTTGCATATGCTCTTCAAGGAAGTAATAAGTCGAATGCCCATGCCTACATGGCACTTTCTAAAGCTTTTTAATTTTATTTATGGCAATATCATCCAGCTTCAGCAATTAATTACCTTGCTCAGTATGATGCAGTTGCTGTGCCTTAGCAACTGTTCATTCGTATTCTGGTCACAGGGTAGAAACCCAAAACAGGTACCCCGCGAGAGACCAAGATTCCTGACCTTAACTGTAGGTGGCATTCTTCATCTGTTCATCTGAATTATTGCTTAAGGAACAGAGACAAATGAATAATTTTCATGTACTCTTGATTAATGTTATCAGCCCTCTCCTAAGTTTAATTAAATTGTACTTTCAGTTGGAAGGAATGTGTGTTCATGAAATCTGAAGTTGTGTAACTGTGTTACCTGGAAAGATTAAAACAATTTTCTGCTGTTCTTGCCCTAGAAGCTGAGAAAATGACATGCATTTGAGTGATCTGGAGCGTTTCCAGAGAAATTCTTCCGTCATGTGCTATGAAAAAGAAAAAGCTGTAATGCCCAAAGGTGTATCCATGGTCTAGAGACCATTTTCAATTACCTTGCAGCAATAGTGAGTAAATCCACCTACATTATAAATTATCGGTGTTATCTCTAGAGAAATTTCAACTAATTTCCTTTAGTAGAGGGTTTTTGGCATGCCCAGAATTTCTCATATGTACTTGGTTATCTGAGAAACTCTGCGCTCTTCCAGCAGCCTTAGAAAGGTTACAAGGGAAAAAAGAGAGGAAATTTTCTTCTTCAACTTAGCAAAAAATTTAGTGAGCTTGAAAAAGAGAACTAAGCATGCTCGGCTAGAACTGGGCTGAACTGCAAGCAAGCAAGTTATCTTTGAGTATCCCATGCAGCTCTGAGTACATTTTGCTCTCTAAGCTTTTCCAGCCCTGATCCTTTTTCTGATGTAATGCCATCAGCGGTATCAGATTATGTGCATCCTTCATGATGCAGGCAAACATCCACGGAGTAGACTAAGGACACAGAGTTCATCTACACTGGTGACCTGGGAGGGTAGGCAACTTCTAATCCTATGAATAAATCTTCCAAATAGAAATGCAGTTCAATGAAATTATTCATTTCCCTTTTCAGCTTAACCAAAGATTAAACTACAAGAAATACGTACTTGTGCCAGATAACTGGAAACAGATGGCTAAGATTCGTTTTGTTCATCTGAGAAATTGGTGGGTCAAAGACATCAAGTCTCTCAAATAGTAGGTTTTCTTCTTTAAAAAAACCTTAGTTTGTGGGTGACTCATTTTCTTTAAATATTTTTAGTTCTGTCGTGACAGTGAGGTGCAGTCAGAATTGTTAAATGAGCTGTTTATCCACGTGGCTGAGAGGATTACAGGAAACATTTCACAGGGATGTATTAATTTTTCCACATTTTTTTCTGTGTGAAATGTGTTATCAAAATACTAATTTCAGCCTTCTACATGACCGAGTTAAAACCAAATATTTTAGTCTTATCCAAGGGGGAACACTCAGATGAAGTCTAAATGAAATATTCTGGAAAGTTTCATTTTTTCAATGGCAGTTTGGGGCCCAGTGCAAACAAAACAAAGTACTGAATTCATCTGCAGAACTGATACTATTTTTGACCAGTTCTAAATGTTACTGCTTACTATTTCTACAGCCCTTATCAGTAACAAACCTGAAAGAATATGAATTCTTCAGCGCTTAACAAAAGTTTAGCTGGGTGGAAGTGCTGTTGTATTTCCTTTGTAGAAAAATAAGTGATTGAAAGTTAAAAAATTATTTGGCAAAGCCCTTTCCAGGAATCATGCCTAGATTTTGCTTTGCCTTGTGTGGATTTTCTGAAGACGGTGAAGAGGGATTAAGTGAGCTGTACTTACCTCTTTCTGC
The DNA here is from genome assembly GCF_000687185.1 of Egretta garzetta. Classification (NCBI taxonomy): domain Eukaryota; kingdom Metazoa; phylum Chordata; class Aves; order Pelecaniformes; family Ardeidae; genus Egretta; species Egretta garzetta. The sequence goes on from NW_009260133.1 coordinate 1,606,317, forward strand.
TGTCTCCCATCATCACTGCTTGGGTCAATGTGCCTTCACTGATAAGTGACAGAGAAGAAGATATGATGAGTCTTGTTTTTCCCATTCACAGTGTTCCTGGGTTCAGCCTTAGCTGATAAGAGCAGAAATATAGATCAGTCACCACGAGAAAACTGTGAAAGCTATGAAAATCCTGTATTATGCTGGATAATACACTTTGATATGCTTTTTTGTTTCCTGATAGAAAATAAATGAAAAGGTACTGCTGTGCTTGTTTATGGTTTATTGTTATTAAACACGCACAGAACGGTGTATTAGAATCTGGGCAAAAGGCACGAATTTATTGGTTTTCCTGTTTGTTCATCTGCTAAGTAAAGTGTGATTGTATGAAAACTTAAGACATCTGCCCACCAACCCCAAGCCTCAACGGATGTCGCAAAAGGAACCACGTCCACTGGCACCAGGTGACGGACTGGGCTGCTGCCTGTGGGAAATCCTCTGGATGTGCAGCCTAAGCGTAAAGACTAATTGAAGCCAGTCCTAGATTTGCTGATGGTTACCACAAAATGGCAAAATATTTCACAGAGCTCACTAATATCAACAGGATTTAAGATCATTTAGCTATAATGGGTTGATAGAAAATGCATTACTAAAGCTGGCTCTGTACACCTGTGAGTATATTTCAGTGCAAAATCCTGACCAGGTCTAAGCTCCAAACTACAACATAGTCCCTAAGGAAGTCAAACATAAATCAAAATTGTGCAGCCCAATCTGCCTAAGATCATGTATGATTTAAATCTCAGCCTTACTTGCCTGAGTTTTGGAAAGGGTCAGCATAACAAGTTTGTGAGTTTGGGGCTTTTGTTTTTCAAATTAGACCAATGTTAATGAGCTCCTCAGTAGCATGGCTGATAAAGATGAACAGCCATATTCTGCATGAGGAAATACACCAAAGAATATATAGAATCGTCCTCTGGTATGTTTTACAGCTCCCTTTGTGTTCTCAGATCTGGAAAATATGTTTCACAGTGACAGTTTAACTAGAGTACTGTGAGCCGAAGCATGCAACAGGTTTTGCGGTTTCGTTTTGGGCAGAGATTAAAAAATAAAGCAGCTTTGTTTTTTGTAAACATTAGCCACTTTGGTATTAGCTCAATTCTACAGCTCAGGCTGTTTCAGATATACATGTCTTTGCACAGATCTCTGGAGTCAAACGGCACATAAATGACTCCCTCACTCCCTCACCAACACACTGCCATGCAGAGACAGCAAATTTAAAATACACGTGCATAAAGGTACATTCTGTAGCACAATACATTCTATAGCACAATATTTTTATCAGTTCAGTGAAGATACACCTGATGCGGTGCTCCAGATGATACCACGTTCATTACAACTCTGCAGCAAAACTGAGGTTGGCAGTGTTGCAACCTCATTGGCTGCCTGTGATCATAATTAATGGGCAACTTTGCAGCTATTTAGACTCTAACTTGATAGATTTAAACCTGCCCCGGTGTCTTTCCCATGAACTGTTACAAGGTCAACCTCATGTTCACATAAACATGAACAAGACCAAGGCAAAATCCAGCCTTACTGGGTATAGTTAAATAACACCTCAGTCATATTCCTTGAAGTTATGGCAGTAGATTCCCCAGGCTAGTCAAATGGCTGTAAAACCTCTCCATTCTGCACATGGTGAAATGGAGATGAGATAGTCATGGATCCTCTACAGCAGCCCAGGGACCGAACTAACACATCAGTGCAGTGGCACTTCATGTTCTGTGCCATGACATCTGATTCTCACAGGTGGCTGTAGGAGTTAGTTCCACAAATCCCTTTTCTCAGGTTTAATAAAGGGATTTGGCTAAACCAAAGATCACCATATAATCTGGAAAGAAACATTCAAAGGAGAAATCCTCATCACATTATGGATTTAATAATCAGAAGTTTCAGGTGACCCACGTGGACCACATCTTTGCAAACCCTGCAGTGATTTTTCCAAATCAAATTCATTCAGTACTTAGGAAGAGTGCCTTGGAAAATTAAGTCCATGATTCTTCTTGCAACGTGTGGACAGCACATAGGCATATTTTCCCATACGATAAAAACAGATAGCACACTTTCCCACTCCCCTAGAAACTGAGTTAATGAGGAATGACTAATGCATCTGTTTGGACTATCAAAATGCTCATTGTAAACTCGATGCATCATTTAGCCTAAGTACATCGCAGCAAAGGATACAGTCCAAGGAACACAGTTTCTTTTCCCTTGATTAATAAAGTCTTGGAAATCATGCCTAAGAGCATTCTGTGATCCCTCAAGGTCAAGAAAAAGATGCATTACTTAGGAATTAGAAGTAGTTCACTCTGAGGCATTAAGCGGTACGTTAGCTCACCCTACATTGCTCAATAATTTACTTTAAAAACTTCCATGTGGTTTCATCTACCCTTCCCCTCTTCCTCTACAATATTTTGTTTTGTTTTGTTTTGTTTTGTTTCCCCATCAGGACAGACAGTGCAGACCCCAGCGCTGCCCACTCAGTCTTCATGCCATAGGCAGTGGTAGCTTGGCAGAGCTGTTGGGGAAGTGTGCGCGTCATTATTCTATAAAGTGTCTGCTTCATGGGAATTACTGAGCAGACCCCTGACAGAAATTAGGGCAACAACCCAAATTTATTCGCCTTATATGCATGATTTCTTGAGTTTGGAATTTGCCACCAGATAATGCAGGCTGACTTCACAAAGTTGCTATAAAACATAAGAAAAGGTCAGGTTTTGTAGGAACTACAAGGTCAGGTTTTGTAGGAGCTGTATGCAGCATCAGCAAACTTTTTCCTTACAGCCCCCTTCTCAGTGAGTTATTTCCAAAATAAACTTCAGTGATTGTGTCAGTACTTAAAACAATCATTCCCTTGACTCACCAATGCTAATAAACTCTCTAATACACAAGGAACAGGGGGTGTTCAGGCAAAACCAATCAGTGTTTTCTGTCATAACACTGCCGAATAGCAGCAAAGAGAAAGAAAATATTTATGAAGAAAGATTACCAATCCAATGAGCATGACTTGGGACCAACCCAACTGATGTAGGAGACAAAAGGTGGAGCAAGGAACAGTAAGCATGACCCATGGGGACACAGTGCTGTACCCAACAGCACTGGCTGGAAGGTGAAAGTTGGCACCTTTGAAAACGTACCCCTATGACACAGCTCAGTAGTGAAAAGGACACTTGCAGAATTCAAAATTTTATACCTCCCTTATGCTGTTTTGGGGGTTTTTAGCCATTTTACAGAAAGACAGCAATAGACTGGTTCCACAATGTCTCCTGTATGGTTGTTTTCCCTAACATCGTATATGCAACTTACTAGTATAATAAGTTTGAAGAACTTGTCTATAAATGCTGTCAGATGGTTTCTTCAAACAGCGACACAGTGAAAGTACTATTTTCTCTCGAGCCAAAGAAAAAGTCTTTGAATGGCTTGTATAATATGCAGCACTGAATGTCTTGATTAATGAAACCCCAAGGGATACGGAATAGAGCTCATATCACAGGAGCAATTATAAGGCCCAGAAGCCTATTATTTTGTAAGAATTACTATGGAAATACAAGCATTTGTTGCAGCATGTTCATTAGAAGCATTTCTATTTTATCATCACTGGAATACTCTAATATCTGCTAATCAGCTCAGGAATGTGAGATTGCTACAGGAGGGAAACTGTATTTTTAAAGGATGGAAGATGCTCCTTCGTCTATCTCAAGAGCCAGTCTGAAAATATCAGGACAATATTACTGTCTAGAAAGGAAGGAGCTTGGAGCACTAGAAACAAGGTGAATGTCAGGTTCAGGTTTGTCAACACAGCACCATAAAATCATGCATTTCAAGTACTCTGAATGGAGAAAAGGCCTGTGTATCTCAGTTACCTGATGTTCATCAATAGAAGAATAAAAATTTTAAAAATGGGGGAAGTGTTTTCACTGCAGTTAGGAGTTTGAAATGCCAACTGACAATAGCTCCAGTATCTTTTTACCGCTCCTTGATTGATTATCAATCAGCTTAAAAAGAAATGATAACCACAGTTTTGTGGCTAGAAGAACAAACAGCTGTAACTGAGAAATATTAAGAAAAATGAACGTCAATAAATATACGAATTTCACATTATAACAGTTCACTCTTATTTCCAGTATTCCTCTTTTGGAGCCCACAGTTATCTAATGATGTACAACTGAAAAATAAACAAGAGGCAGATCTTTATGTGAACCAAAAATATAGCTAACTTTGTCTAAAAATTATAAGGATTGGCAACAGCAAAATACTATGAGCAAAGTAAAGAGAGCAAACTGAAATACCCAAAAGTAAATGAAGCTTTAGCGAAAGTATGCTGTGGAAAATAATATAGGAAAGAAAGTTCAGGAAAAATGCAGTAAAGGGAAATAACTAAAACAAATGGTAAAGAAAAAAAATAAACAAGGAAAATGCTGTTCAAAAAAATCAGAGCATGAAATATAATATTCCACCTTTGCTGAAAACAAATCTAGTGTCTACTTCTTTTATGCGTGGAAGGGTAAACACTGGCTAAACCAGGCTGGCTTCCAAACAGCATTGCCAACATAAATACTGCCAGGAAGCACAAGCCGTGCGGAGCGCTTGGCCCATAGCTCATTCTGTTGTTCTGACTTCTACAGGCACAAACCACTGTGCACACTGGTCAGTATAATGCTACACCTGAACGATGTGCAGTGAACAAAACGCTGCTGGTGTAGTCTCAGGGTTTGGAGGGGGTTGCTCAGCAAAGGGAGAGATGTGCCCATCACGGGGCTCCTCCATGGCACCCTGCAGGGCACTGGCCACAAACCCACGGGGTCCTTCGTTACCGCTCACTAAGCTGTTCAAATAGGGTATCTTTCAAATTTGGCATTTCATCTCTGAAATGCAGAAAACCTACACCGCATCATATTTTACACCGGTGTCCCTCCACAGCTAAGGATAATCTCAGAGCTGCAGCTGGAATCTGTGCTCAGCTCTGCGCTAGCTGCGTGACCCATTTCCCTAGCATCCATTTGCGCGTGGTTACAACGTGCTGTGATTAAGCTTCCCTACTGATTTAAACAGTTTTTCACAAAATACCAGAGTGTGAGAACCATTGGGAAATGTGAGGAATTTAAGCGGATCTTTCTCGGGTCACTTAGAAGTGGCATGGTTGCCGAAGGTGGTGGACTACGGCTACCAGCATCTGCTGGGAATGGACATGTCACCTTCTGAAAGCTTTCTAAAGGCTCTGTCAGTATCCTTTTGTTTGGTGACTTCTTCCCCTTGCTAGGGGAGGAGGCAGAGTGGTGAACAAGTGGCTCTTACAGTTCACAGACTTTGCATAGGGTCCACAACATATGCCTGGCATACCACATACCTGTTCTTCCTGGGGCTGGCTTTATTCAATGCTACCATTGAATTATTTGCCCTCACCTTGACATGTCTTTGCAGCTGAAGAACACCCAGGTTGAGATAGTCCTCAGTAAAGCTTCTCGAGGCTGGCATGTGCTTGGTGCCACAGCCTGTCCAGCAACGCCCATGAGCCAGTCCATGCCTACCAGTACCTCTGGGACAAGATTAAGTAAATACAAAGTTGCTTTAGGTTTAGAATGTCACTGAGCCTGGATAAAAGTCACATTTTCCCCTTCTGAAGAACTATGTTGGCTCCTTCACACCCTTAAGACACTCAGAATTATAATTATTTGGGGAGGAAAAGGTGAAATACTTTTATATCATGTTTTCATGGATTTAAAGAAAACCTTACATGTCATAGCTTTGCCTTGAATATTATTCCTTTGATGTAGGAAAGAAAGGTAACATCATACTTCAACTTTTTTCATGGATGAATGCAATATATACTGAATTTGTGTCAGGAAAAGCATTTCTCCCCTTCTTTCTTGCTTCACCAATTAATTTTGGAATGAAATGACAACATTCTCCTTATTAAAATTTCTGAGTTTGTGGCACAGACTTTTTTACAACTAAAAGTGTGAGTTAAAATAAACATATCTTGACATGATCACTGTCTCCTATGTATTTGAAAAGGTAGTTTATAGAAGATACTTACTGAACCAAAAAAAACCGTAGTGAGCCATGCATCTCTCAAAGCCATTTTTCCCGTAGTCTAGAATCTGGAAATTAGTCCAAACTAGGAAACGTTTAGATACAGCATGTCTAGAGGTAGTAAGCACGGCTATCTGTAATGACCTTTGAAGGTTCACATACTGCTCAGTATTTTCTTACTCAAGAAGCGATGTTCAGCCGTCTCAGCTCTTGCAAAGAGGTAGCAAGTTTCTGTTGACAACTGTGAATGCACTTGCAGCTCAGATTTCCCTGAAGTCCAAGTCTTGACCCCACAGACTGATTTCCTATGTCACAAGTAAATCAAGGAATTATTTGATGTCAGACGTATAAAGGCAGGTGTCAGAATTTTTAAAAAATACAAATGTGATATTAAGTAGCATAAAAGTATCAAGAAAAAGCAGGTAACTGTGTGTTTCAACTAATCACTTCACAGAAATGAAGTTCAGCTAATGTTTAAAATGTTGTGCAAGCATTGCACACTGACTGCCTTTTAAAGCACAAAACAAGGCGTGGGGTATACTAGAGCTTTCATTTGAGCAGATGCCAGTGATTTTTATGGTGGAGAAGACAAACAGAAAACCTATCTCAGGTATCCCAAGAGAGCACTGGCCAGCCTGTTACTAAATAAAAATACTGGCAAAGTGTTTCCCAGCATGGTAGAATTATTTTCTTGTTTTTCCCGTATCCTATCCTGAGAATGAACAACAGGCAACAAGAAGGGCATTTTTAAAACTATCCAATGCTAATGTTTTGAACATACCGAACTTCGGAATGTTAGAATTAAAATGCATGCATGCACACATACATAGCTATTCTTAAGTGCAAAAAAAAAGAGCGCAAAATTAAAGCATGACACACTATGCAGCCTCTGGGCAATTTTAGGAGAAGGGACATCAAGATCGCTGCTGTTTTTCCATTTATCCTGAAATATATGAACAAAATTTCACGAATTTTTGCTCTGCTTACTTGTTTATTATTGTTCTCTTTTACTACTTTCACATTTCGTTCATTAATAGGTAAGCATTCTACATTTTTTTCCTTTCTTTTTTTTTAAAAAACTAGGCAATATAGACCATCATAAAAATAAGACCTATTTGAAAAGAAAAGAAATGCAGGCTGTTTTAAGTCAGAAGCTCAAGAAGGTTAGAGTAATGGTCTCCAGGTAGCAGATTCCAAATCTTTCTGCCTGCCCTCTGTGAAAGTTTTTGCTTCTTTCTCCTTTCCAAGCAGTCTGACAAGAGGAACTTAGAACAGTGAAAATGCAGAGTAAATACTCCTGAGAGTGCTTAACAGAAAAACAAGCCGTGTCTCGAACAGAAAGCTTAAAAAGACGCTTTCTAATGGCAGAGGTTTTGCAAAAAGTTTACTCTTCTAAGCCAATGATTCAGTAGCATTTTCAAGATCAGGAAATCCTTTCTCTACAATGGATACTTTGTCATGCCAGCAGACGGATCCAAAATTTTGTTGTGACTCATTCATAAGGCATTCAAACATTTTTATTTTCTTCAAATGTCTGGGGTTTGAATCATCCAAATCTCCATCAAAAGAAGCAGCAAGCAAGCAATTTCTTCTTCCAGACGGGATGTTTTGAGAAGAGGCTATGCCTTTTGCCGGCCAGCATGGACACGTGTGGCCCTCAAAGGTCGGTAACAGCAGTCAGCGGTGTTTGCAATATCCCGGGCACTAAGGGGCTGCTTACCAACTTGTCTCTACAGATTTTTACCTCTAATAGGGCCCTGCAAAGAACAAAAGTGCTTTGGCTGTGGTAAGGTATGTGTACATCATAATGACTTTGTACAAGCTATGTACCGTTGAAATTAATCTGTTTAGACAAGTTCCTCATCTGATTCACGGCTTAAGTAATATACCCTGAAAAGGGGTTTTATTAATTTCCCATCTTGCTTCTAGTCAAGCATTGCTGATGTAGATTTTTTTAGATGAACACAGGAAACAGCAAAGATCTTCATCGCTGACATTCACGGAACTCCACAAATTGCTCTCAGAAGTGATGTTATTCTCTGGTACACTGAAAATTCTAGAAAGCACCAATAGTGAGTGCACAGGGGGGTTAAAGGATTAGTGCACAGATATTTTAAGTCAATGTTCACATGTGAAATCTCACTAATAATCTGTGAGAATTTTTTTTTTTTAATTCTTGAGAAAACCTATCGTGTTCGGTTTGTTTCTCATTTTGATCATCTGCTGCACCGTTCATTACTGAGCACTTTTCACTTGTGAGTAGTGGCAAATGGAGCCATAGGTGGAGATAGCTAGTTTTGGTGTCATCTTCTCCCTTTTTCTTTTAGCTAAGAGTGATTGGGTTTTGATAATAAATTTAAGTAATTACTGGATATAATTAATTTAAAATAGATACGAGATGTACTACACATGGTAAAGGATCACAAATTTTGCCTTTTCAATCAAGTGCAAACCATACTATGCCATTTGCTGATGAGGAATAAGTGCATCACATCACAGGGAAAAACTAGTCAGCTCACACAGTTTGAACCAAATCAGTGTGGAAGTGGCTGGTGGAGTTATTAACGGCACGTAGTTAACCAGTGATCACTGAACTGTAGATCCAGAATCCATATTGATAATACAACATATACACCCCAGTACCAGGCATTTATAAAGTGTTAATAAACACCTGAAAATTTCTAAACGCGTTTCTAGCACTGTGGTGGTTACTGCTGTTTCCACCCCAAGGTCCCACCATCAGCTGCAAATCTTCGTGCTTCCTTATAGACCATCCACCTCCTCCAAAACTTATAATAACTATTAGTAATCAAGAGCTAGGTGAAATATCTAGGTTCTTCCTTACAGGCCAAGCCAATTACCTAAGTTGTTACAATTTATTCACTCAGCTGTCACTGAAACGAAATATAACACCTCAAATTTAAGACTCTGATCCTATGGGCTCCTGCAAGCCCCTGTAGGACTGTCTAATTTTACCACAAGGAGCAATTCCATTTGGTCACTGGCACAAAGGGAATAATCAGAGTACCGCAAACTTATGAATGTATGCTAGATTGCTACTTTTTGCCTTAAAAGTTGGTATATTGAAACAAAAGTATTCAACAGGTTCATTTAAACTTGTTGATTACTTTGACTTTATTTTAATGATAATTCAATTTTCGGTCTCTTCATTTCAGTAGTAGTTCAGCAGCTGTTTGCTACAAGCTTTACAAACTATTTAAAATTCTCTAGAATTACACCATGGGATTTTATTTTTATTTTTCAAAAAGTAGGTTGAATATTTGGTTAGAAACAAGTCAGTTCACAAAGTTTTTATATACACACAAAGTTTAATTGGTAATGAGGAAATATAAGTCATACAGCCTGGGAGCTCACCAGTGGCACAAAAAGGCATACCCGAGATTCCAAGCCTCAGCTTTTCAGGTTTTCCAAGCTCTCAACCTTAAAAAGCCTTATGAATAGAAAGTACAGGCTCTCCTCATCCTCAGTACCTGCTTCTGAGTTTTGCAAAGCAGACACTCAAGTGCTATGAAGATTGGCATAGACAATTGTTGGTCAATTTAGCAAATATACCACGGCCCATATACCATGCATCAGTCTGTGCGTTTGCACAAATTGTGTGTGTCCGGCTGTAGCAAGATTTTGGAGGTGTTGAATATGCAATTCCGTATTTTGAAATCTAAAGTTAGAAACATTTTTTTGTGATTTCTGTCAAATATAATGGGCTTTAAATAAACTTTAATCTTCACAGAGTAGTTCTACCATCAGCTAGAACATTACAGAAAAACTCTCTGCTCTTTTTTTACATCAGGCTATTAATCCAGCAGAATTACCTTTACAGATTTAGAGATATACATGCAATATAATACTTCCAGTCTTTGTTCACCTCTGTTCAGAGCTGGAACAAATCTATATAAGAACTGCCAACTGGAAAAATACTGGTAGGACAAAAGATTTGCCAAGGGCTGGATTACACCATGCAACCATAAAACCCCCAGGAGCATGTTTTAACCACTCTTTCTGGAATAATTTGTCCTTGTCTACTGTAGCAAGTCTTACTAAATTTAGAGCTAGTTCAACAGCAGCCTTTACTGACACACACCAGGAGCAGTAAGTGGAAGATCATCATGGTGGGCAAAATCCCAACCACAGTCTCTCTCTCTGGAACACCATTGACTCCAGTGGACAGAGGACAAAAGACAGTTTGAATTTAATTGCTGGTTTGGGAAAAAAATGTATTTCAGAACCACTAAATGGCAAAGTAGATTGACACTTTTGCTTGGTGTCAACCAGCATTGGTCAGCATTTTAAATTCCAGAGGAAAGTTACAGCCAATAAAAGTTGCTACTACCTGCCACTGGCTTTTCACGGAAAAAGGGCCTTTTCCACCCACTAATGTCTACAAAAAAAATTTTCCCCCCCCCTGCCACTGGCTTGCAGAGAAAACTGGCCATTTCCACAGCATTATGTACTCAACTGCCATTAGGGTGGCTGCTTCCCTCTGTGCGCCTTTGCAGCCCATACCATCATGAATACTCATGCAAGAGTGGATTGAAGCTTGACTCATTGAAATGACCTGTAAAACACAAACTTCCCTGGAACAGGATATCCATTAATATACCAATCCATTTTAGACAGCTTATGAATGGCTGCCACAGCACAATAAAGTTACTTTGAAAAAAAACCAATTAACTTCCAAACACCACTCCAGCGGAAACTAACCATGAAGTCTACATAATAGCAAAGCAAACAAAAAACCTACTGGGAAGGAGCTTAGGCTATCACAGTAAGCCATGTCACATGTTTTCCTCGCTATCAGCCCCGTGGACCCATGAAAAAGAAAGAAACCATGATTAATGCCTCTCTGCCGTCCACCAGTCACTAGGTACCAAATTGTCCTTCTGTGCCTGTTGGTTGCTAGCACAGGCTGGAGCCAAAGTTGGGATTCTCTCAGCTATACCCAAAGAAAACTGACCATCCCACTGGAGGAAGGAAAACTACAGTCTGCAGTGTCTCTGCTCATCCTCCCCTGGTCCTGCCAGCTTAGTCAAGAAAAGTTCAATACTAATAGAATATGCAACGCAGAAGAATATTTTTTTATTTGAAGCAGAATGTGTGATGAATATACCCGCATATAGTTCAAGACAAACAAAGAGCCCAGGTTCTGCTGTTCTATAATTATACATAGTATGAAGACTGGCATGGTAATGACCAGGAAGCTAAGTAAGAGACTAACTTTTCAAGCTCTTTGCTCAGTAGGAGATGTTTAATGCAACACATTTACATTTACTGTTTTGCTGCCAACAAGAGTGATCTCTGTCCTGTAAGTTGACATGGGCGGTTTCTTTGGCCAAAAGACACATGGCAGCAATTTTCTTCAAGTACTCCAGACAGCACAGTGACCCCTATTGACGTACCAGTCCTCCCAGCTTCAGTGTTACTCAAACCAGACTTCTCTAGAGGTGTGGAATGGGAGACAGGGAGTGAGTGTCCATCCAGATCCATCACAAAGCATCTCTTCTGAGCTCTGATACCAGCATGGGCAACTGGCAAGAGGTTTTCTGTTTTAGAGGGAATAAGAAGATAACCAGAGGACTAAGAAAAATCAAAAGCAATTACTCAAAAACCTGTAATCAGTCATTTATGAAATGAGATGGTCATGGAAAAAGTTACCTTTTACTGTACTTCTGTCATGCATTTTGACCAAACTCTTATTTCAGAAGTCCTGTGAGACTGTTTCAGAAGTAGGCATGACATGGAGAGCAGCTCTGGCTCCTACCCGAGGCACTCAGTCTGGGTAATTTAGTGGTGTCAGAAACACCCAAAGGCTGCTGATGCCTTCGTACCTGCACACACACCCGTGCCCAGTGCCACGCCCAGCAGTGCTTTCTTTTTGGGAAAGCAAAAGGTACTCGGGTGAATATACTCAAGCCAGGAGAGAAGAGGTAGAACATTTCAAACCTCAGTTACTCTCCAGGTGACTACTGCTGGTTACTGGTGCTGTTGGGCCATCCCAAACCAACACATAGTTTCAAATGGAGTCATCTTATTCTCAGACACAAGGCAACAGGTTAACAAGGGCCGTAAGAGGAACAGTGGCGGGACTTTTTCAGAAACACCCCTACTTAGATAAAAACATGCTTTTTTACTCATTCTTTCTTTGTGCCTTGTTATGAGTGCTAAAACTCTCTGTACTGTGAGCATCATTAACTGCAAAGCAAACATGTCATGTAATCATGCTCTACAGCTCTGCTTCCTCCATGAATCTCAACGTACTTTACAAAGGAAGAGAAATATTGCTATTCCTATTGCAAGTGGATGGTTCCTATTTCACAGATGTAGTTACCATACCACACGGTCCCCTCGGGCATGCTTCCTCGGTGCAGCTCTGGCTATAAAGAGAATCAGCCCAGTGATGCATTTGGACCGACACACACAAGAGGGATGAACACATGGCTTGAAGCATTTTATTTCAAAGTCTGTATCTCTAGAGAACATACAAAGATTAGAGAAGATCTTTCACACAGACACACAAGCTCAAACACCTGTATGTTCTTTTGGATTTATTGTATATAATGATTTTTCTTTCCAGTTTTACCAGCACATCCTCCTGACAAATGGAAATGGTTAGAAAACAGCGGGAAAATGGGGGTGGGAGGGAAGCAGGGGGAAAAGAGAATGTTTACATGCTACTTTAAATATTTTCCAGATTTGAGGTTTCAGGGTGGGAGGAGGAAAAGGAGGGGCCTGTTTTTCTAAAAAGCATGGGAATCCAAAAGTCAAAATCTTTAAATTTCCAAATGCCAAAATTCAGTGGCATTAAGTCAAAACAGATGTTTCATTTTGGTTTCACATTTTAAAAATGGATGTACATTTGAATATTTTCATTTCATTCTGTCTCAAAAAGTGCTACGAGAACTCCATTTTCCTTTTATTTGAGTTATTTTGAAAGACATTTCCCCAGGGAAGTTTCAACAGGAAAAAAGAAGGGGCTTTCTGACCTCCTCTACCTCTGAGCTTGACTTTAATCTGCAGTGAAAACAGCTCGCCTCATGGTCTTTATTATGCTGTGCTCAGAAAAAGATGACCAAAGAAGGTGTTAGGATATTCCCTATTGGACATTAGATGATGATATAATGAATTATGGACATTTGCAGACACTGCCTTTTACCACTTAGAATTTATGGGGGAAGAGTAGGATATAAAACCGAAGAAGAGGAGAGTACATTTTTCATTTTGCAATGTAGAAATGGTGGATTTCTTACAATTTTATAGCTCTGGGGTGTCTTTATTTTGTATTATTTTTCCTGAAAAGTTTGTTATAAAGTTTAATATACTTTTTATGATAGATACTTGACATTTTGCATTTTCATTGCAATTTTTTGAAAGATGGTATTCTACTCACTTGAAAGAACCTTAGAGCAGTCCATGCAAATATACATATTTAGTATATGCAAATGCACATACCTCTGTATTTTCACTTTTAATCTATTTTAATACAGCACACTTCCAATACAAAGGAGGGAAAAGAATTCTAAAGACTGAGTTTCCTTGCCTTAACTGTGTGCTATATTGAAAATGCTGCTTTGTGAATGATACGGTTGACATGTTTTCAAGGAAATGCAAAACCTTTTCTAAATTTTGAAACTAATCACCTGGCCTCTGCAATCCAATTCTCTTGTAAAGATTCCTGCACCACCGCAGTAACGCTTATGCAAATATGCCCTCTGAGATGAGACTGGGAGTCTGGAGAGCAGTTAAAGGGATTTTTTGGTACAACAGATCAGAATAATCTGAGAGGAAGAAAAATGCAGTTGCAAAACACAGAGTTAACGGTGTGGATCCTGTGCGGGGGAAAGGAGCGGGGAAGGAGAGAAGGGAATGCATGCCTGAGGATTCAAGCTAAGAAATACTAGAATTGCTTTGCAAAAGGCCGAAATAGCTCTTGCGTGCTATTTTTGTCTTTTGCAAAGTAAGTCTAAATAGCACACTAGAGCCCAGGGTCAGATTTTTTTTTGAACACAAAGGATGTAGATAAGACATTTTGGGTTTGGGCAGAAAAAGTGCGTTATCTGGCATCTAACTCCCACTGCAAATCAGGAGGTGGTGAGCAACCCATTTTAACTTTAAAAAGTCACACCCCACCTCCACATGCAGGCAAACTGCCTGTGAGCAAGTAGCATTTCCTCGTTAAAATGTTTTTCCATAACCCTTCAAAGAGTGATCGTGTGCAAGAGCTCTCTGGCAGGGAGCAGAATGCAGCAGGCACAGCGCAGTGCGGCAGGACGGCATTTCTTCTCACTGTTAAATCTGCACCCTCAGCTGTCCCTGTATAATGCAGTACAGGAAAATACATCCATTACATCGGGCTCCTTCATAGCAGGGCTGAGCCTGTGATTTCACAGGAAAGAAGAAAGCCCACAGCTTTCTGAAAGAGTGATTTTCGCTCCCTTCGTCTGGACCTCAGCCACTCACCATCTGCAGAGCTGGGGCAACTTTTTATGCTTCCATGAGTTACCAAGAATCAGGCTTCAAAGTCCGGTGGGGTTCAGTTACCCAGAACAGCGTTTCCTAGGGGTGACAAGGTGGCTCTGGGGGTGGGTGCGCTGTAAAACCCGGCCGCTCTGGGGAGCCCACGCTGGTGCTTCAGCCCTGGAGAAGCAGCGATCTGCCCCCCGTGGCGGGGACGGGGATGCGGCACGTGTGGGAGCTGCCTGTGCTCCACACTGGCTCCATCCTAGGCTGTCAGCGTGGAGGCCCATCGCAGAATTATGTTGTGTTTACAATTAAATGTATTAGCATCGCCGTCCCTGTGCTGACTCTTGATTCGGCTTGCTGCCTACAGGCAGCAAAAAATCCCATTTTATGATGGGAGCCTGCAGCTAACATGCGCAAAGTTCCTTTTGGTCTGAGATGGGGCAAAGCACTTCTGTGCTTGGAAAAAGGTCAAAGCAGAACAGCAGCTGTGGCCCAAAAAGCTCTCTTCTTTTGTTTCCATTGAGATATTTTCTGTTATTATGCAACCTCAAGAGTAATCAAAACCACATGACTCCAAGCCGTAGCTAAGTAGAGTTAAGGAAGAGGTTAATATAAACGAGGCAGAAAGATACGGATTGCACGGAAGAGTTTTCAGTGTAAGCAGAGAAGAAGGGCAAGACAGTGAGACATAAGGAGAGCGCGTATCTCACTGGGCATCGCACAGGGAGCTGGTGAGAGCGGCACAGCTTTCTGAAGTCAAACTTGACTCTCGCTCCATTTCTCCAGCTCTAAACCCATGTGTCACAGTCCCCCTTGCCGCTCTTCGGTGGCTCAGGAGGGAGACTTCAGTTCACAAACAGCAGTTCTCCAGATTAGTTTTTACTGTTTGGGTCAAGCTATCCCCCTCCTTAAGTGTGTGGTAAGATAGGTATTTCTGATTCATTAAACACAATATGTTCATATAACTATGTGTTTCAGCACCGGAGTCTTATTTCGGTGCTTACTACTATTTACACTTCTCTTAGCAATCACAAAATCGTTGTTGCTCAAAATGGTTGCTTTTTCCCTCAGAACTGGCACTTTGAATTATTTTTTTCCTTTCTCCTCGGCCTGTTCACATTCCCTTTACTTTCCAAAGTCATCCTATTTTCTCTTAGGCGATTTACAAAGAAAGCCAGAGACCTATTGCAGTTCAGCTCTCGTAAAAACTGGACAGACACATTTGTGGGTTTTAAGAAAGGGGGTAGGTAGAGGGATCTGACTGCTCGGCTGACGGTGCAGCTGCTTCCCCAGAGCTCTGGCTGGGGGCGTGCAACGTTCACAGAGCCAGACATCATCGTTACACACCATTAGCTGCCCGAGAATGAAGCAGGTTATATCACTGTGTTCTCAAGAAATTATTACTTCTCGACGGTCCCTTTGTTTTGACACTAGCCTCTATTTTACTCTAACTGGGTGACTGAGGTATTTCTTGTAGCGTTTCATCATTACTCTGGGGTTGTTTAGTCTGGAGAAGAGGAGGCTGAGGGGAGACCTTATCGCCCTCTACAACTGCCTGAAAGGAGGCTGTAGCGAGGTGGGGGTCGGCCTCTTCTCCCTGGTAACGGATGCTAGGATGAGGGGGAATGGTTTGAAGTTGTGCCAGGGCAGGTTTAGGCTAGACATTAGGAAAAACTTCACCAAAAGGGTTGTCAGGCTCTGGAATGGGCTGCCCAGGGAGGTAGTCGAGTCCCCATCCCTGGAGGTATTTAAAAGGCGGATAGATGAGGTGCTTAGGGACATGGTTTAGTGGTAGGATGGCAGGGTTAGGTTAAAGGTTGGACTCTATGACATCTATGGGTGGTGACTGCGCTCTTCTGTTCAGACGTCCCTCTCAGACGATTCTATTCTACTTAGAGCTGAACAAGCACAGCCAGTGATTAATAGCACGTTCATTGGGGGTCTTGGATACCTGGTGATTGGCATCACGGTCCTTAGTCCCCAACATCTGCTACGTTCAGAAAACACTGCGAAGAATGGGGTGTTTGTAATGTTTCTCTGAAGACTTTTAAGCATGTGTGCTTGCAGCGTGCTTACAGTAATCATGTCTATTTTACCTGTGCTGGTGGAACATGTGAGCCCTGAGCTATGTCTTGGCACCTGCATGCAGACATTGTATAAATATATACGTAGCAGATTTTTAGGCTGCTCAGGACTGGACTAGCTATTGCTTCCTGGAAGTATCTTAGCAAGCAAGTTTATTGGCACAAATACTCATCAGTTAAAACAAGTCTGAAGTGGCTCTCACAGAAGTCTATTTTGAATTGGTATCGTGCAAAATCTCAGTAGGAACCCAGTTCCCTGAGGTATAGACATCTGATTGAGGAATGTGCTGGAACACTCGCATCCAGCAAACACACGCTCAGCTTCACGCTTTTGTATGATATTAAATACTTGCAGAGAGCTGATGTTTTGTAGTGCCACTCCCCATCCTAAAATTCCTGGTGCTCCCACTTCAGTGCTCTCCCTAGTGGCCTGCCCATCAGCCAGGTCCCCAACATGAGAAAACCTCACCCTCGAAACATCTCACCAGGAGAAGGGATGCTGGTGCCTCTGCTGCTCGGGATGTCCGGGGTGGTCCTGATGGATCGTAGCCCCAATGAGCAGCTTCTCTCTGTCCCTGCTGGGGGAGCAGACAGGCTCAGCCGCAGTCTGCTCCACATCTGGTTGGCTGCTCCAGCTTTTGGCACTGCATCTGCATGGATATTTGCAGTCTGTCGAGTGGTTTGATGAACATGTCAATACGATGGTCAAGCACGTCAGTTTTCATTTCACATAGCATTGCCAAAGTATGCTTTTATTTAAACTAAGGCTATTTTGAAACTCCCTTTCATTCTTCTGTGATGTCTCACAGATTACTGAAACTCATTTTTGGAAGGCTGAAGTGGCCTTTAACACTTAACCTCCGTGCTTCCCAGGCTGCTCAAGGAATCTGCACACTCCTCCCCTCTCTGAACTCTACCACAGGCAGGTAGAATAGCTTTCAGTGTTATGCTTTGCGCGTACAAAAAATCCCAGCAATGCTTACATTTTGCAATGTTTATACATAACTGCAGAACAGGCTTTCTCCCTGCTGGAAGGGGCCGGGCAGGATCTGAACAATATAAGAGTTGTCCCACAACAGGGGAGTCTTCTTGAAGTGAAGATAGTACACAACAAGGAAGGAAAAAATAAAACTGTTTGAATGAGCCTTTCTGTATACAAGGGTTAAAATCTGCTCCTTTTCTTCCTGTCAGATTCCCCCCTGAAGCATGCTTCTGCAGCAAATCCTTCCCTAGGAATAACTCCTGTTACTCCCTTTCTACTCTTGAGCCATTACAATTGGCCTTATTTCCCCCATATCAGTAGTTACAACAAGGGTTATCTGAAGGGACAAACAAAATTTATATTACAGAAAGGCTAATAAGCCTTCAAAAGGGGAGGCTTCTAAAAAAAGGGGGGGTGAAGAGCTAAGCCATGACAGTGGAGGAAGGTTCTTCATGAAAAGGTAAAAGAGCTGTGTGCAGGGCCATCTCCACTTCTTTGCCTGTAAGGTCTCAAGGAGGAGATGCCCACTCTGCCCTCCTTCTTCGAGGTGGCTGGTGAGGGTGCCCAGAGGGGCACCACGCTGACCAGTGTCGCTGGGCACCCTGATTAATCCTGGTTCAAATTTTTCCCTTCCTCCCTCTTTCTACAGTAGCCTTATTGAGGGGGAAAAAATCTCCCCAACTTCAGGGGTTTCAGCCCAGTTAGCCCACACAGTCACTACAAGAGGAAGGTCCCAACATTATTTAAGTTCAGGCTAACCCCTGAGATGGCTGTGTGCTTCTGCAAATGAGGACACCCAGGAAAGTTAATCCTTTTTAGCCTTTAAAGTTGGTTGGTTGAACTAGATTAAACTCCCATATAGATGCTTTTACTCTTCCAAAGGGAATAAGCACTGGCAGCCACAGCGGTGTGTTTAACAGTGTCCACAGGGCAGTTTAGTTCAATTTAATTAATTCATTTTGGAATTCACTTCTTTAATTAAATTCAGGTTCAGTTTCTAAATATATGATTTGCTGACAAGCCCTAAATGAAGAGCCCTTCAAACAAGGTTGTCATTTTTTGCTAACCAAAAATTAGGAGAAATAATTCTAGGACACTAGAATTGCTAAAGGGGAAGGAGCTGCAGGAGGCGCTGGTACAAGAGAGTGCTTGGCTTTGTTTTAAATTACAAGCCTTTCTATGACATTTCATATCACTTTGCTATTCCTACTTCAGGTTTCTAAGGAAGAGTTCAAGATGCAATTAAATGATAAGAAAGTCTCCTGGTTCAGTTTCTGTAGCTCTGTAACAACTTGAAACTTATCAAAAGCAAGACCAAGCACATTCCCTTAGAGAAAAGTGTTACAAATGGAGCCTGCTCTTCCTGAGGCTCCATCCCAGGTACCAAGAATGGACAGAAAGTTGCATTCGTTTTTGCACGAAGAAATACCAGCACTTTCGGTTTGGTGAGCTGTAAACTCAGAGAGACCCAAGACCTGTCCGCTTCGGCAAGATGCTGCTTTCCCTGTAGGTGACTTCTCTTTGCATCGCTGTCATGGTACTACCTCCCCTGCCCAAGCGCATGACTACAGCTTTTAGGAAAAAGAAAAATAAACCAATAACATAGAGTGACTAATGACAAGCGCGTTTATGGTACAGTTGTCTATGGTCTGACCTCCCCAGCCTGTGGTATTTTCAGGAATACATTGGTGCATAGCAACCTTCCAAAGTCTTGTTAAAAGGCAGATGCTGAGTGGAAATCTTCACTTTCTTGAGTTGCTGTTTATTATCTGAGAAACTTTGGGCAGCTAAGATATGGTTCTCCAAGGGGTTATTAGACATTATCTTAATCCAATGAAGCACTTAAGCACCGGGCTTAAGAGCTCTGCTGGATCTTTAAGCAGAGGGCTCTGCAGCACCTTGGTTTTCAACTCCCATGTGAAAGCTACGCTGGGAGGAACAGGAAAATAAAGTGCTTCCAGCCCACTAACAGTTAAAAATGCAGCTGCAGCATTCCAGTAATAACATCCGGGAAACATCAGCTCCCATAAGATCCACATTGACCACAAAAATCTCTCAAGCTTAAACAGTCAGAAAATTGATTACTGCTACTTTTTAAAAAAGCCCTGTCTAATGACAGCAGGTTTATGGAGTGGATTTGTAGCTGCAGTTATGGCCAGTATCAAGTGGATTTCCTCTCTGGAAAGAGAGGATAGCAGCACACACTGTCCTCTGAAGGTCTAAGAAAAAAAAAGCCTTAAGAGACTGTTCGAAGACTTTTCTCTCGAGGCCTCAAGAAGAGGGAAGGTGGGCAGTACCAGTCGTCACCTTCCACAGTTACACAAGCTCCAGTTCACCCCACCCCATTCCCCCCAGCACTAAGCCAATTTTCAGACTGGTGTACCAACCTAGCAGCACTGTAACTACGTCTCATTCAACACCCAAGTGTTTCGTTCAGGCGAACAGCTGGGTCATACGTTTCACTTGGTAATTACACAGCACGGATGTGTACATTTGCCGGAAGCGTAAGTACAGATCCAATCCATTGGGGCCCCAGATGCGTGAAGTACATGTGGGTAATGTGGAAATTATCCGTAAAGAGGCTGATAGCTTTTGATGTGCACACCCATGGTGATATGGGTGCAACTGATCTTTGCTAAAGGCATGGCTGCTGCCTCAGCTTTCCCTCTCTGAAAATACATCCCCTGGGGCTGATTTGTCCTGAATTTCCCTTTCAAAGAAAGGAGGAGTCTGAGCACACAACTTAGGTCAAATTTTTTGGTTTCTCTACAGATTTTCTGTGGGTTGTCCTAATAGTCTTCAAGGATTCCACCAGGGGACCTTCCTGCCTAGAGGGCAGTCAAGTGCTGACTCCTATGAGGAGAGTTTTCCCTCTTCACATCAGGACTTTCTTCTGGTCCCCATATGGCCAGCTGTGTACTTCACCCCTTCACCACTTCAAGGGAAACAGCTTATGAGCCAACACCACCTCCTCCTCCTCCAGTTTCTATCTCAAGGAATACATTGATCGAAACTGCATGGCCCATCATTTCCCTGCCCCAGCTCTTGAATACACCACTTCATCCTTTTTGCAGGCCTTTGTCTCAGCCATCTGACAGTTTTCCTTAGCTTCTCCTTTTATTAAAAGATCTTTTTTAGAGGTTGTGTTCCTTGCTCGCTTTATGCCACCACCGCCCCGCCGCAATCCTGCCCAAGGCATGAGAGAGCTGATGCCCAGCTGCTGACCTCTCCAGAAACCTCCCCTTGCTGCAGCCCCAGTGACTCTCTGGGTTCCCACCACAGCCCTTTTCCCTGGGGATTCCCTCCCCAGTGAAGCCCGGCATACACTGGCCTCATCCCACCACTGCGCTCTGCATCCAGCCTACAAGCCTGTTCTTGCTGCAGGCATCATGAGGGAGGAAAAACACATCGACACTGTGTAAGTCTCGTCCTGAGCTTTGGCTTCTGTCCCAGGTCAGTGCTGTCCCTGCCAGGGAGGCAGAGAGAAACCTTGGATGAGCGGTGACCAAGCTGACAGCACCACCGCAGCAAGGGTGAAGCCGAACTGCAGTGAGGGTGGAGGGGGGATTAACACACAGGATAACATCTGCAGGAGGTGGCTAACACCAGGCTGGTCTGAGAGGCTGAGCAAGGTGGGATGCCCCCTGCAGCCCAAGTCTGCATGAAACCTGCTTCTGATCCAGGCCAACAATGAAATATAAATGGGTAGATCTGAGCTCAACTTATTTTTAACCATCACAAGCACCCAAACCCACAATCTTAGACAATGCTATAGCACTTGTAGATTCATGAGGATTTCACTTTTCTCCTCTCGGACTAGTACTTGGGTTGATTGTCCTCAGCAGGAGGTGACTTGGGTGCCCATGCAGACATGTGCAGGGTGGACAACTCGCCGTGCCTCGGTAGATACCTGTAAGACGGGAAACTCTGTCTCTTCCTGGGTGGTATTGATTTAGCGTCTTGCCTAACCAATTCTTCTGTGGCACCTTGACAAAATTCAGGTTTATCTGCACATCTGGCTGTAAGTACTTCAAAAACACATGCATATGCCAAGACCAGCCTGAAAAAAACTGTGTGCAATCTGACAACTATATGCATTTTTCCTACTTTTGAGATAGCCTAGCCCCATTTTTAATGGTTACAGCGTCAAATGGCCGAGATGTCAACAGAATGTGGTATTTAAAGAGCAGAAATTATGCAGCCATTGAAGCAAGGTCTGTAAGCAGAAGCAATATGTGTTATTAGACTTGGTGCTGTTATGGGATGAAACAAATAAACTCTTGTGTGCACTGAACGACTTCTGAATGTCTTTTGTTTACTTTTCTCGCTCTACAAACCACGTCTTTCTTACATCTTCTGTAACAGAGGAAGGTTAAAGAAACAACGGGTACAAATAAGGAGACAAAGCTGGTTCCATCCAAAATACAGAATTCTATATACCATTTTTCAAACGTTAAGATGTTAAGCAAAGTCCTGGATTCAAGCACAGTCAGTTTACTCCACCTCAGGTCTTACGATTTGAAATATGGCCCAGCCCATATTTCTAACTTATGGCTACCATTTTTATCAAAAAGAAGTAGCTTGGAAGCTCTTGCCAAACTGTGTATTTGTGCCACACATGCACAAAGCAGATCCTTTTTCCCTCGTTCTATTTTTTTCCAAGCACATCTTGTGTCATTGTTTAAATCTTGGTAAGGATCTATTCTCCGAAGCACTGTAACTGCAGAACATCAAAATTGCAATCACAAATGTGAAATATTTAGTTTCTTGCTTGGGATCAGTCTGTAAGTCTAGGTGATTTCTCTATTTCTGAAACATCTGCAAGCACAGATGTAAAAGGAGAGGAATTATTTCAAGATACCAAAACTCAGTGGTAACTGAATCTCACATGATTCCTTTCAACTTTGGCCAAAACCTTTGCCTCTGCTAATACCAAGGAAACTTGAAGGATGCAGCAAAATAATAGATGGAAATTCTTGCCTGCCAATTATTTATTTAAAAGCTGGTTCAGCACCACATAATCATAATAATTTGGGGTAGGCGAAGAAGGCACAGCCTTACTCTCTTGAAAGGGCAGTTGAAGGCACTACAAGACAAATACAGTTATCACCGAGCTGTAATTCACAGCTTGATCTGAAACTTTCCACAAACAAAACCACAGTGGGTGAATCAGAGCTTTGCCAGGGTACCAGTGCTGCCATCATTGTTCATGCAGGAAAATGTCTTAATCCGGCAGCGAGCCAGAGGCTCACCCCCTCGCTGGCGGCGGGGACGCAGACACGGAGGCGGGTGCCCACCAGCATCAGTGGTGACTCGGGTCCTGGTCCCTGTGGTCAGAGGCAGTCAGACTTTGGGTCAGCGCTGGTTGAAAGATGGGCTATCAGCAATCCCTCCAAACTTTCTGGAGTTGTGACTGGGGGCTGACTCAGAGGAAAACATGCCACCTACTGACTCTTGCGGCACCCGGGATTTTCCCTGAAAACTCCTATTCAAACATTTACATGGAGCTTCACTGATTTACGGGTGTCAAGCTAGACAAGAGTCATCACACAGAATGAGAAATTGCATCTGCTTACCGGACTTTCTCTCTTTGCTTTACATGGTTTAGACTTCAGTTTTTACTCAGCCAAGCTACCATAGATGTCAGAGAAAATTTTGCCTGAGAGAAACTTGTAAGTGTATTGTGCAAAAAACCCTGTGATTTTCCAGTGAAATAATATTAGTTTCAGGTTTATGGGATCATTCTGCTAATGCCCATTCCCACAAACAGAGCCTCTGTGATTTGTATACTTTAGCTTCAGTGGACTTCTTCCCCCAGTTTGTGGTTGCCTAGAGTCAGCTTCCTTCCATACATATTGTAGAGGCTTTGCATCACTAAATAGCCCTTAATGATGCATATTAAAAGACTACAAAAAATGAAATTTTTTGTGATGTGGTTCTTTCACCTCTTTGTCTGCAGAGGGAAATTGCTGCATCTCTTTTCTTTGTGCCAGATTCTGCTCTTCTTTACATTAGTGTTAATTTTTAACAGCTCTATTTATTTTGTTTATCTGTATTATTATTTGTATTGCTTACAGAAGCAACTGGAAGCCTTTTTTTGACAGCTGGTGAGCCAAACTGTACTTTGGTACATGACCATGCACCTAAAATTAACCCTTTCCAAAATCCATTGCATTTAGCGGAGGTAGCATTCTCTCTCACAATTTTCATTACTGATTCCGAAGTCTTGTTTTCCTTTGCACGAGATAACAAATCTCATTTAGCTCAACTCGACAGAATCTTTCCTGGAGAAGACAAAGTGTCAGAGTCATTGTACCCATTTGCAAGCTAATTCAACTGCACAGCGGCACTACTCTTGCTGTTTCTGCAGCTGCGTAAAAAAAAAAAAAGGGTCTTTTTTTGCTGAGTGTGGTCCCAAATATTTTCAGAACGCTTTTGTAGCTGTTTCATTAAAAAATCAAATTTGATATTTATTTCAGAGGATTTAAACCGATAGCCAGGTAAAAAGCTGTGCGTATGTTGCCTGACAAGACACCACCTATTTTTTCCATGAACAGACAGAAACACACAGAAAAGAGCTCTGTGCAAGCCTCTGATGTGGAGAAGGTGAGTACGCTGGATTTAGATTTAATCACATTCTGGTGCATGCTCACTCAGGTAGCAATTTGTCTTTTCGCATCAGGAATAAAATATACAAGCTGTCGGTTTAAAACATGCATTTTCCCTTCTGCTTCTGTTATTCTTTCGCTGGCAGGCCCCAAAGTCCATATTCTGAAATGAATTTCCAGAGTTAGGGTATGTTTTCTTTTTCAGATCAGATTTCAAGCTTTTCTCCCACATGTGTGAGATCTGAGGTTAGCTGGGCCTTGTTGCCTTAAAAATGGGGCTACAAACAGGACATACGAATACCTGGAGTAGTCTGCCAGAAGAAAGGGGTCAAGTACCCAGAAAGGGCACGGTATCTATTACAAAGAGTTTTCATGCTATCACATATTCAGAGCCTATTTTTAGTTACAAAAATGGTCAGTGGTGAGATCATTTTTTTTTGTTGTTGCAAGGAAAATGGCTTTCGACTTCCTTTCACTTTTCGGTATCTCTATCTTCTGCCAAAACCAAGTGAAGTCAAGTGGCCAGAAGGGTCACTTGCGACTGATGTAGGGCTTGGCAGTGCCAGGTCCTTGGTATCGGTGGCGGGATTCATGGCTGCCCCTCCTCTGGAAGGGATGAGAGGACCAAAAGGCAGGACAGCATGGAAAGGCTGAAAGCGTGCAAAGCTGAATTTAGAGAAACATCAAACACAGACAGAGGAGATAAGATGGAGGAGGAGAAGACCACCTTCTGAGTAATTCCTTCACTCAGTCTCCTGATAACACCCAGTACCTTCCTTATGCAATGCAACGTCTTGCCCTGTAGTTCTTCATTTCTGCTCTTTGTGCTGTCTCCTGTGAGTGCTACATGCTCCTGCTCCAGTAATTTGGAGTTGCCCTCCCACCCCCAGCCCCTTAAACAACTATGGCTCCTCTTAGAAAAATTAACACCACTTCTAGCTGCACTGAAAGCTGCTAAATTAATTCTTCAAGCGTCTGCCAGCACATAGGGTTACTTCCCATTTTTGTCAGCATTCAGCCTTCTGGCTGTATTCTCAGCCGCTCAGTTTCCATCCTTCTCCCCTCCAGCCTGATTTTGATTTCCTGCCACTCAAATCCAGTGCCCCCAGCCCCCTTACCGAGAAGAAAAAATAAAACTATCCTAATATCCTTTTGCAAATTCATCATGAACGAACTTATCTGCCAAATGTCAGGCACCAAAACTCCCCACATCTAAGACACAGTTTTATTTGCACATTGAGCGGCAATGCGTATTATCTCAGAGAAATTCAGAGAGAAGGGAGATTTTTGCAACATCTGCATTTCCTGCTGTATATTCATTCTTTTTTTATTTTTCCTGCAGAAAATTTAGTGGAATCAATATGTAAAATACTGTCATTCCTATTTGATCTACAACCACACCCACATTTTAGCAAAAAAAATAATAAAAAAATTCTAATTTCCTAATAGCCACAGGGAAAGAAACAAAAAAGATTGCCTATTAAATAGTGTTGATGAAAACAGATTCCAGTGACTTGACGTTCACATTGTCTGTTGCTCATTGCAGCAGCACACAGCTGTACTGGTTACAATTGAGACTGTCAAGATTTCCATCCTGCACCACTTGACCAGACGTATTTGCTCCAGGCTGAAACGTAGCGTGCTGGACACAGGACGTCTTTTATTAAGCAAATGGCAATTGAAATGGTAGCAAGGCGTTAGCCAGCGTTGAGTGTCCCTCACAAACCCACGTGCCCATGCCAAGTACTACTAAAAGCAAGAAAGAATTCTCCTGCAGCAGCAAAGTGCTCTTAGAGCAGACACTCTCAAATAATGCCGCGTTATTCATTGCAACAGCATCTCTCAATAGCAGATGGTTATCGCTATGGCTATAAGCAAGGCAAGGCTTCTAGGGAAGGACAATTTCTTTCATTAGGCTAGTTGGCATATTTGGAAGACACGAAAAAGCTTTGAGGAATATGAATGCTTCTTCAAGGCACCATCTGAAACCATTTTCAGCCAGTTCTTTCCCCAGCCACTCCTCACTCCTCAGAGAGGACTTTTTTTGTTTGGGAAAGTTTAGAAGATCATTACACTCTCCATGGATTTTGTTCTGGCAGCTTGAGTTTGCACCACAAAGGTTATTTGTATCATGTAGCCATGATGTCTGCCAGTGCAGGAATCAGAAGAACCGTATAAGAGGGTGTAAATCCAGAGGATGGTGAAAGTTTTGGTATAAAAAGACATCGACTTCCCAGCTTTAAGGGATTTTTTTAAGGTTGTTATTGTATTAGCTATGCACATAAGGATGAAGACTGCAGGTGGGAGGGTCAGCGGCTGGGAAGGAGGTCTCCTCCAGCCCAGCCTGCTGCTCGGGGAAAGGTCCCAGCTGGGCTATTGCCACACACGTGCCCCTGGCCCTGGGCTGCTGGGAGCATGGCCTTGCCATGGCGGTGAGCACCCTGGAGGCTGTAGCAGGAAGGGGGGCACCCGTGGGGACAGGAGATGGGTGATGCTGGCATGACAAGGGGGTCTCCTGGCCCAGGAGCCCATGGGAAAGCCACATCCTGCAGTTTTCCCCTGCTGTTACCCCCAGGTCTTCCTCTGGGGCTCCCAGGGGACTGTCATGCACAGAGGTCCAGCATGGACAAAAATAATCAGGGGCTTTCCCGTGTGCCCCCCGCTCGCATTCCCCTGTGCACAGCCTCTCAAACCGGAGGCAGAGCACCACCCTCCTCCCGCTCCCAGGCAAGCCCACCTCAGCCTGCCCTAGCCCTGAGCCACCATCCTCCTCCTGGCCGTGCCATAATCCTCCCGAGGTTCAGCTCCTTCAGGGCCCCGCAGGCAACACTTCAAGCCCCCATTGCACACCTGAAGCGGGGAGGTTTGCTAGATGGCCGCGGGGGACCACTTCTCGCAGGAAGGCCAGGGAGGCTGTGCTGGCCTAACGCTGGCAACTCCATGACAGGAAAGAGCGCTTCCTTAAGGATGAAAACCCCAACCGTTTGTAGCAGCAGACGAGCTCCCGTCATTGCAGCGATGCACGCGCCTTGTTCTTGATGAGAGGAGGGGAGGACGCGTGTGACAACGGCACGGGGGGGCCA